>NC_068998.1:23885235-23908819 GCF_001194135.2 Octopus bimaculoides
TTCGTCGTCCTGAGCGCACCTCGGGCAGGCCCGGTTGACGGCACTTCCATGTCGGTGAATAATAATAATAATAATAATAATAATAATAATAATAATAATAATAATAATAATAATAATAATAATAATAAGAAGAAGAAGAAGAAGAAGAAGAAGAAGAAGAAGAAGAAGAAGAAGAAGAAGAAGAAGAAGAAGAAGAAGAAGAAGAAGAAGAAGAAGAAGAAGAAGAACAATTGACTAGGACAGATTGAATTGCTTCTTTTCTCTTCAAGGCACCGTTGTCAACGTCCACTGGTAGTAGTAAACACATTTGACCTCTGCTGAACCGAAGGAGTGCGAAGATCCTTTTGTCTCAATGGCTGACCACTCCACCATCTGCCGAATCTATTTATAGACCTGTAGACATGATCTATTCACCAATCTGCTGCCCATCTAGTGGTGGTGATTGTGATAATGAAAAATAAATTAAAATAATAATATACTACAGCTGCTGATACTAAATACTACTAATACTATAATAATACTACAACTACTACTATTATGATAGCACAGGAATCTGAGGCCCAACTATCGCCCTTGCCACTACTCCCACCCCTGCTACTGCTGCTGTTGCTGCAACCACTGCTACTACTACACATAAAAACAATAATACCAGTGATATCAGCGATAATAATAATAATAATAATAATAATAATAATAATAATAATAATAATAATAATAATAATAATAATGATAATAATATTTTTTTTATTAATAATAGTGAAAGGAAAAGGGTAGAGTCTCCTTATGGGTTAGTAATGATACATCTAGTGATGGTATCACTATAAAAACACTGGTAATTGAACAACCTGATAATCGCTACCTCCTGTGAGTGACAATGAAAAAACAAAATATTGTGAATAACGGTGGTCATGAAACTGAGGCCAATGATGGTGACAGTGTTACACTCGGTAGGCAAGAGATTCTGATCCAGTTCCAGCCTGTCGATATCCAGAAAGGGATCACCACACACGGCGTAGATGGACCAAACAAATTAATGCTGTGGTCATGGAGTGTTACTACCTGAGGAACCTGGGAGATGAAAACGGTGCTCAAATTAGGGGTTACCGACAACGTATGTATGATCATTGGAGAGAAAAGGGATTGTTTCAACTCACGGAACAGAAACTATCTTATCAAGCTAGAGTAATAAGAAAAATTGTTGGCTCACAGAAGTAGAGCTCGAAGCTAACAAAAGACGGGTCATGGATAATAGCAGCATAGATAAGAATGAAAATACAGCTCTTACTTACAAGAGTAATCTCATAGTACAGGAAAGGAGCAGTGGTAGCTTACTTGATGAGAGACATTTGGATGATCTAAAAGAACACGATAAAACTAATAATGACATGACAGTTGAACAAAAGGCAATCTACGGCAGAATAAATATAAGACTACAGGAGAACGATAGCGACATTATTTGCAACCTTAAAAAGTTTGGTCGATGGAAATTGAACCAAGAATCGAAATTTTGTCAAGGAAATTCTGAAATACATCAGAACAAACAATATCACAGAAACAAATAATTTGATCAAGGCTGCAGCTATTGTTGTAGCAGAAATTGTGGGTGTTGATATCAAGAAAAAGAAATATAATGGGAGTAACAAAAGAAAACTCCATGGGGGAAAAAGAAGAATGCTCGTGAAGGAAATTTCTGTGTTAGACCGAAAGGAGAAAGGGGAGCTTAAAAGCGAACAAAAATAAAGGGCGCTGAAAAGGAAGTATAATATTAAAAGAAAGGGCCTGAAAGTAGCAGTGGAGGAATTGAAACAGCGCCTCGTTGCAAAGAAAGCAAAGATGGAAACATACGACGAAAGAATGAAGGGTTACCATCAGAATATGTTATTCAGAGTAGATCAGAAGAGATTCTATAAAGAAATAAATGGAGGATGTACAGATGAAAAATTGATACCAGATAACATTGAAAGTCAAAGGCTTTGGAGTGATGTCTGGAGCAAAGACAAGGAGCAAAAGAAGGATGTTGAATGGTTGCAAGGACTGAAACAAACAGTAGTCTGTCCAAAATAGGCAGAACTAGTCATTTCATTTAGGGAAGTGAATGAAATCAGCAAAAAAATGAGGAACTGGATGCCCCGAGACCAGATGGAGTTCAAGGCTACTGGATCAAAAGATTTGGTGAATGTCACGCACGAGGCGCTGCGCAGCTCAACACTTTGTTAAATGCCGACCAAGCAACACCAGAGTGGTTGACATTGTTTGGGACATTGCTGTGCAAAAACATCGACAAAGGCAATACGGTAGACAATTACAAGCTGATATCCTGTTTGTCACTAATGTGGATGTTATTGACTGGAATACTCGCAGAGTCAATGTACGAACATCTAGAGACAAATGGAGTCCTGCCACATGAGGAGAGGGTTTGCAAGCGTAAATACAGAGGTACCAAGGAACAACTCTTTGGTACCTCAGAGACTGCAAGAGGAGGAAAAGTAACTAAGCCATGTCATGGATCGACTATCGTAAGACGTACGATACGATCCCACATTCTTCGATTATGTAGTATATGAACCTGTTTTGCATTGCAGTGAATGATGAGAGATTTCTTAGGGACAGTAGAAATTAGGAGGGGCATCTTCCGTCCGGATTGCCTGTCCCCACTGATTTTTGTACTGTGCTTGATACCACTGACACTGATTCTGAGGAAAGCAAAAGCTGGGTATGTATTCAAAAGCCGCCAGCAAAAAGTCAACAATTTCTTATTCATGGACGCTCTCAAACTTTATGGTAAAGATGAAGCCCAAGTCAATTCCCTCGTTGATACGGTGTATACTTTCAGTGCTGATATCAGAATGGAGTTCGGACTGAGAAAGTGTGGTGTCTTAATATTGAAGAGAGGCAAAATCAAATGTATGGATGGACTAACAATACTGTCGGAGGAGGTTATGAAGCAGATAGAAGAGACAGGCTATAATTACTTGGGGATTTTGGAAATGGATAAATTCATGGAGAAAGAAATGACAGAAAAATTTAAGGTGGAGTACTTGAGCAGAGACTGATCCTTAAGTCGAAATTAAACGTACGGAATAAGATCGAAGCTATCAACACCTGGGCGCTTTCACTCCTTAGATATGGAGCAGGGGTAATCGCATGGACAGTAGACGAACTAAACAGCTTAGACGGAAAGACAAGGAAGTTGCTAACTAGATATGGGTCACTCCACCCAAAATGTGACACAGGCAGACTGGTATGTACCAAGAAAAAGAGGAGAAGAGGACTTATCGGATGCGAATACAGCATTAGAGCAAAAGAAAACAACATAGCATGGTATGTAAAAAATGGCACAGAACTGCTATAACTAGAAGTAAGAAGATCAGGCTTGTGTAGAATGAACGATTGCAAAGATGAAGCATTATACAAGAAATTAGAAACGAATGAAACTGAAAATAGGTGGGTAAAGAAAAGAATACATGATCAATTTCATAGGGATGTTGAAGATAAGACAGACAGAGAAAGAAAGATGGCTGTGGATGAATAAAAGTGATTTAAAACCGAAAATGGAGGCTCTAATCCGTGCTGCCCAAGAGCAAGCACGGGGTCTATTTGTGCATGTCCATATACACTGTGTTTCCAGACACTCGGTTTCATTGAGATGGACGATTCTCGCAAGGATCGTATATTACCAGTCATCCTGGTCTTTTGTCACGTCCTCCGAACTGTTCAGTGTCTGGTCTCAGCCTTCCCTACTTCATCTCATATCTTAATTTTTTTCCTTGCGAAAGGTCCTTGCATATTTTATAATCGGCAAATTTTTGTTTGAACAGATGTTGTCATCTATTCGCATTACATCAGTGCAGTCTTCTTTTCTGCCCACTACACCTGATTGATATCATGCCCATTTCTCTTCTCAACACATACTTTTCTGTTCATGCACGTCTAGGAAAGCATGACAGGACAGCTTCATCACTTTCTAATTTTCCCAAATCCTCTGCATTCATGGCCCATGTTTCACTAATTTACAACTTTTAACACAAAAAAAAAAAATCACACAATACACCTTTCATGCTGATAAAGATAGACCAAGTTAAAATGTACCCTAGTTTTGAAGTAGATACCTGAAATGACCAACTTTACTGCAATATGTAATCCATTTATCAAGGTTAGATTAAATTTGTTTCAATATGACAAATGTTAAGAAAAGAGATAGTTGACCGAAGTTTTTATAATACACTATTAAGATTATTTTCTTAAATGTGCTTCTGTTCTTCCTGATATGAGTTACATAAAAATGATGATTGACCAAAAGTGTTAAGAGCATCAGATTGAATGCGCTGGAACATTAGCATCGAATCTTGTTTTTGTTTTTTTTTTTTGAGTACAAATCATACCCGATTCAGCCTGATCGTTCATCCATTTGAGACTGATGAACTACTAGTCCAGTCTGTGACACGATTCCCCTCTCTCTCTCTCTCTCTTTTTCTTCCTCTTTCTTTCTCTTCCTTTCTTTCTTTCTCTCTCTCTCTCTCTCTCTCTCTCTCTCTCTCTCTTTCTTACTCTGTTTATGTTCCTTTTATTTTTGTGGTCAGTGCTCGATTATGACAAGTCCTATTAGATTTCAATTGACAAAACGACACCACTACAACTCGATGAAGAGTTGACGGGCCAAAGCATGATATCCTTGCTAGGCTTCCAAGATTTGTGGAGTCATGCATCCATACCAATTACTCCAACTAATTACATAAACGAGGCAATGCGAAGGCCTCTATATTGCCGTTTCATCACCTAAATTGAGAAGTAAAATTCTCTCGGATCACACTCTATTTTATAAATGGAAAGACATTTTTGGATTATGTTGTGGTGGATGCATTAGATTATTCATAGATGAAACACTTTATCAAAGACCTGATTTATCTGATCTAAATTAGATCCAAACAACATCGTCTACAACAGGAATATCGAAATTCATCAATGTTGTCTCTGTCAGAGCTACAGAATAGCAGAAACACTAGTGTCCCCTTTTAAACGTTATCATTTTATAGATCCAATATCCATTAATAATGTGTTTCGCATAATTAAGCGTTACATGTCACTACTTTAACACCTTTACCTGGCCATTGTGTACTGATTGACTTTAGTAGAATTCACTCCTTGACTTGTGGAGAGATAAACTCAATGCTTGTATTGCTGAAATAATAGGTTATCCTAATGCTTCCATTAGAGTTAATACCACTAAAATCTCCCGCCAGCCAATGGATAATTGACGGTGTTACAAGGGATCGACTAAGTTTACCACGAGGACAAAACAAAAGGGCAACTGGTATTGAAGTCAAAGTAATTATATAATGGACGCTGCTAGCACCAAAGAAAATAATCATTTCCGCAGCGGTCGAAAAGTAGAAAAAGGCGACATTGTGTCTATGAGCAAGAGGACGAAGCGCTTCTGAGAGGGACTTTATGCCGTTTAAGATGTATGTTTATGCAGAAAAAATCCATCCCAGATATAAGAGCACTGCTCTAATGTTATTATCTCTTGAGATTTGTAGAGGGATAATAATTCTTAGGAGCAGAAATATCTTCTTGAATTGAAAAGAAAGATTAAAATGCTACTTCGCAATCTCAACAGTCAGTAAAAGTAACGCTTCGATAAATAAAAATCAATAAAGTAGGAACAAGACTGAAGCAATTATGCAGTTGGCCCTGAGGTCTGCAACCCGGTATCACAGCCGTTCATTGAATGGACAGAGTAAAAAGGAAATACAAAAACAAGAAAATAGGTAAGATAATTCTGGTGTGAGATATTCTTTTTAAGAAGTTGTAATCGCATTAATATATATGTATAAATTTTAATACAAGGGATTTATGTTAGGTGGAAATAAAGAAACATGTGCATATGAATAACGAATGTTAGACTATGAGAATAACTCTTTAAAATAATGGTAACATTAAAATGCTTTCATCAACTGATAAGTGTTTGATTAGTACGTAATTTGTCGCTATGAATTCTTTATCAACATAAAATTTCCATTTCGATGTAAATATAATTGAACTGACAATGAGAAATTGAGGTTTGTAATTATTTACTCTATACCTACAAGATTTTCCTTTTATTGCTTTATGATTGCTAGAATAAAAAAATTAACAAGCTAATGACAGTTTTTAGAAACCGAACACGCAAATCAATTAAGCGGGTATTGACGGAGGAAAATCGTCAACATTTGGTGTGTTGCCCGGAATACGATGATTGGTGCAGAATCAGTACGGTTTGGTGAGACACTAGCTACAGTAAAAAGATACATTATAGGATTACCTTAGTTAAAAACTTAGAAGAGTCCTGCAGCGAGATGACGTCCCATCCATTTTTTTTTTTTTTTGACGTTAAGTTCAAAGGCTGCGTTGTCAGTTCGTTGGGTCTCTGTGACAGAAGTTCAACATGGTAAAAAAATCCAAAGTTTGTCTTGCGTTTGGCAGACCATGACTTTCAGCTTGTGTTAAGTGTTACGAAAGGCCGATAACAGACATAGAATCGATACAGGAAGAGACGACAAGTTGCTAGACGAGCAAATTATTTGGATTGTTTAATTGTCAATATCCGGACTTCTTTTTATTTTACATTTTGTTTACACGCAAAAACCTACGCATTTTTTAAGCTTGTCATTTTTAACTTAGTCGTTTTTTCTATTAGCTCTAGTGGTTAATAAAGAAGCTGCGATCATCATCATCATCATCATCATCATCATCATCATCATCATCATCATCATCACCATTTCTTTTTCCTGAAATTGTCTTTCCATTTCTTACCGGGGGTCTTCTTGACAACTAGAGCAAAGAAACTCACTGTATATATTTATAAGACATTGAAATAAACATACCAGATATTTCACTTACAAAATCAAATAAAGTTATCTAAACGAAAAAAAAAAAAATTTACATGGTTATCGTTCTCTCAGCGAAAATAATCTTGGTAAGCCAAGGGACATTCTCAAATAATTTCTAGTTTCGTTTTTTGATCATCTCTAGTGCTCCTGCAATCATTGGTACTGAAGCCGCCTTGCGATGCAACATTTTTTTGAATTCAATGAGCAAATATTTATATTTTCTGAGCTTGTCAAATTCTTTTGCCGCAATATTATGATCACGAGGAATCTTTATGTCAACGAATAAACAGGTTTTATTATTATGGTCTTTAACAGCAATTTCCAGTTTATTAACTTTGATGGTTCTGTCTGCATGCTTAAGGTCACAAACAATCATTAAATTTTCTCTCTTTATTGCAGCCTCTCACCTGCCAACAGTTTTGATTTTATAACGCCGACATATTTACCAGTGTGCATATTGCCCAACTGGTGTTAAAACTTTACATCCAGAAATTAACTGCTCCACTGTTTAAATCCCCTCATTGCTGAATCAGTGCTTTGGATCTTTTCCATATTTCATCACATTAACCTGGTCGTTCCGGGTCAGTAAGCCTCGATCTTAGACATCTAAAGTGATATCTTCACTCTCTGCCTTGAGTTTCATGACAAATGATCGATGTGCTTCTGGTCAATATCAACGTGTTTGTTACAGGCCACATATTTGCCAGGCAGTGATTTCTGCTCCCACCAACTCACCAATTATCCACGTGCTTTATTTCTTCGCCATTAATTTTGCTTTCTTTGCAACAACAGCTTACTCAGTTCTTTCGGGCTGCTTAGTCTGGGTATCGTTCATGAAATCAGTAACAAGATAGAATGCAGTTTCTAATGCCTCTCGTTATTTTCAACGAGTTTTAGCAACTGATCATTAATTGTTTCAAGATGTTTCGCCAGTCCTGTTGCGTTTTTATAAGACCGTTCAAACTGGATCAAGCCTCGATCTCCATAGGCTCTAGGAAGGTAAAGATGATCCGCGTCTGCATTTATGTGATGTATCTTATTACACCTCCGCAGCTTCCGAATTGTTATACCAATTTTCTTCATTCCACTGATTTTCCACTTCAACACACTGAAACTATAAGTAACAACTGGAACTGCTAAGGAATTTATAGCTAACACCTTGTTATGAGCATTTAGCTCAGATTTCAGGATTGCTCGAACTCTGCTATAACATTTCTTCTTGAACTTCTCCTTCATGCTTGCATGCTTAATGCCAAAGCCTTCATTTATTTCAAGGTATTTATAGGTTTGTTCCTGCTCAAGCTCTTTTATAAATGTCACAACATTTAGCACAATTAATTTCCTTTTCCTGAAAGTGGCCATGGCACAATTATATAGACCATACTCTATCTCAATGTCATCACTGAATGTTTTCACTTTAGGTAATAGGTATTCAAGCTCATCATTATCCTTGCCATATAGTTTTGAGCTATCTATATAAAACAGATGGCTTATTTTCTTGTTGACAGTTTAGATTTGCTTGTAAAGTCTATTAGAGTTAAGCAAAAATGTAAAATTAGAAGTGAAAGTTAGTCACCTTGGAAAACGTCACAGTTTATATGAATATTGTTTGAATCATTTCGGGGTTGATAAAAAATTAGAACCACTTGAGCAGTCGGGTCGATGTAATCGACTTACCCACTTCTCTGAAATTGCTGGCTTTGTTTCAGAATTTGAAACTATGATTATTATTATTGTTGTTGTTGTTATAATAATAATAATAATAATTATTATTATTATTATTATTCAGTAGTTTTATTTTTATAACGTGCTTTCACTTCACTACCGAGCGCAGCTCTGTGCGCCTTGGGTATGTGCTGTGGTTTGCTGTGGTGCTCTTATGTTTACTGTATTGAAAGTGTTTTGCGTAGAATGTGTGCAGTACCCAGTAGTGCAATTTTCTGTATGTTATATATATTTGTAAGTCCTGCTATTTTATTATTATTATTATTATTATTATTATTATTATTATTATTATTATTATTATTATTATTATTATTATTATTATTCGCAGCCAACCACACGTTGTTTTTAAATTGCTTTTCGAGGAAAGGCTACCTACTACTTAAAGTCTTTTTTTTATGTATTTATTCTCATAAAGGTAACATCGCGAATCTTGGTATGTATCTACACAGAATTAATAGAAAAGAAAATTGTTTGTTGATGTTTTAAAGCAAATTTTGGTTCATGCTGTTTACATACAAAAATGGTTATAAAACTTCAAAACCACGCCCATCGAAAAATATCAACTGCATAAAAAACGCTATCACATATACAAAAGACGCAAGGAAGGACAAAATACAAATAACATAGACACACGTAATAAAAATGTAATATTAATGGCAATTCCACTGAGAGTCAGGCTTGTATAAACAACGCCAGCGTCTCTGTTGTCAACAACTTAATTTGCCCAAATAATTTACTCTGTCAAATCAAAACATTAGGATTATTTCATATGAGATCAGTTTTGCCTGCGTGACAACCCAGATTTATAGAGTGGAATAGGGTTTTCCTCGTAGAAAATCATTTGGGAACACCCTTTGAAGCTAGACAGTCTAACTCCGAGGAATAAATACAAGAAAATACGAAGTATGAGTTTGTTTAGCTGTACTTTTTAAAAGAAATACAGATAAGGGCAGTTACCCTTAAAAAGAGGGGAAGAAAGCTTACAGGTAATATCACGTGAAATTCTTTCGCTTGAGAAGCGGAAATTGGATGTTGAAACATTGCGAAAATATCTATCAACCGTAATTGTATGTTGAAGCAGTGAGATTCAACCTACAATAAACTTGCACTCGAATATTTGGAGCAGAGAAACACAAATGTGTCCGTGCTGCATATTGGGAATTATATGAGTAGTGGAATTTCCAACTTGTACCACGGTCGTCTGTGCAGAAGTAACGAAGTTTGTAAGATGTAAGAAGGGTGGCATACCATCGTTTTGGGGTGAGGATGGATTTGCAAGTCCGAATGATTCTTGAAAACAAGTCCATATTAAAAGTATATTAAATTAAGGGGACAGAGGCAATGGGCATGTAACTGACGATGCAGAGCAAAAGGCCCGGTTGTTATACATGTAACTAAAAATACATTTCAGAGGCTTCCGCTTAGATGAGCTTAAAAGGCTGAAGAAGCAAAGGTGAAAGAATCAACCGAGGGCAACTAATTAAAAAATAGACCTGGAAGCTTCAATCTTCTAGAATCATCAGTCACAACACCGGAAATGGTGGATGAAGTTGCAAAAGCCAGTAAACCTACCCCACAATATCATATATTGGAGAGGAGTATCTAACAGCCAGAAAAGAGCAAAAGAAACAAAGATTGAAATGATCGCTCAAGAGAGAAGGACGGACCTTTCCAAACGGCCATTGAAAATGTGCAAGCTGAACTTCTTCAAAATAATAATGATTCGTGTCACTCAGTCGTTTACGACAACGAGGGTTCCAGTTGATCCGATCAACAGAGCAGCCTGCTCGTGAAATTAACGTGCATGTGGCTGAGCACTCCACAAACACGTGTACCCTTGACATAGTTCCCGGGGAGATTCCGCGTGAAACAGACTGTGACAAGGCTGGCCCTTTGAAACACAGGTACAGCAGAAACACGTAGAAAGAATGAGAGGAAGTTGTGGTAAAAGAATATAGCAGGGTTCGTCACCACTCCCTGCTGGTGCCTCGTGGAGTGTTAGGTCATTTCGTTCACTAAACACTCACAACACCCGGTCTGAGAATTGAAACCGTGTCCTATGACCACGAGTTCGCTTCCTTAACCACTGGGCCATTGCGCTCTACAATAATGATTAGTAAGTAGATGAAACGAATGTCACAGTTCTCGGTAAGAGTAGCACATTATTGACGCAGTAACAGTGTATTAGTAGAGCAAGTATATTACCTGAATATACAGCAGAGAGTAAAACAGAGTTAGAAATGTACCAACCAGCTACACATAGAATACCAGTAAGCAATAGATATTTCTTCTACTTTAAAAGGAAGAGTTTTCTGCGAACGTAGGTTGCTTACATGACGAAAATATCAACCGACACCTTTGATTTCTCGAGATTTCAATACTAGAAATGACAGTTGTAGAGAGACATGGAGTGCAATAATCATGCACAGACGAGACCTCTAAATAAGTTTCGTGATTTATTTTCTGTTTAAATGACAGGTTTATGCTTTATTTTCATTACATGTAAATATCCGTCTTTTTATAAATCACTACCTAGTCCCCTTATATATTTTAATGCGTCTTGCAACGCTCATCGTCTCTGCTTCACTTTACATGTCTTCAAAAGTCTTCTGTTTAACATTTGTTATATATCTTCACCCCTTGTGGCTAATAAAAAGCATTATTGTTATAACTATTCTTGTTGTCAATCATAGTTTAAGAAATATACCAAACATTTCCTTCTAAAAGAATAATTAGGTCAGTCAAGGAACACCTGCATGAAAGTACTCAAATTTAATAAAAATATTTAAAGACAGCCAATAATGTGGCAACACTTTAACACTGTTTAGGGACACGACTATTATTATTCAGACGTTATCGAAACTACTCTGATTTTCAATAAACTAAATAGATTAACCAGGACAGGTTCGTAGACAGTCGAGTGAAAACCGTTCGAGTGAGGAGAATATAATGCAGCACTCTCTAGTAAATCCCCTCGCTGGTTTCTAAGTGGGTGAGAGCTTGGATGAAGTTTGAGCAGGTACGGTCGTAGTCAATCTTTTACAGAAATGGGTTAACTTTACCTCTGAAAGATTGGGTAGTGGTGAGGCAAATTTATCTCCATTATTTCTTATACACTGGAACATCGTGCCCTGTGTTCCGTTTTCATCAAATCAGACTAGAATCTTTACTTGTCTACTTAATGTGGAAAGGACGAGTTCCACTTGTCACCGGACTATGTAATAGCAAAGCATTCTACCAAGATGTAGACAGTGTGAACCAGTATGCCGTAGTTGACGATATATTGAGGAAATTGAGATATTTTATTGTATTCTGCTTTGAGGACTAATATAGAATTAAATACAGAACATTTGTATGTTAAACTAATACTGCATGTAGACCTAAAAGCATTTGAAAGAGAATCAGAAATTGTATTTTACTATAAATCTAAATAGCGTAAAATGAAATCTACATAAACTAATACCTACCAACCTGTAATTCTACTTATTTAATATTTAGTAACTAGTTACCATTTATTTGCAATATTAATGCAAGTCTTTGATATATGTGTTACTTGCAGATAATTAATCAGAGCAAGTTTCACTCGAGAATTACAAAAAAAATTATGTAACAAATTAAAGAGAATTGTATAATACTTTTTCTGGCTGAAATGTGTGCATGTTTTCTAAGTCAAAAGAAAGAGAATACAGCAATTGTTCACAAAGCAATATGTATGTCAGACAGGAAATTAGGCAGAGAAACTAACAATGAAATGAAATAGTTATAAAAGAATCAAAGGGAATACTTTAACAAAAATCTGTCTTTTCTTTGTTTAGTTTTAGAAATTCAGTGAAATGGAAACTGGTTTCAGACAAGAAAACAAATTATATCTTAAATTTCAAAAGACACTGGAAATTCACAAAGAAATATGCAATGAAATGCTTTTCTTTTTTCATATTATCATTTGAAAGCTTTCAATATGTCAGAATCTAAAGTATGCCAGAATAAATGACTTTCACAGTTTGTTTTCATTTTATATGCTGCGTTCAACATTTCTCATTGTCAATTCTGCTGCTAAGTATTCCAGAGATAATCAGTTACCACAAGGTTCGGTTTGCCCTTTCAAACTCAATCTGCTCAAAATTGACTCAGTGATACAGCATCTATAATTTTCAACTTAATAATGAGAATATTTAGTAAAATATTCCAAATTGTTTAACCTTTATGAAAATAATTTGATAACATTTCAATAAGATATAACACAAAAACGTATTTAATATAATATTGGGTTGGCAGCTACGTTCCCGCTGTTTTCTTTCTAAATTTAAATTTTTTAAAAGGTTTAATAAAAAATAACAACTAATTAATCAATAATGAATTCACCCTTCTTGTTTACAACTTCTTCCCAACATTCAACAAGATTTTCAATACCTCTTTGGTAGAAATGACCCGATTTCGACTCAAAAAACTGATCCAACCAAGCTCTCAATTCTGCATCAGTATTGAACGAAACTCCGCGCATAGCATTTGAAAGAGATCGAAAGAGGTGGAAATCCGTTGGTGCCAAATCAGGAAGGTACGGTGGGTGTGGCAGCAATTTCCAGTCATGCGTTTGCTCGTGCTAACGATTAGGTCTTTTCTCTTGAACAGCCGTGTTGAGTCGTTCCATCTGTTAGAGTTCCGCGTTGACCGTTTGGTTTCATTCAAGCAATTCGTAATGGATAATCCCTTCCCAGTCCCACCATATGCACAACATCGTTTTACGCGGATGATCTTGTTTCACGCGCGGTGTCGTTTGTCTACCGGGGTTAAGCCATTCCTTACGCTGTACAGGCACCATTTTTCGTCGCCAGTAACGATTCAGTTGCTTATATCCATGAGTTGAGCGGTGTCGAGCAAGCAAACCAGCGTAGATTGTGGCTCGTTGATTTTTGTTGTTGTCACTTAGAGCATGCGGAACCCATGCTCCATATTTCTGAACCTTTCCCATCGAGTGAAGATGCTTCTCTATAGCAGTGTGAGAGCATTCCGTTTTCTCTGCCAGTTCCCTTGTCGTTTAACGAGAATTTTCGTGCAAAAGTTAGTCTAATCGCTCTTCATCGAACTCAACTGGACGGCCAGAACGAGGTGCGTATTTGAGGTCAAAATTTCCATCTTTGAACTTGGCAAACCAATCACAAGTGGTTCTTTCAGCTATGGCACCCTCTCCATACACAGCACAAATGTCGCGAGCAGCTTTTGCGGCCTTAGAACCTTGATTAAAAGCAAAAAGCAGGAAGTGTCGAAAATGCTCGTTTTTTTTTTAACTTGACATTCCATTTTAATGATCTTAAAATAAACAAAAATTAACTAAAATTAACTAGAAAAAGAACAAACTAGATTCCAAAATGATTCAAAAATAGAATTCTCGAAAAAAATAGATTCCAAACATTAAAAACACAATAAATTCCAAAATTTAAAAAAAAAAACCGCCGGAATTTAGTTGCCAACCCAATATTTTCATTCCAGAGAAAAAGCCATGGAAATTGCAGCTCACTCTAATTTCCACTGAGCGGTTGCTGCTCAGATTAAAACATATTAAGCAATTGATTCTATTTGTTACAATAAATAGAATTTTATTTTCTGTTCTAAGCACAATGCCCGAAATTTTGGTAGAGGGGGCTAGTCGATTAGATCGACCCACTATGCGACTGGTACCTAATTTATCGACCCCGAAAAGATAAAAGATCAAGTCGACCTCGGCGGAATTTGAACTCAGAACCTAAAGACAGATGAAATACCGCTAAGCATTACGCCCGGCGTGATAATGCTTCTTATTTCTTTACTACCAACAAGGGGCTACACACAGAGGGGACAAACAAGGACAGACAAACGGATTAGGTCGATTATATCGACCCCAGTGCGGATTAGGTCGATTATATCGACCCGGAAAGGATGAAAGGCAAAGTCGACCTCGGCGTGACAGCAGACAAAATACCGCTAAGCATTTCGCCCGGCGTGCTAACGTTTCTGCCAGTTTGCTGCCTTCAACAAATAGAATATTGCACTAAAAATGTATAGAATTATACGCAAATTTGTTAGTCAAGCTTCCTACCATAAATAAGTTGCATTAATTTGTTATCTGAGAGTGTCTACAAGAGATATAGAGTAAACGGCAAACATTTATTTGGTCTCTTAGAATATGTTAAACGACTGTCATTGAGGTCTGATTCCGAATGCAAGAGAATTACTCTAAAACTCTAAAACTCTAAAATCGGGGGTAAATGAAGTATATCAGAGCTGGAAAAATATTTCAGTGTACAATTGAAATGACGTAAGTTTAAGATTCATAGAAAGATATTTTAATGAGATATACATAGCCTTTCTTAGAAGGGTCAGTTTGACATTATAAAAGCATGCGGATGATGATCGTGATGATGGACATAAAAACATTAAAACAAGTTACGTCACATTTTACTGGGAATCAGCACCCCAATATACTTAATGATAATTATTTATTAAGTTTTCACCACACCAATGATATAAACTGTCTGTAATTTGCTGAACAGTCAGAGCAGCTTAGTTATCTACTACATTATTCACAAGTTTTCGGCTATAAACCACACGATTAGATTTGTTTCAAGCATTGCTTCGCCAATAGAGTTTGATTCATTTCCCAATGCATAACAATATATGTTTCGCACCATATATTTCTTTTCTCTTTTAATTCTATGGCAGTTTTGACCATACAATAAAATGACAGCTTATCAGTTAATATAGTGAGGTTTTATGTATGCATGTGTGCTTGTGTGTGCGTGCTTGTGTGTGTTTGTGTGTGTGTTTCTGTGTGTGTGTGTGTGTGTGTGTGTGCGCGCGTGTGTGTAGGTGTGTAATTCTTCCGGTTACTTTCTTTCCAGTTAAATGTAATGTCAGCCACGGCATACAAACATAATTTTGCACATTTACGTGATACTTTTATTCCTGAAAGACTATATATTTCATTATTGCGCACAAGGGGCTAAACATAGAGGCGACAAACAAGGACAGACAAAGGGATTAAGCCCATTACATGGACTCAGTGCGTAACTGGTACTTATTTAATCGACCTAGAAAGGATGTAAGGCAAAGTCGATGTCAGCGGAATTTGAACTCTGAACATAATAGCAGACGAAATACCGCTAAGCATTTCGCCCAGCCTGCTAATGATTCTGCCTGCTCACCGCCCAATGAAAGACTATATATTGGTGTGTGTGCGTGTGTGTGTGTGTGTGTGTGTGTGTGTGTGTGTGTGTGTGTGTGTGTGCGTGTGTGTGTGTTTGTGTGTGTAAGCAGAGGTATGCGTACGTACGCATGTATCCAGTAATGCTTCAAAATCGAATTGCACTATAAACACTGCAAGTTTCTGAAAGATGCAGCTGTTACCTGGAGAGCAATATTGAGTAACTGATGTTGCCGCTGCTGCTTCTTTCTGCTGTAGTTATTTTTATTGTTATTCAGCCCAGGTCACACTTACTCGAGAAAACATAAAATCAAAGGCCAATGACCATTCTCTTCGCTCATTTATTTTCAAAATGATATCCATCTTGTACTTTGGATATTATATCATGCGGATTAAGTGATCCCACTTTAAGTATTGTGGTAGACGACTGTGCTACACATTCTTGAATGTTCAGAAACGATTAACTAAATTTTTTTTAAAAACTGACTTTAGCTAAGGTGGTATGGAATTCCTTCCTTCCATTTTCTTGCCATAGAGCAACTATAATTTTATGAACAAGTATTAGTAGATAGTTCAAAATGGCAAAGTTATCAAATCCCAGATGCATACTCTGAAATAAAATATGGGACGGCCTTAGTTAGAATATCTTCGTTTACAGGTGTACTCAATCATGAATGACCTGGAGCTAAAAAGTTACAAACAATAAAGCAACCTAAGATGCCAATAAAGGAGCCAGTTCATTGATTTCTATTCCTAATAAGCTACAGCAAATATGTCTCAAATTATGCATTTTCTCTCTTCAAAAATGGAAGAATGTATTAGAATATTAAGGACCTTGACGTACGATGACCCGACAAATAGCAGAATGATCACTTCCGGAACGCTTTCAATCAGAGTTGATTTGAAGCCTGGGGTTCAGCAACAATAACCAAGAATGCATTAATTAAAATGTTGCGTAACGATGCTTCATTTCTGATTGATATATTGGTTTTAAATTTTGGCACAATGCCAGCCAGCAATTTCGAGGTAGAGGGTAAGTCGATTACATCAATCCTAGTGCTTTACTGATGCTTATTCTATCGGCCCTGGAAGAATGGCAAAGTTGACCTCGGCGGAATTTGAACTCAGAATTTAAAGATGAACAGAATGCCGCTAAGCATTTTGTCCAGGGTGCTAACGATTCTGCCAGCTCACTACGCCATATGCCCACGGGCATATGGCGCAGTGGTTAGGAGCGCGGGCTACTAACCCCAAGATTCCGAGTTCGATTCCATGCAGTGACCTGAATAATAACAATAATAATAATAACATCGAAAAAAAATACCTTAGGAATGAGAACCTAGGTTCGAAATTTCCCCAAGACACCTGATGAAGGCTGGAGTGTATATCAGCCGAAACGCTGTGGTAACAACAAACAAGATGAGGACAAATATCCGTCGAATGTAAATAATGTACATAATTCCTCATCTCTTAAATATAGAACTCTAAACTGTAATGTTAGACTTATTGTGATGCACCTATCATATACACAGCGACTATGTTAAATAATCGAAAAGTTGTGATAACTGTTTTTAATACCTGTCCAAAAGACTTATAAGTCAGTTTAAGAAGAGCTGGCGTCTGAAGAATGTTAATAACAACAAGGAAACCTACATCCTCATTGGTTCTATGAAAACTCACATTAATTTTTTTGACAATGATTATTTCATTTATATTTTCGACTTATTACAAAAACAAACTCTGAACTAACAAAAAACGCATACTGATCTTCTTTTAAAGACTTAAATAAACTACGTGAATTTCCAATTGGCTTTAATACAACCATTCATTTCAAACAGTAAAAGTAAAAGAAAAAATATTTATTTATTATTTCATTATTTATTTGTGATTTTTTGTGCAATTTTTCAGACTTGATTTATGTCAAGAAAGTTTTTCTTCCATATAAAATATGCAACTCACGAAGATTATTTGTGGCCAATGCCTGAAATAAGTGGGAAAGCATCAGATGTATCAAAAAATACTGTTAAAATACAATCTGTATTTCTTTTATTTCTTTCGCAATTTGAAATAATTGACACCTCACTTAAATATCTCTTATTGATTGTGAAGTGTTTGGCAAAACTGTCAAAATATTTCGATAAATCAATGTTTGATCATTAAAATTCAGAACACTATCATTACCAAAATTTTAATCAGCATCTTGTAATGGGCCACACAAAGAAAGTTGCAATATTAGATGTTTTTAATGTTTTCTCAAAAATTTAAAAAGTTGAAATTTGAATTAACATTTCTAAATAAAATGAATAAGAAAGAATATTTTTATCACTTTTGATATATTTGAAATTTGTCTTTATTTTTCCTCTCTAACCACCAACCTACACAGACTATAGTAAAACCAGTTTGCTATGGTTGCAATGATGTGGAAGCTTCTCATTCATCAATTCAACTCTCTTTATTCTGATGATATTGATAACAAACACTTTCACCGGTTTAGCGGCAATACTGGCTGTTTCCTTTGCATTTGGTTCAAAAGTATATGTATTTAACAGCGATTTGTATTTCTGCTCCTTCATTTCTTTGTCACATGCTCATCTCCGTCTGATCATTTGCAGGACAAATCTCAACGTCCAAATTGTGGTTATCAACAAATGTATCGGCGCCAGTTGCATTGCACAACAAGTGACTCAACGCATACGTGAAACAAATCATCTGAGATTGCTGATATTCACGAAAAAATAAAAGAGGAAGATCTATTTTATAAATCTGTTTCTCATTCTTATTGTTGCTATTATCACTAAAATTCCCTTTCATCACAAAAGGATTAGATTTTTATTGGACAACTGGTACAAAGAATGTTCAAGAATAACGGATGCTGTGAGAAATAGTTGAGATCGATTCAGCTGTGTGCTCTCTGTATGATAAAAATCACTTCACGGTCAACACTTTCAAAAGCAAACGGTTCCTTGTATGAGTATCACAAAACTGTTTACTAGATGTTAATGCATACACTCTTATAGTGGTAGCGTCACATGACTATTGCGTTTTAATCCAAGAAATATTTGACTGGTTTCAGGCTTATACCTTTTCAGATTTTATAGGGGGAAACGTTCTACTAGTTAGGAGGTGCATCTGGGGAAAGGCAACACGCTCGAAGGTCTTGGAATGTTGAAGTATGATGCACTAGTACGTACTGAGTCCAAGACAACCGCAAAAATTCTTAGCCTAAAAGTGTAGAGGAATAATTTATTCGATCAAAAGCGATGCTACTAGATGTTTACTGCATTCCACCAGCTAAACAATGCAAGTGATACAATATCTACCCACAAATCTTATAAAAAGTGGATGTTGTGTACGCTTAATAATGGTCCAGTCTAAATACACTTTCTGGAGGGCCTTCATGTCAGAAATTATGGATGATTTCCAGATCTCTCTTCCTTGGTCTGACAGTCTAGACAGAAAGTTCTTTGATAATTTGGAGTAAACTCTATAAGCACTGTTTTGTTAAAGACATCAATAACCACGTGCGCAAGAGGCACACGGGATAATGAATCCATCAGGATTACATGCATTGTCTATGTATTGGGTCATGTTAACAGTTCGTGACAACATCGAGGGTACTAATGAAACTTGTTAAAAACCTTTAACACTGCTTCAGTTGTTGCATGATACGCGCAGTTCTGGCAAAGGTATGATCAAGAATTTTCTCGAAAATTTAAAAAGTTGAAATTTGAATTAATATTTCTAAATAAAATGAATAAGAAAGAATATTTTTATCACTTTTGATATATTTGAAATTTGTCTTTATTTTTCCTCTCTAACCACCAACCCACACAGACTATAGTAAAACCAGTTTGCTATGGTTGCAATGATGTGGAAGCTTCTCATTCATCAATTCAATTATCTTTATTCCGATGATATTGGTAACAAAAACTTTCACTGTAGAAGAAAGAAAAGAAAATTGGCATTTTTAAAAATCGTTATCACAACCCTTAGTAATGCTTTCGTCGCCATCAGAGGAGCCACTAGAACTCAAATCCTCATCTGAATCATCTCTATTTTTATCATCAGCATCTTCCATAGACTTGATGTTTTCCCATAGTCTTCTCAGATTCCTATTTCCTTTATCGATGCATTCTTGTACAGTATTTGCTTTCATATGATTAAAAGCACTTTCAAACGATGAAGTACATCTTTGAATGTAGTGTCGGTTGTGTACTGCCTACCAACCTCTCATTTTACAACAGCCCAGTCAATCTCACTTGGTTGCAAAATCCGAGTAATGAGGTAGTGAAAATATCACTTCATGTCCTCTACTTTGAGCCATTCTTGCGATAACAGCAATTACCTTATCTTGGATATACAGATGCTGTTTATCCCATGACATGTTTTCGTGTCGTTGCTATCAAAGCCCGTTCCGTATTTTGCATACGCTTCTTGCAGTATTTCTCCCTTGTCGTTCTTTCTCGACGTATTTTCGGGTGGCCGTTTATGGTACTTGGCATTGTCCATCACGATAAGAGCAATGAATATATTTCTCCCCTTCAAAGACTGCAATAACTGCCTCATCCATTTGACGAAAATATTCGTGATCAGATAAGTCATGGTAATCCTTCGTTTGCTTTTTTCCCCCTTCAAAGATATCAAGGGTATCCATCCTGTTGTTCATCCTTGATCTTCTGGAATATTATGATCGGCATCTATAGTTGCAGCAATGAAACAATATCGTTGTTCGTTGTGGCATCCAATAGTTGTAAGATGTTGCTCATCATTTGGCTCGTACAATGAAAACTTGTGCCGACGGAAGTTCTTGTGAATGTAGCTTTCGTCCATATAAACAATCTTCAGACTTTTCCCTCCTTTTACTTTAATCATTCGCTTGACATGTTGGTCACGCATGAGCGAAATGTGTTCTCTTGTGCGATAGCTTTTACTTCCTTTCTTTCCTCGTTTTGTAACACTTGGACACTAGATATCTTTGAACAACATGCAACCCATTATTCATGGACGTTGTGCTCGAACAATCCAAAGTCATAAAACCTTTGCTTACAAAAGGATCGAGAATGTCCTTTGTCTAAGTTCATGTTCTTGTTACTCTTCTTTCCCTAATTCTTGCAATGCAATGGTAGCGTATCAGCAATTGAGAATTACTCCTGGTTTTGCACTTCGATTTCCTGCAACAACCCTTGTGTTTGCTGTATTCGCTTGTATATATTCTTTCCGTATGTTCTTCACAAGGGCTTCATTTCGTTGTAACATCTTCGCAATTGTTTTGCTGATGTTTGGAGTTCCAACATTTCGACCAGCTCTCACTTTCTTTTGCTTCTCCTCATGCTCGTGTCGAAGATAAGTTTGTAATTGTAGAATATACTCAAGTCAGGGGAATGACTACCTCTTACAAAAGTCGTAACTGCGTCCAACATGCCTTTACCAACAGTAATTGTGCCAATACACCCCTTCCCTACGTCATTTTCATCATTTCTCCGCTTTGGCATAGTATTTGAATTTGGCGTTCCATCCGGTTTCTTCATTTGTTCTGTAGACAGAGAGTGTTAGGACGTTAAGGTCATACATACTTCGACTTACATTCTTAACAGGTGTGCAGTAACATACAAAAACATAGTTCTATTCTCAAATATAATTAAAATACCTTACAGAGAGGAAACAGATTAATTAGCATAAGGACTTCGCAGCTGAAGTAGTGAAGATGAAGCAAAACGTGCAGGCTAAGCCCGCGCATATACGCTGCTTCGATAAACTATCCAAGTTCTTCAAAGATAACAGCATGTTTCAAAATAATCTAATGAAGTTCTATAGGAATATCGGAAAAAGCACCATCAGAGCCTGAAATACTGAATTTTTAAGGAAAATTTGGGCACAACTCTGATGCGCCATGGGTTACTTGACAACAAAAGACACTGAGGTTATAGAACAGCAAATACGGGAAAGGCTATATGTAGATGCCATGCATTAAAAAAGCCCAGTAAATAGAAGCGTCCTGGTATAGATAAGATTCCATACTACTGGTTCAGTGTGTTTACAGACTTACACAAAAAAACTAACTTTTTGCTGCAACACAATTATGAAAGAACCGCAGGTGACTCCAGAATAGCTGGTCAATGGAATCACTTTTTGCTCGCAAAAAATTATGAAACAAAATAATCTTTATAATTAAAATCCCATAACGTGCCTTACAACAATGTAGAAATGCATTATATCTCTCCTTATTGAATGCAAATATGCTTTTCGCACGAACAAAAGGTATGTAAATGCGGGTCTTGTAGAAGAAGGAATCAACTGTTAATTAACAAAATGGTCATGAGGATTGTCACAACAGGAAAAATACATCTTTCAGTGGCCTGGATATACAATAAGAAGGCCTTTGATAGTCGTCTTCGAAAGCGGATACAGAAACGCTTGGAAATGTTCAAACTTCCACCAGTAATCATGGATTTTGTATCTCACGTCTTGAAGCTCTGGGAAAGGATTTCAATTCTCAAGATGACACTACAAATATAAATGTTGAGCAACTCAATGTTAATCGTGGAATCTTTCAAGGAGACTCATTAGTTCCTTTGTTATTCTGCTTAGTAAACACCTGAATAAAATAAATTATGGAAACAGGGTGTATGGAAAAACAGTTAATTATCTCCTCTATATGGATGACCTGAAACTCTTCGCGAAAAAGGATTAACAACCAGCAATCCTACACAATTTACTGATGATTTCAAAATGGAATTTGGGATAGACAAATGTGCCATGGCTACATTCACTGCGAAGATAAAATAATTAGAACCTCAGAGTAGTTATAAGTATCTGGGAATATGTTAAGGAGATGTGATTAAATACACACTAATGAGAGAAAAGATAAGGAACGTGTACTACCGAAGAATAAGAAGCATTCTGAATCCCGAGCTGAACGTCAGAAAGAAAATCGAAGCCATGAACACATTAACCATGCACATAATCACATACATTTTCACCCTCTGTCAGAATACGAAATCTAATGACAATGCATCGTAAATATCACCAAAAAACAGATACAGACTGAATATATCTCCTGAGAAAAGAAGGCGCTCGAGGGTTCATACAGTCTCAACTCTCATTGAAAATTGCAACTATTGGACTGCCAGCCTGCTTGCAACAAGCGAAACGACTGAATGTTAAACTGGTTCTGAAACATGAGACCTCAATAATTTACACTCAGTGACGAAAAACACGAAAATGTTCCTCCGAGATATGTAATTAGAACCAGTACCCAAAGAAAATGTGACTACGACAGTCAAAGCAAAACAAACATAAAATGTTGCCAAGCAAATCATCCTTTTATATATTTAGGAGATATGGGAGCAAATACCGCTGCATGGAAGACAGCAGGCTAGAATGAGAGATGGCCCTGCTGTAGATCAAACCATTACTCATCCGTAGCTGTCATGCTGTTGTCTAAAATGAGAATTCGAAGGACTATATCATTGCTGGTCAGGTTCAGACCCTTCTGATTAGGAATTACCTGAGTAATGTACTGATATATGAAATCAGATCATTATGCCACATATGCGGAGACCGCCCAGTAACACTCAATGACATAATGTCTGGATGCAGCAGACTGACACCAATAGAACACTTGCAAAGGCATGGCAGGGAAGCTCAGTATATACACTTGTCAATATATTGCACATACAAAGTCACTAACAAGAAAAATGCATGAGAACACAAGCCAAGATAAGTTGCCCAAAATGCCGAGGTTACCATTCATTAGAATGTTCTCTCTCTCTCTCTCTCTCTCTCTCTCTTTCTCTCTCTCTCTCTCTCTCTC
>NC_068998.1:23908829-23909549 GCF_001194135.2 Octopus bimaculoides
TATATATATATATATATATATATATATATATATATATACACACATATATATAAGTGTAGAGTAAATATATAAGCACGACATCCCAAAATTATAACGCTGAAACCAAAAGTTTCTTTCGATCTTGAGCATCAGATGTGAACACTATATGACAAGCAACAAAGTCCTGGTAAAAGACAGCAGTCGAAGTATGGAATCGTTGAGCAAGAAGCATCATCTCCGATGGTCAGGACATGTAATAAGAATGGAAGAGTCAAGGTACCCAGGCCAAGTCTTATTTAGTCACTTCGGGAAGAAGACTACGGAGTTGTCCGCTCCGAAAATACAAGGACCAACTCAAAGCAACAATAAAAGCCATTAGATTTGAGCCTAACTTGTTTGAAACACAAGCCTGAGACCGTACCAAGTGGCGGCGTTCCATTACCATCGGAACTAAAAACTGCGAAGCCACAAGAAGAGAAATGGATGGAATCAAATGACAAGGGAGAAAGGCTCAACAAAATAAACCTCGTTTTCCACCGAATTGCCATACAGTCAAATCGATTGACTCTTCTATGCAAGAATTAGTCCACGGATTCATCAACGGCAACACCATAAAGGAAACGTTCGGCAAAGGTGAAAATAAATACTCGGATACATGATAAAGCCAATGACGACAATACATACATACAAACATACATACAGACATATATATATATATATATATATATATATATATATATA
>NC_068998.1:23910243-23915512 GCF_001194135.2 Octopus bimaculoides
TGGTAATAATAATAATAATAATAATAATAATAATAATAATAATAATGGCAAGGACTGCTCTCTCACTCGATAATAATAATAATAATAATAATAATAATAATAATAATAATAATAATAATAATAATAATAATAATAATAATAATAATAATAATAATAATAATGGCAAGGACTGATCTCTCACTCGATAATAATAATAATAATAATAATAATAATAATAATAATAATAATAATAATAATAATAATAATAATAATAACAATAATAATAATAACAATAAGGATGATGATAATGACGACGACGATGATGATGATGAGGAAGTGGAGGAGGATGGGGTGATGATGTTGATTGCGTTGGTAACAATAAGAATGATAATAATAATAAAAGAGAAAAAACAATAACAGTTGTTCGATAGTTTCTGAAAAGATCAACAAAACCCTTTTTTAAAAAATCCCTGTAAGATACATATTTTCTCGAGAAAGCTCGTAACGGTAACATAATCAGACTGCAATTGTTTATTGTTTAAACATTATTAATGTAATGGATAACTAGCAAGAATTGGGCAACTGTAAGTCTGTAATAGACGGTAGTAGATAGCGGAGAAAGAAGAACGTGAGAAACCATCCTTGAATCACATGTTCAGTTTCAGGCGACAAAAACTCATTAACTACAGAAAAGTAACCATATAAAGAAAAGAACAGAAAAATTAATAAAAACAAACATACCGATGAAAATAACGAGATATGCAGCTAATTATTTGCATGGAGGTTCAGATATTTAAATATGCAATAGAAATCATTCGGATAAGTATAGTTGTTTTTTCATTTGTTTTCTTGTTGTTTTTTTTTCTTTTGTCATATAATTACTCTTCTCCATGTTCAAAACATCTGCAAAATCAATTTATATTTTTATCATTTGCAAAGTATGTGCTGCTGTTTAGTTAGTCTTTACATTTTCTTCGTTATTCTTTGATTGTTACTTCATAGTTTCATACTTCTATCACATCTGCATTATATGACTTACAGGAAATATTCCTGTGTATATATAATTCCTACAAAGACACACACGCACGAACATACACACACACACATATACATAAATGTATGTATGTGTGTATATATATATATATATATATATATATATATATATATATATGTACATACATAATTGCATGCACGCATCAGTGCGGATGAAGATATGGATATATATGTGAGAGGAGTGTGTGTGTGTGTTTACACAGTTGTATGCATGTATACACACATATACACGTAGATAATGCTTGTATATATATGAAGTATCAACACACTGATTAAAAACATTATATACATAGATTACATGATAATTAGTGTTAGCAAGGTGTCTTTCATCAAAAGAGCTCAACAAATACCCATATAACAAGTGATTGGATAGTACAACATTAATCTTTTGTGTTAAATAATTGGCAAAAAAAGTTAACGTCAAACATACGATATAAAGGAAGTACGTGTGCTGTAACCTTTCTGGAAGTTCATACTACAAGATGTTCTGTTTTAAGAATTGCATTTCTCATCGAGGTCTCATATCACACATAATTGCTCTATGAACAGTAGTCATTGATGAATGAATAGAAACGTACATGGATCAGAAAAACAAACATATTTATAATCAAACAAAAGAAATAATCTTGTATGAAAGACTTAAAATAGTGTTTGGTACATATATATATATATATATATATGATATCTTACGCCCGTCAGTAGCATATCGCCTAATGATCCTTTGCAGGAGTGCGTTAGGATGATTCCGGAATTGAAAATATTTTCATATACAGAGAAGAGACTTTCGACAGGATTCCTTACATGCTAGAAAGGGCGGTTAAAACCCAAACCGCGAAAAAAGAGTTATAAAATAACTGAAGTATTTTGATTCAAAATCAGTTTCTTACCTTACTTTCTCACTTCTGACCTCACATATTTTGACCAAACTTTTTTCAATGACCCAAATTTCAATTATTTTATCTCAAAATGTAACATTAAACTGGAACATATTTGTTGAAGATAAACGCATTCAATTTGGTCTAGGACTAAATTAGTGATGAAGTCTAGAGGTTCTTGATAGGAACTAAAAGCTGAGCTTAAGAATATATTCGCCCATGGCAGCGGGGGAATGATATACCCAAATACAGCCACTGAAACACATAAGCGCGTATAGATAAATGCGTGTCCCAGCCAGTAATCAATATTCAAGTTCGTATCAGTTGCCAGAAACGTGTTTAATGTGTAAATTATTCCATCCAATAGTGTTATAGTGAGTATTTAAACTGTGCATTCGTGGATAGTATCTAGTTTGGATGTGGGGCTGAAAACGAACCAATAACTCCTGAAATACAGATACATATATATATATATATATATATATATATACACGTGCATGCATATAATTAAATGCTGTATTCTAGCAAATATATATGCATGTTTATTCCTCTTTAAGAAAATGTTTAACACACAACATGAACGCAAGGCAAAAGAGGGAAATGCTAAACGACCATATTGGAAGATTTAATAAGATTCATATAAGACTACGTTTGTTCATTTCTTTCGGTTCAAATCATGCAACAGTTGACTTCGTCTTTAACACTTTCAATTTTTCTTGCTGCTATATTATTGATTAGCCGTAGCTCAATCTTCATTCAATAGATCTCAGCTAAATATTATTCAGTCATAACATCGTCAAATCTTTTATTTTATCAGTCATAAATGTATCAAGATGATCCTTATCCAATATACCCTATGATTTATAAGCTGTTAGGAATGTAATGTGAAGGACGTTTGCCTAGTGTTTTTAGCAGTTTGGGTGACCAGTTAAACATGAAGAAGCTGCTGACGTAGGTATAAAAGAATGTTATTTATGATCTGTGACATGTATAACCAACCATGCATACCATATTACTAGTATTTATTTTACTACCAAATATATTACTAGTATTTATTACAACGAGTCGGGAGGAAAATGAATATCAGCAGTTTTACGGTTTTACTGTGTTACGTGTTCCGGCCTGATGGTTATGGGCATACTAAGGCACCGCTATAATAGATTTTATTTAAGATATGCGAATAAAACAAATCAATATCATTACCTATGTCATTATATTGCGCAGGAAGAATTTTTAGTACCTAATGAAACTAACCTACATTTTGGAACTTTTCCTCTTATTTTCAATAATATTGTCTCAGTCCAATCAAGTTTGATGTATACTTTCTGAGTTTGTTATTGGTTTCTTTCTCGTTTTTCTTATCAGATCAGATAAGATTCTTTTAATAACAACAAAAATATATTCACAAAAAACAACGAAAAATTTTTTTTCAAGATTTTTATTATTCATTTCAGAGTTCGTTCATGTCTTTTTCAACAACCAAACATCATGCTATTGTTCCACTTGTCTTGATATCTGTCTACCATTACCATAATGTCTTTCTGAAAGTATTTACTTTACTTTCTTTTTTCATTGACACAGTTTCCTGGAAAACAGGGGAGATTCAAATATAGGCAGCACAATTTTATATTTTTCCTGCTTCTTCTACAATTGATGAAATCTATCAATCACGTTTTCTACTAGTTGTGTCTAATCTAGGTTTTCTCAATTCCATAGAAATTCTAGGACAAAATATTTAAATGCTTGCCAGTTTTCTAAATAAACATCAGATAAAGTGTTTCCAAAATTGACATTTTTCATCAGTTCTCCAACGAAAATGCCAGATTTTGATTTTGCTTCAATAATAAATAGATGGGAACATATAGCACCACTATTGGAATGCTTCTCTTTTATCATTAAGTATTTTTTCTAGATAGTTTGAAAGTATCTTATATGTGTAGGCTGAGTGCTGCTACGTAAAATTATTCTATGACTTATAAGAAGTACAAATGCAATTCTTAACCTTTACAAATTCATTTTGAAAGGATTAGAATATTTTTCTCTATAAAAAATGTATTTATATGAGACAATAGGAAGAGCCACAATGGCGATATTTCATCTGGTCTAGAAAAAGCACACAATTCCTCTCAAATCTCTCTCCCGCCTCGTCAGAAATTAGAAGGCAGCAGACACTCTATTTTTGCAAACTCTTAACATTGAATAAAAATACAGAACAATTTTAGTTTGAACATTTTTTATATATGTAGTTAGTATTGGATAACCTTGAACTACACAAAAAAAAGTTGTTTTTTTTTCTTTAAATATTTGTACCATTTCACAGTAGTTTTATTATTTCCTTTATTTCGAAGAATTATACACAAGATACTAGAAAAAAGAATGGTTTATTAACGCAATAACGTTGTGTTCACATTTAACTTAGTAGAATCAAAATGCATAATTCAATAATTTTTTTAATGTTTTACTGGCTTAACCAGAGAATGGAGAACAGTAATCATGATCTATTTCAATAATTTCTGAGTGGAGAGATGAAATAAATGGGAATATTCTTAGACCACTAGCGCGGCAATCTGGTTGAATTGTTAGCACGCAGGGCTACACGCTTAGTGGCATTTAATTAATAAAATAAGTACCAGTGGACACTGGGGTCGATTTAATCGACTTACCCACCTCTCCTGCACTTGATGGCCTAGTGCCAAAATTTGAAATCAATATTCTCAGACTACTAACTTCACCTGGAGGCACGGTTGCTGGCACTTTAAAGGCATGTAATGGTAATTAACTGGGGGACAGATTTAGTCTACAACTCTCGAACTCGAACAAGATATCTGACGAAATTCGTCTCAGTTTCTATCCAAGAAATTTCATTCAAAATATTAGGTTATTCTGAGACTAAGGTGGAAGACCGCTGCACAAGATGTTTCAGATTGGGACTAAATCTGACACCGTGTAAGAACAGTGTAATGAAACGTTGCATCTCCTAGCGATACACGCTTGGCTGTGTGGTACGAATCTTACTTCCCAACCATATGGATCTGGGTTCAGTATCACTACGTGGCAACTTGAGCTATTATAGCGTCGGGCCGACCAAAACCCTGTGAGTTGATTTAGTAGACGAAGACTGAAAGAAGCCCGTTCTTGTATGTGTGTATATATGTGTATGTATGCGAGTGTGTGTTTGTGTGTGTGTGCGTGCGTGTGTGTGTGTGTGTGTGTGTGTGTGTGTGTGAGAGAGAGAGAGAGAGAGAGAGAGAGAGAGAGAGAGAGAGAGAGACCACCTGGACCTTTCATGATTCAGCAATTTCGCTACACTGATCAATAAATTATAGGAACAATGATGTTTACATCCTTTTATAATTTCTATT
>NC_068998.1:23916166-23918666 GCF_001194135.2 Octopus bimaculoides
ATATATATATATATATATAAGAAAGAAAAGAAATGTAAGAGTTACAAAAGTTTGTATGATAAAATTTTGGGTGATATTAGGATCATATTACATCATAACATCATTACAAATGAAATAAGTACCGGTTTGACGATCAAACGATTGTCAGCTTATATAGAGAAATTGTTGTTTTATAAAATATGTCTGTTTCGATTTTGTTGTTGTTTGTTTTTTACTTAGAATGTCTAGAAATGGAACTGCCTCCTGGTTGTATTCCACTGTGAATTGAATGCTTGTATGGATGGTGTTCAGAAGTGTTTTAAATTCTAAGATTTTATTTAAGTTGTTATTCCAGAGTATGAATCAGTCATCCAGGTATCTCTTCCAATTCTCTTTAATGTATTGGGCGAGAGGTTCTCCAAATTTTCGCAGTGATTTCTAATATCTTTTTCTCTAAGAATCCCATTGTGAGGTTGGCAATGGTAGGTGCTGCTCTTGTGCCCACCGCAATTCCCGATATTCGGCGGTAGCAGTTGGTGTCAAAAATGAAATGATTATTTTGGAGAATAAATTTAATTGATTCAATGATGAAGGTTTTGTTTATTCGTTCTGGTATTTACTCTGGATGTAGTTCTAGCCAAAATCGAATCGCTTCCATTCCATAATCATGTGGATTGTTGGAGTATAGGGTTATAACATTCTGAACAGCACCCACACAAGCATTCAATTCACAATGGAATACAACCAGGAGGCACTTCTTTAAATAAGGACCTACTTTAATTAATGGAGATGCTTATCCAGAATCAAATGGTAAGGACCGCCCTAGGCAGAATGGTTACCAGAGCAGTCCTTGTGGAACACTTAGCAGTCTTTCATCTTCGTCAGTAGCTAGTCACAACTCTTATCTGAGTGCATCCAGTACAAGTTTGAATTATGATTCTTTAAAGTGTCTTGGCTGCCAAGTCGTATCTTATCATATATGTCAAGCTGACAACAACACATCGTGCATGCTACTTGATCTTGGACACAGTATTGCTGCTACGTTAGCCAGAGCACCACAACTTGAAGCCTACCGTGAAATGTTACTTGTTGATACCAACTTGTTCAATATCCTTACGATGATGGAATACATTCAGAATCTGCACCAATCCTTTGTAAAAGATGTCTTAGAACCTTTAAAAATGTTAAAAAGCAGTGGAAAGATAACTTCAGACAGTTGTAAAATTCTAGTTGATTCGTTAACTGAAGCTGAATTCCATCGACCTGACTACGGTGACACAATTGGCTCATTTGAACAAACAACAACAAAATTGAAACGGATATATTTTATAAAACAACACATGCAAAACAATACCTTTAACAATATTTTAACGATTGGGTTCCTTTTCATGCAGGCAGGATTTTTCGACCTGATGGCTTTCCTCTTACCACCTCTTCACTGTTGCTCATATAAGGATATATTTCTTCAGTCCTCTAGTATTCGGAAACGTCGAGAGACAGCTGAATTCAAAATTGTTGACATGACTGTATGCACCCGTGATTTCATAAACATCCACGCACACTGAGACACACACGTTGCGTGCTCAAGTAGATATTTTTGCACATGCACACAAAAGCCTACCCTCTCACGTATATGTGTGTGTGTACATATGTATATATATATATATGGAGAGAGAGAGGGGTGAGATAGATAGACAGATGTGCATATATGCATATTAGCAATGCACACCGGTGTTGCCCGGTTGTTATGACCTACCACCACATTGTAGTATTTGGTTCTTTCTTATGGGCAGAATTAGCATACGAGGAGAATGAAGCAAACAACTCTTCTTTAAAAACATGTTTTTGGTCATTTTCTGATGAACAACGCTTCAGTTTCCGTCAACCAAATTCACTAACAAATCTGTAGTGGGCCTCGGGCTATAGTAGAAAACACTTTCCCAAGGTACTATACAGGACTGAACGTGGAACCATGTGGTTGGGAAGCAAACTTCTCAAACATACAGTCACTCTCGCACTTAATATATATGTGTGCATGTTTGTATTTGTTTCTAATTCGAATATTGTTTCCCACTACTTCTCATAAGTTCATCAACCAGAGATATATTAAATAATGCCAGATAGAAATACGTACTGAGGTCAGCGTCATCAATAAAATTTGGAAACTGATACCCTATCATGACGACAGTCGAAAGACTAAACCGAGTAAAACAATTTAAAGGCGCAGGAGTGGCTGTGTGGTAAGTAGCTTGCTAACCAACCACATGATTCCGGGTTCAGTCCCACTACGTGACATCTTGGGCAAGTGTCTTCTACTATAGCCTCGAGCCGACCAAAGTCTTGTGAGTAGATTTTGTAGACGGAAACGGAAAGAAGCCCGTCGTATATATGTATATGTACATCACTTCCAACAATTAACAGTTGTAATTTGAAGCTGAATGGTTAGCACTAACAAAGACGTTCAGATTTCTTTGAAAATTATTGTGCAAAATATTTTGAGAAGTTTTTTTTTTACCACAAC
>NC_068998.1:23921166-23932694 GCF_001194135.2 Octopus bimaculoides
CTGAGCGAAAACACATCAAGATCCACGAGGCTCCGGCAGGGGATGGTGGCGAACCCTGCTGTATTCTTTCACCACAACTTTCTCTCACTCTTACTTCCTGTTTCTGTTGTGCCTGTAATTCAAAGGGTCAGCCTTGTCACATTGTCTCACGCTGAATATCCCCGAGAACTACGATAAGGGTACACGTGTCTGTGAAGTGCTCAGCCACTTGCACGTTAATTTCACGAGCAGGCTGCTCCGTTGATCGGATCAACTGGAACCCTCGACGTCGTAAGCGACGGAGTGCCGACATCTATACAGTTTATATACTTTATACACAATTTTATAGACTTAATACACAGCACTATCCCTTTTTCTCTTTCAATCTTTACCTTACCCTCTTTTTCACTCTTCTTTTTCTTTCCCTCTTCGCTTTTCTCTTCAAGTAATCACGTGAAAGCGTTACAGACGGGCTAAGTAACGGAGGGAAAAACTTTAATTTCAGCGATTGCATCTCCAGTCCTCCAGCATATATAGCCTTATCCGAATCCATAAGACTGCACCATTATCTCTGCTTGTAACTGACACTACTGGAAACATCAGCGTCTAATTCAACATCCCTTGCATTCATTGTTGCTGTTCACTCCTCTCAAATTTCACACCCATCAGGTTCGCAAGATCTACTCTTTCCTTTCGCTATACATGCATATATACTTACGTCTTTCTGCCTGTCTGCCTACCTGCCTGCATGTATGTATTTATATATTCATGTATATATGTATTTATGGACGTGTGTGTGTATATGTATGTGTGTGTATATGCACGCGCGCGCGCACAGGTATGGCAGAAGTAAATAGTCACCCTTATAATCATCAAAATTTATTCAAATCTGGAATTATATATACAAATTATTTATTGAATATTATAATGTGAATATCTAATATTTAGTAGACATGGTCTTAGCATTTTTCAATGCATTGATCCTATATGATATGCCACTGATCAGATGACGAATATTCTCTTGCAGAATTTCTTGCCAAGTTTCATGCGGTAACCTCAAAAGATCTGGCTTCGAGGATACTTTCTTGTTCTCTTTACGAAGTGTCATGTCCATTACGCCCCAGAGGTGTTCAATAGGGTCCATATCTGGTGACTCGCTTGACCATGCAAGTATTTAATGCCCTTATTTTCTAACACACCTTGGGTCTTTTTAGCCGAGTGACAAAGAGCTCCATCTTCCATAAATAAAGTCTTCTTTAATCATTTAACCATTGGAGAAGATTGGAATATGGACACATGTGCAATATGGACACATATTTATCTGTGTTTATGTTTCCAGCACATTCCACTAGCTCTGATTGAACATTGCTTCAAATTGCTCCCCAGACAATCACAGAATAGCTGTCTTGTTTCAATGTTGGCAGCAATCTTTTCATGTCAAATTCTTGATAACAGACCCACACTCGACCACTATCAGAAAATACAGCAAATCTGGATTCATCAGAGAATACGATAGCGTCCCAAAATGCTATCAGCCACTCCACCATCTCACTGGACCATTCTTTTCTTCACTTAATATTAGCTGGTTGAAGAAGTGGCTTACTTCTTGCTGCTGCACCATAGTAGCCAAGTTCCTAGTAATACCTAATAGCTTTTCTGGGACTGACACAAATTTGCTGTGTCAGAGGACTTGCAATGATTATTATCCTCCACACTTCATTTAATAAAGCAAAGGTTCCTGTTAGAGGGCCCTATCGACTTGAGGAAGGTGATATGAACTCCTTCCCCTCCCTGGTGAATTGCACAATCACCTTATTAACTGTTGAAAGCGGAATCCCAAGGCTTTCTGCGATTTTACGCTAAGTCTAACTTCAGATTGAACCACAGTACGGCCTCATTGAAATTTGGTCAGTTCCAAGGCCTCTTTCGTACGTGGCATGATTAAACAGTCGAATAAAGAACCTGAAACAGAAAAATTGTCCATTAATAGAAAATAAAAACTTTTTCAAGTTAAAATAAAATACAAAACATTTTATGGGCTGTCTATTTACTTCTGTCATATTAATATAAATGTGTGTGTGTTTGTGTGTGTGTGTGTGTGTGTGTGTGCGCATATGTATACAGACAGATAGACGGACAGACAGACAGATAGATAGATAGTACATATGCATACGTTATATATGTGTGTGTCTCTGTCTGTCTGTCTGTCTGTCTGTCTGTCCGTGTGTCTTTCTCCGTGTGACTGCGACATTTACGCTATAAATTTATATATTCCATTCCTAAGTACACACTGTAATTTAATAAATACTACTAGAGTATATGTAGGATGTCGAATTCAGTGAAAATGTTCAGGAATTCGCCAATAACACATTGAAAAGTAGATAGGCAATGGATATCGTCTCTTTCCTCAGTAGAAACGTGATAGAAATTGCTACATCACTATCTTAATGCATCTGTTCTTTGAAGTAGAATTGTATTAATAATATCAATAGCCAACACCTTTGGACAGAAGATAAAAAACGCTTTCTCTGTTTGAGAAGTACAACATTTTCACGCATAAATTCAATAATTTATGAAAAGCAAGAGATGATATTGAAATTGAGGCATGAGTATGAATAACTTCTAAAGAATTCAATCCACCTACAGACATGACTTTCTATAACCTAGGATACTGTAAGTTAATAGCAGTATCAGCAAAGCTACTTGCGTTATACCAACATGACTGACCATTAAAAATCTCATTGATATCAGAAATGTTAACTCTGTACTTCATGTATCTAGTAAAAAAAATATTCAAATCTATTCCATTTACGCGCTTATTATTTGTGTTCGTGTGAGTCATTTGTAGAAGTGTTTATATTATACATATAAAAACAGTGTACTCAGCCATAAACAAATCCAATATATGTGGCTTAGCCGTCGGTTACAAGTGTATTTAACTTAGCTGCTTGTATCATACCTAATTGTTTTAGGTTCCTTGGTAGACGTGATCAAACATAACCACTCTCTCAGCCGTCCCAGTTTGATTCAGTGAAACATAAGAAATATGAGAGTTGAAGCATGTGAGTTTGCACTGGCATCATGTTGGTACTCATGGGATGAACGTGAAATGATGTACCTTGAAAAAGGACAAAACACGCAGTTTAGTCCAACAATAAATTCAACGATTGGATGTCCATCCAAGGTGGAGTTCCAATCGTCCAATCCCAGTGGAGTCATACGTGATAGCTAGTCGACCCATTCTAGTGGAGCCATACGTGACAGCTAGTCTGAAGACACCACTTTCTTTCGCTACGGTTCACGTCCAGAACATACTGTCTGGGTCTGAAAAAGTACTGCTATCCCGCTACTCACCCTCATTGCAGGTTGAGTAAGACATGCAAAGACATCGAGATCATCAAACATCGGTGCTAGGGCATGCTAGAAATCCTCGTCTAGCTGATGTCTGTCACATCCCAACCTTGTTTCTTGCCTAACTCCAGGGCACGTGCAGTTATAGACTCCACTAACAGAACTGTCTTATTGGGTGGAAAGAAGTAGAGAAAAAACGGTTTATTTATCCGTTTGCCTCAGTTTCCATGAAATTTTGCTGTACTTTCGGAAATCCTTTAGCAAACTACTCCCGACTTCGCATTATCACTCACGCAAATTATGTCATCGTTCTCTGCCTTATCTTCTCCATATATTGTGGCACTTTGAAAGTGCTTGTCCTGAAAACATTTCCCTTTGTTTCGATAATGGCACAGCACGGGGTTAAGGTTTGTTTCAATGTGTCAGTGAGCTAGTTTGTCTGTGTTCGAAAGCGAGGACGAGAGGAAGGATAAGAGAAAGGGCGTTAGGTTGAAAATTTTCTTGGTTGATGGGTTTTAGCTCTGCTCGTGTTTCCCTTGATACCAGTATTGGTACTACAGCTATAGTTGCTTGTGTTGCTGATGTTGCTCTTGCAGCTGGTGTCTCTACTGCTGCCGTTGTCGTAGCAGAAGTATCTGCACTTGTTTGTATTGCTGCTGCTATTTTTTTTTACTGTCGTTGGTATTTGTCCTGCCATTATTCCTTATTCGTTCCTGCTGCTTCTGCTGTTGTTACTGCCGCATGCTGATTTCGTTGTAGTAGTCACGGTTTCGACATTAATGGAGGCATCCTCTCCTCCTTTTTTGAGAACAGAAAACTCTTCAGTGGTATCCAATACCACAGAAGTGGAATCCTGGTATTCTTCTCTCAATTGCAGCACGTAACTCCTCATCATTCACCATATGGATATTTTATGGGATCTATTCCTCACATTCTGCTTCATCTGGAGGAAAATCTGCTGCATGCTCTCAAACCTCCCCGCTCCCGTATCAGTTCGGTTTACATCGGGGTAGGTGTCACTACATAAGCCAAGATCTACATAAGCCAAGATCCACCCAATGTCCGAGCCTGGTGAAACTCTATTTTAACACAATAGGTCATTTTCAGTAAATACGTTGGGTAGATGCTATGTTCCCTATTGTATATGGAAACTGTGGAGTGCTTCAATGAGTATATATTACGTTTTTACTTTCGTAAAATATCTCCACACTGCCAAAATGCTTTGCACGGGTCACATGATCTATATACACAATATATCTTCGTCAGCTCTTTCTACTCGGTGTCAGATTTCTCCCGATACACAGTGATACCACACCGCTTTCCAGACTGTTGTTAAGATTGCAACTGGTTGTCTTCTTTTGTTTACTCTCACAAGTTGAGTCGCTTGTATCATGTATGGCCCCTTGTCATTTAGTGAGAACGAAAAGTATTTTATTGACTTCACCACCATATTCTCAAAAGTCTTTTTGCACACCGCCTCGTTCTAACCCCTTACTCTGCCATCATCTGTTTTGTCGTTTCTACTGCATTGTTGTTGCTGTTGGTATTGCTGCAGTTTTTGTTGTTGTTGTTTTTGGTTTGTGAGTCTCGGTCATTTCTGTTACTGATGTTATTTTTGATGTCACAGTTGTTACAATTACTTTTGTTCTCCTTCTCTATATTTCTAACTTCCTTGGAGTAAAACCCTCAAGCATATTTTACTTTTACAATATCGTTATTACCGCTTTCCTCTTCGCAAAAACGGCACAACTTGGATGTATTTGGTTCTTCGCTGGTCATCAGTACATGAAATGTGCATGCAAACTCCGCCTAACTTTATGCCAACCCGTGTAACCTCAGAACTTAGAAATTTTGCGATCAGTGACACAAGATTGAGGAAAGTCCAGGGTCAATTTATTGCAAGTTTCTATTTCTGTCATCCTATTGCTTACGTGTTCACTGCTTTGGTTTTCTTCCTTCGTTCATCCTTAGTTTTGAAGGTTAGTCAGACATTTGTATCACGTGTGTCACCGTCAAAAGAACTCATATGGTATTATATACATTCCAGGGCCTCTTTTAACCATTTCTATAATAATTCATGAATACCCGTTACAATTTGCACGAAAGTTGAGCAGCATTCTTCATTTTCCCATAAACTCAACAAGGAATTATTCCCTTCTGTGACACACCATTGCCACTTCCGCTTGGCTTATGTTTGACCCATACCTAAAAGCCTTTTTTGGTATGTAATGCTTTCCATGACGCTTTATATATTTGTCAATATCTTACAAGCTTGTGTTATTATTGCTAGTACATTTAATTATGTTGTACAAATTTATCTTTTTGTATAATCAGTTAAGATTGTATTTGTCTTCAAATTCATATGGGGCTTTCTTCTTTTCTTCTTTGTTACCTTTTTCTGAAATAATTACTTTAACTGTGACACCATATTTTGCGACAGAAGAATTTGGGTAGGTGTATGGCCTACCGTCTCGTTCTATCCTCGGTTTCGAAACCCACTCATATGTTTTCATATGCCTGACAACAATCGTTAAAATGGTATCTCTTCCAGTATCGGTCAATGGCTTCTCTTCTGTCAAAAAACGTTCGTGGGATATGGAGTCAGCCTCCATTGTCAGCAAAAGGTGGATATCTTTTACCATCCACCTACTCAGTTCCTCCATGTATGCAAAATGCATGAAGATATCGTCCCAAGAATGAAAGCTATTCATTGTCTTTCTCTTTTCCGGTGGTCTTTAATTAATGAATGTAGCGGAGTTGCACTTTTTGTCATTTCCTACTTTAATAAAATGCATGAACTCTACTAATACATGTATAGTACTTTACTTTGCATGTATTCATGCGTAAATATTCTATATGCTCATTTGTAACATCCTTTTATTTCATGTACTATACTTGGCAACATATGCATGTGATTTTTGTGTTTTATGAAAGATTTGGGGATATGTCTCTACATCATTCTACAAACACTTTAGTATGCATCTCTTAATATTCCTTCAGAGGAAAGACACAAACTATAAAAATATCGGTAAGAGAATCCAAGTTAAAGCATGTTTTTTTTTATCCTTGCTACATGGTAAATGTAGCAGATACAGAATCACTTCTTAACCTTCCCTTGGCAAATAATCATAAAACAATATATACAGGAAATACATCGTGGCAACGTTTCATTTTCTTCTGAAGCTCTATGAAAGCCATCTGCTTTTGACAAAGAACAACGAGAGCATCAATAATTATAATTCATATCCTTAAATATGCCCAGAAAGATTCACGAAAAGGGTTAGTCGATTACATCAACCCCCTAGTATATGGCTGACAATATATTTTATCAATCCATAATAGGCTCAAGCAGCATTATCCCCTACATAGGCCATTTTCAATTCAGTAGTGCAATTCACACAGTGTAAGTTTTGTACATCTCACAAAATATATACATTATTGAAAGACCTGCTAATAATATAACAGCACATAGAGCTCATATTCCATATAATTCAATAAGATAACACTGCAAAGCTCTTATATAACTGACACCAGATAATATTACACATATACGTAACACCAATTAAGGTGATTCATACTATACACATACACCACCCAATAAACCGAACCTTTTGAACGTGCTTCATACAATGCCAAGAAAATATATTCATTACGTAACACATATTGTAATTTTGTATTTTTTGCCAATTACACGGCTGCAGGATTATTCAGTTTAGTAATTGAGAACCTCCCTTAGTGTAATGCTGCTTACGGTTAGGCAATGTTACTGCAAAATCCTACACAACCGGTACTCAACACAGTCATCATCCTACGCGTAAATACAAGATAAAAAATACAAAATTAATTCTAGAAGCAACAAAAATCTCCACAACAAAAAAAAAACAAAAGTGGTATCCATACAAAATTACACCTTCATCAAAAAGATACATAAAGGACAATGGACGTGCAAATGTTGGTGCAATATAAGCAGAGAATGGAGACATGGAAAACAAATTAATAATAATAATAATAATAACAATAATAATAATAATAATAATAATAATATAATAATAATAATAATGACTGAAAGCTTGGGGAAGTGAAGTAGAAAATATCTTCATATAATACAACACAGACATTTAAATGGATAGGGTTTTTCAAATGATGTGGGCAGTACTTGTCAGTACAATCTTTTCGATTCCTCTGCGACATGGTTCTCCTGGGATCTTAGCTAGATGTTTCTGACATTCCTATTTTATCATGCCTTGAGCACCTACAATAACAGGAACAGTTCTCCTTTTAAGATGCCACATCTTTTGTATTTCAATTTCCAGGTCCTTATATTTACATAGTATATCAAATTCCTTAACAGATATATTTTTATCAGTGGGAACACTTACATCTATTAGTCTACATGTATTTTCTTCACAGCCTTTAATAATTATATCTGGTCGATTAGACTGGATTTTTCTGTCAGTGTTGACTGGAAAATCCCAAAGTATAGTGACATTTTTACCTTCAATGACTGGCTCAGGATGATGTTTATACCAGTATGCAGTAGTGTTGAATTTGTAGTGTTTACATATTTTCTAATGTAAATACTGTCCTAATTGTCTATTGGTTCGTCAAATTTGTCGCAGAAGCTACATTCAGAGTCAGAACCGTTTTGAAGAACGTTAACCTGGTAGATTTTTGCGAGTAAGCTTTGATCTTGTGCCACCAATATGAAACTTTCAGGCTCTGCTTTCAGTCCTGAACTTCTCAGCCACTGGTGGGTTGTTGCTTGGTCTACAGCAGCATTTCAGCTTCGAAGTATACACTGTCCATGCAGAGGCTTCTGACTTCACCGCTCCTCAATTTGTTTCTGCCCATTCTTTTTTGCAGTCTGTTTGATCCATTTTGCATGTTTTGTGGCTGTGGTTTCAGATTCTTCAAATATTTCAGGATTAATACCAGGTTTCCTTGCAAATATATTGTTGTTGTCATTATCATCATCATCATCATCATCATCATCATCACCGTTATTATTGTTATTTCGAAATCTTAGTGGCTAAAAATACAAAGTTAGTGTCTGGCGGAGATAACTTAAATCAGAGTGGACAAACCTCTTTTATCCTCATCAGGCAAACTTTTCTATATACGGATCTACAAATAACAGTCAATCTTTCTTATCTTTACTCTTCTACCTACAAGTCATTACATACTTCGTGTGACCCAACGCAGGATAACCTTCTTAAAAGAGGGAAGACATATGTCTTAGAGCTTCTTTGAACAAATCTGTCTAGTGTGGCGGCACATTTTTCCTTCTTGTGTAAATAAATTGGAATACTAAATTTCGTGTCTGGGATCCTGGAAGAACTGCTGGAGCAAACGTCCAAACTTATAGCCTAAATGTTAATTAATGCCGTGAAATCCCCACCCTAAAACTGTTGGAACATTCACGGCAAAAAACAAAACACCCACCAGAAATCAAAATACAAAGCAAAATTAAACTCGAGAGAAATGTAAATAAGTAATGAAAGCTTTTTACACAGTACTGAATAGACCACAAGATAATACCACTGAAAAGTCATACATCGAATACAGAAACACAGTTGCTGAAAACGCGACCAAATATGAATGCCAATGAACTAGGATATGCTAGGACATGTAGGAATATGCTAAGAAAGAAAAGACTCGGACCAGCTGGACTGGATGTAATAAGGGTTCAACCCATCCACGCTTATGATGAATTCTTACAAAATGAAAACAAAGGATGCTAGAATACCTGTCGTAACATTACTTAAGATGAGTAAATAAGATCAGCGACTACGAATGCAATGAAGAGGACAAAAAGTGAGTTCCAGAAAAGCAGATAATGAAGACGATACTCCACTTCTAAAAGAATATAAAAAGGAAATCGTAGCAGCCGAGGTGGATATCTTTTGAGAATTGATTATAATCTTATACATTGAAATCGACAGAAACCAGCTGCTGAAATTCCAACACAATCTAAAAAATGCATAGAAGATTAAAGTGTATGAAGCAGCTATGAAAGAAACGCTGAGAAAAACTGATCTAACAACTTGCAGTAACAGTAAATACTGTATAGCAAAGGCTCTCAGCAACGAAAAGGAAAGGACAAACATGTCAACAAGTAACCGAAGTGGTGGGTCTAAACAGAAAATGAAATTAAATATTCTAAGAGGAGAATAACTGATGGCTAATGAGCTTTTGAAGGAAATAAAAGTCAAAACGCGAAAAGTAAGAAACATTGAAAAATAAAATAAAATTACAGATGAACATTGCATGGAAGTCAAAGCACAACAGGTTAGAATATACAGAAAAAAACAAATAAATAAAAGGAAATTCTATAAAGATAAACATAAGATTTTATAAACGAGTGCAAAGAAATGATATTGAAAAGCGGAAACAACCAACAGAAATAAAGGATTCACCTCTAGCTTGTGTTATATTGATGTTGCAGGTATGAGTTGCTGGTTGGTTTGCGGAAGCTGGATGTAATGGTTTAACGACACCAAGCATACAGTTAAACATTATCTATTATCGCCGCGCAAATCATATGAAGTTGGTCGCGCATTACAAATTTGCACGTAGAGTCAGCAAGGTGAGACAAATTCAGTGTAACATTGGTTAAACACAAGTAATAAATATATACATGTGCCGTTTCATGTCATCTACTACAATCGCATATCCGTTAAGCATTCAGTTGTTAGAACGACTAAGAAAGAGTGTGTATTTCGTACCGTGACAAAGGACAGACTGGAGTTTGATGTCGAAAAGGGTTCTATTGCTAGCACTTGTAGGGAACTAGTTCTAAGGCCTTCCAAAATCGTCTTTCACGTGATGTCTGGCTTATGATTGGATAATAACTTGGCTGCACGCATAATCAAGCTGTAGCTATGTCGTGGCTTGAAATCCCCAATGTGGCAACACGAGTTCGCGTCCTACTAAACACCCAATATGAGTGAAGTTGAGAAACTTTGGGAAAACATTAAGGGTAAATTGACAGTATATATCAAAGAAGCACACTGGATTAACTGAGAATATGAAAGGATGGAAGATGTTAAACAACAACAATAGGTAGGGGTTGAGGCGTGGTGATTTTTGAAAGTCATAAAGGCATATGTAAGAATGAAAGTAAATCAGAACAATCGAGCTGAATGCGATATGGCTATCCTCTGAGAACATCCGGCAATCATCATCATACATACAACAGAAGAAAATAAGAAGACGGGTTTTCTTCAAACTTCCAGTTCATATCTCAAAGAATATTTCAAAAGAAAACCAGGCTTGCTTTTCCAGCCGGTGGTCGTAAACGAGTGATTCGGAGTAGTGGAGTGGAAATCAGAGCCTTTCAGGTATAATATATGTATAAAAGAATACTCTACTTCACTTTTGGTGAATCAGTATATATGTGTGTGTGTGTGTGTGTGTGCATGTGTGCGTGCGTGCGCGCGTGTGTGTTGGTGTGTGTGTGTGAATTAAATATAGAGATATTCTATTGACATTCAATAATTTACTTACATTATAATTTAAATAGATAAAAGAGTTGTATTGAAGATCTGTTTATATATATTTTGTAGTAGTTACACGCAGGAGAATACTTATATTCTTAATGATATACATTTATATACCCACATATATTATTATTGTATGTTGTGAGCAGAAGAGGCTATCTTGGACATAAAAGGGTTTCAATTGTTATGTGTTTGAGATATAATGAAGTAAATGTCGATGGATGTAGATAGCACTTACTTGATTGTATCGTCCATTAAAATATTTTTGTTGTTTTTTAATTGTAATTGATGTAAGATTGAATTGAATAATTAACGCTCCCGCTCATAACACAGACATTTGAATTAATTTTTACAATCCAACCGTCCTTTCCAGACGAGTTTCTGCATCACATTAGCCGATTATGTATATCAGAAAAATATATACATATAATTCGAAACAATATGTTGGGCTTTAACGGTTTTTATAATTATTTATATAATATTATGTTGTATTATATTTATCGTATTTAATGTAATATTGTAATATATATGAATTATTGAATGTTACAAGAATATTTGTATATTTAATTTATCTTTATTATAGAATTATATAAATATTTATATGGTATCCAACTGAAGTACCGGTGAAATGGATGTTTAACACACCCCTTTGAAGGATTTATTTTTCCTCAGTTTGTTACTTTATATATATATATATAT
>NC_068998.1:23933456-23963398 GCF_001194135.2 Octopus bimaculoides
TATATATACATATATATATATATAGGTGCAGGCGTGGCTGTGTGGTAAGAAGCTTACTTTGTAGTAGAAGACATTTGCCTAAGGTGCCACGCAGTGGCACCTTCGGTATATATATAAATAAATAAATATATATATATATATACCTCTGAACGAGGTATAAACAGCAACTGCACGATGACGCGAAGTATATTTGCCACTTAAATGTGGCTAACAACTGAGGGTGGATGCTACTGTAGCTTGTAGCTTGTAACCCGATGACCGGTGATTGTCGTGCGCTGATGACGGGTAAATACCTAGAAACCCGGGTCCGGGCGTATCACGTCAGGTCAAAGATGGGAAGGATGGCTTCCCTTTGCAAATACTAATAGGGCAGAGAAAGTGTGTCAATAACCAGCTGGAGGAGGTGTCCTCCTGGGGCTACAATCTACAGTAGCATCCACCCTTAGCGGTTAGCCACATTGAAGTGGCAAATATTCTTCACGTATATATATATATATATATGTATTCTGTGACGTTTTTATATCAGCCTATCAAATTCGAACTCAGTCCAATACTCACGTTGTATTTTTGCTTTTCTACAATTTTGCAATATTATGTACTATAGTATTAGAAGTACTTTCGTATTTTATGTAAGTAACATAGTAAAATATAAGCGTATATCTTTTTAGCTATTAACAAGCTTCAGGCTAATGTTTATGCAGTAGCACCATTAACGGTCAGCAAATGTACTTCGCGTTTATATTTCAGTCGATATTAATATTCTTCTTCACATTATTGTCCACTCACAGACTAGTTTAAGCTTTTAAATGAAATTCATTTCTTTTACTCTTCAAAATAAAAAAAATTGTAAAATGAAGCTGCTTATAGTTGCTCTACAGTTAATATGTCCCGTTGCTCGCTCATTTTTTTTTTATCAAGATAGGCGTAGGAGTGGCTGTGTGGCAAGTAGCTTGCTTACTAACCACATGTTTCCGGGTTCAGTCCCACTCCGTGGCACCTTGGGCAAGTGTCTTCTACTATAGCCTCGGGCCGACTAAAGCCTTATGAGTGGTTTTGGTAGACGGAAACTGAAAGAAGCCCGTCATATATATGTATATATATGTGTGTGCGTGTTTATGTTTGTGTCTCTGTGTTTGTTCCCCCCCCCCCCAACATCGCTTGACAACTGATGCTGATGTGTTTACGTCCCCATAACTTAGCGGTTCGGCAAAAGTGACCGATAGAATAAGTACTAGGCTTACAAAGAATAAGTCCTGGGGTCGATTTGCCCGACTAAAGGCGGTGCTCCAGCATGGCCACAGTCAAATGACTGAAATAACTAAAAGAGTAAAAGAGTAAAGAGTATAGCCGTACCTATTCAAACCTAGATATCGGAAAACGCTTATGGCGGTAGATTTCATTTTAAATTTCATGTTCGAGGGCTTGTTATTCAAGCGCCTATCATGTGTGCAGAGAGAGTCAAGTGTAATCCCTGTACCGACGGCTTCATAAGAAACCAAATTTGGCGCTATAGTTCAGAGATAGTTCGGATTTACCTCGCTTGAGGCCTAGATAAAGTCTCCTCCAAAGCTGTTTTCATGCCTACATACTTCAACCAGCGCTATTTTTTATAATAGCTTCCTTCGCAGATAATCACCAATTCGGAGATGATAAAAATCAACACCATATTGATTTGGTAGCATTGTGCTGACCAGTTAAATAATTCAGATTTCAACTCCTGTAAATATGGTTATAATTAGACGCTGTCTGCTTTTTATGAAGTTCAGTACAATTGTGGCAATAAGTATCTATATAAATTGCCATCAAGTCTTGTCACACCACATGCTACACGCTGATAGAAAGCCATCTTGTTGGCTTTACCAGATTGTAAAATGGAGAAATACATTTGATATTTCAGCTAAGAAATGTTGGATAGCCGGATTTCACAATTGTGTGTTTCTTATATATAAAATTATTTATATTCCCTTAACTAATCAAGTGCTATACAACTTATTGAACGTCATAACGACACAGATTTATACTGCTGCAATGGATTGATCATCGAGCAAATTCTTCTTACAGAATGGTGGAACTCTTGGAGTATTCAACTCTAGGAGGAATATTTTTTTACATGGATTATTCTGCCATGAATATTCTTACAGAACCTAATGATGTTTACATGCGGATGCTCATAGGGGAAAAACAAATGACATTTTTAAGCACTTATGTGGAGGACTTCACTGTATGATGTTGTGTTACCAAAAACACACCACTGAACACTTCGATATTATATTACGAAAATTTCCCCCCATGTGTCAAAGATGCTGCTCTTTCAAGTTCGACTTGCTAGATCATATTTCCATGATTAAATTTAGTAAGTACACTTACTCTAACTCGTTCCAATCTGAGCTTGCTAAATATATACAATTATTTAAGAACTCATATAAGTTTATATTATCGGATAAGATTAACAACCAACACGAAATACAATTATGATATGCATTCTTAATTATTAATCAATAGCACCATAGATAAATCCCAGAGGTCAGACCTAGACACGATTGTGTTAACATAGAAACTAAAGCCTTTCCCATAGAGTTCCACTAAGATTAAACTGAAAGATTTCATTACACTGACTTTAGCGATAGACTTAGATGTAGACTAATTAGCCCGGCTAAGATGATGCTGGGTTTAGCAAGGAAAAGGATTTTAAGAGATATTGATAATAAAATTAAGTAATCGTCTAACAAGTTACTACGCTCCAATAGCTTCTCGGTGATATCTTGATTCGAATACATTCGAATCTCTGTCGCAAAATGAGGTAGAGTTTACACTGTAATTTGTAACCATTGACGAACAACAAACCTCAATCACATTAGTCATGCACATAAAACACTCTTATTGAGTGGCCGATCTCTTTGGACCTAATACAAATAGCTGTTGTGACACTTCATTGTTTCAATGAGTTCGCATTACAGCGCGTTAAATGGCATATATATGACTGGTTTATACATATTAAACCATCTAAATTCAAAATTCCCTAATCTCTGTGTAGCGGTGATTCAAAACCGAATCACTAGTTACACGGTCAGACATTCCGACCGAACCACAATTGTTCGCCATGATCAATCTATTAAGCAACCAATCAGCCCAAGCCATCATGTGATTTAGTCTTCTAAAATTTTGTTTTTGTACCCTATAAAAGACCGCTTTGCACGGTAATTAATCGCAAAATATTGAGGCAGTTGAGCATCATGTGTCCGTTTTCTTGCCACGCCAGGAGACCCGGGCAGACGACCCAGGAAGTCAGCCAAAACAGACGGCTGCGACAGATTGATCAAGAAAATCCGTCACCACAAAGATAGCACAATTGAATCCAAATATTTTAGGCAAATCTCATGTTGTTGTACGAATAGGTTTCTGTAACCATAGAGCAGTATCTCTCTCCAAGTCTGTAATTACTGCAGACTGTAAATGGCCAATGCAGTTGGTGACAATAAATTCTTCTTTAAAATGTTCCCAGTTGCTGTTTATTTACTTTTCACACAGCCAAGAAACATTTTCATTCATTAATTCAACCAGTTACTATAGCAGACTTGACAAAACAGCGTAATAATAATATAACCCGTGGCAACAGTACTGGTATACTGAGATGTCACTTTGCTAGTGTCACACAATTATGATGATAATGATAAGGATTCCTTCCGAAAAAAAGTTTATTTCCACCAATAGTTCGGGAGGACATGGAATTTCTATTAGCACGAAATTACCAAGGAGCGATCTTTTTATTTTTTTTTTTATTTTTAGATGTTACCTTAGATCTCAAAACTCATTCCAGATCTTTTTTGTTGCTGTCAACAATTTGGAAATTTTAAAGTTAATTGAAAATTAATGTAATTTTTCACACTGAATCCAAATTCGCGATTCATTTATCCCCAGAAAGACTTAGAAAAATGATGCAGAGGTTCAAAGCTTGATCATTTTTAGTCCAATCAGAAAGCAGAAATTGGAAACTCCGCATTTTCTGCATGATAGCTGTCTGTCACAAAGCGATAGACAGAGATAACACAGATACAAATGGTTGCTCGTCAAAACCTGTGGTAATGGTTGTGGTGATGTAAGTCTTACAATTTGAAAGCACTGCGTTCTAGTTATAATGTAAAACCGGGTTGACTACATCGTTGCTCAATACTATGGGAGCAGACAGTAACATTAAATTTGTGATCACGTGTATACTTGTGACTTTTGATTGGTTGAAATTACTCAAAATTTGCAAACTTTAAAACGAAAATGAATTTTATTGTCATAATTACATAATTACATATAAAACTAATCGGTATATAAACAAATTTGAAAATAATTGAAACAAAATTGAAAAAATACAAAATCTGAGACAGCTACTGAAAATATCCCTAACTCTTATAATAACCCTTCCATAAGGCCCCGCAAAAAGTCAAACTGTATTAATAAATACTCTCACCACCCACCTGTTATATTTAAACAGTTAATTCCTAACATTGAATATAAAATCACATTATTTATTTACCAGGAAGAAAAGCATTCCCATAAGACTTTACAAGATCACAGTTTTACTGGTTAAATCTTTTTATACCCGTCCTTCTCTTCTACCATCTAATCAGAAGAATTGGTTCCAAATGTTTTACGGTCAAAAAGAGCTCCATGTGGTCACGTCAAAAACTGCATTTTGTAAAGAACCTAAAAAGCTCCAGCGACTATATAAATAACAAAAGTGAGATATTTTCTTCATGTCCGCAGTACATCTTAGTGGGAATGAAAGCTAAGCCACTGGACAGACCATAATACATTCTAGTATTCATTTAAGGTACTTTTGACATCTGTAAAAAAGAAATTGCCTATAATTGCAGTGAAGTTATCTACCATTGATTGTTCACTGTCCTTTTCAAGATAGTTTTGTTCATTCAAATCTGGATTACATTAAACACAATTACTAAACCATTTTGTTGACTTTAAATTTCCTTCAGAAAATACTGGATAATTGAATTTTGTAAGACCATTGACCTTCTTATTTATAATAATGATAATAATAATAATAATAATAATAATAATAATAATAATAATAATAATAATAATAATAACAATAATAATAATAATAATAATAATAATAATAATAATAATAATAATAATAATAATAATGGCAAAAGAGAGAAGTGAAGGAAATGGACACCAAGATCAGAAAAAATGTTGACAATACACAAAGCCTTCCACCTTAAAAGAGTGACACTGATAAGCTGTACTTGTCCAGGAGAAAGAGTGGGAGAGATTTGATCAGTTGCCAGGACTGTATCGAATCAGAGGAAAACAGCTTAGGGTGGTCTATAAAAAATGCCGTGGAGCCATTGTTAAAACGCATGACGAAGACCGGCGTCATCAAAACTGAAAGTTGTGTAACGAAAGAGAAATTTAAACAAGAAACGTACAAAACAAAAGAAGAAAAAGCATAGCAGTAAAAAAAATGTACGGTCAGATTGCAAGAGATTTCAGCACAAAGACAGATACAGAGGACTGATGGATGAGGAGGAGTGACCTGAAGATAGAGACAGAAGCACTCATATGCGCAGCTCAGGAAGAAGCATTAAGGACCAACTATATCAAGTGCAGAGTAGACAACACTACCGATAGCGACAAATGCAGAATGTGTGGTGAGAGCAGTGAAACGGTATGGCACACCGTTACCGAATGCCTGAGATTGGCACAGCACGAATACAAATGACACCATAACAATGTGGCAAGAATGATCCATCAGGAGCTCTGTGGAAATCACAGCCTACAAAGAAAAAAGATGTGGTATGAGAAAACTACAGAAGGAGTCACCAAAAATGAGAACTGCAAAATCGTGTGGGATGCAATGATCCAGTGTGATCACCCGACCAGACATCAGAAACATGACATTGTTGTGGTGAATAAAAAAGAAAGAACATGCATGACAATCGACATAACAATCCCCGGTGACAACGGGTTCAATATGAAAGAAGAAAAAAGTCAACAATGACGATTTGAAGTGCGAAATACAAATGCTGTGGTCAATGAAGAGAGTAGAGGTGATACCAATAGTAATCGATGCACCTGGCAGTATCAGCACTCAACTACCAACATGGCTGAAAAAGGCTGTTGCAAGTGTTAAGATAGAACACCAACGAAAATCAGCATTGCTTGGAACTGGAAGAATTCTTCGCAGGGTTCTTGAAGCATGACCATTAAACAAGTGTCACATTAATCTGCTGACTGAGGAAAGCTGACACTTTCCATCATGCACAGCAAAATAAGTTGTGAATTATCTTCTCCTTTTGTTCTTTTTTCTTTTTTCCTTCTTTCCTTTTCCTCTGTCTTTCTTGCCCTTTTGTTTTTCTATCACATGTCTTTGCAAATTAACAATTCCGTAACATTATTTTAATGGCCTACCAATATATACAGAGAGTTTTTTGCCATACGTGTCAGGATGACACTCGGCAAGAAATAGAAACAAAATTGAAAAAAGAGGATAGTGATGATAATATATACACACACTCACACTTACACATAAGACCTTTGAGTTCTTAAATGCCAGGTATTATGCTAGCAATGAACGTTGTCAGCTGAGAAATACATAACAAGTGCTTTAGAAATTCTCAAAAATATTCTTTGTTTAATCCTCGGGGGACACATTTATCTTAGGTGAAAGGCAGTAGTTCTTCAAATGAAAAATAAAATATCCTTGGAACAAATTTCACCAATCCGACTGATTTTAGTGTAACTTTATTTATCCACCTAGAAACGATTAGAGGTAAATTAAATGGAAACAAGTTTTGAACCCAAAGCACAGAACAAGCAACACAAGATATTTTATTGAATGCTGCACTGATTCTGTTTATTCAATGTCTGTACATACATACATACATACACACACATATATTTATAGCTTTGTATGTTTGTGTGTTTATACATATATATATATTTTTAAGGGTGTGCGTATGTACACTTGTGTGTGTGTATGAACACACATTTGTGTTGCAGGCATTTATAAAATGGTAAAATTTTTAGAAAATATAAACATGATAAATAACATTAGTATTTTAGATGAAATTAGAAGATATTCAGAATCTTTTATATTCTAAAGGGCAAAAAACTGAGCAAGTAGGAAAGAAAATTCTAAATTGTCGAATTTCTTCTGAATTAATCTTACCTCCTTTTGAGACATTCTATATGAATTCAATTTTCTTTCATCTAAATTTTGCTTACTCTGCTGAGTGGAATTACAGCCAAGCCCACCTTAGGATATTAATTTAATGCCTTTGCCGTAAGCAGTTATTTTCCTGCACAAATACTTTTATCCTTGCACTATCCTATTTGCTAAATATCTTTTAGTTGTACCTGAAATCTCAGCACAAATACTCTCACACATTCACAAAGATAATTAGATAAACACAGCACACACACACACACTCACTAGTACACACAAGTACACGCACTCACACGCACACAAACACACACACATAAGTACACACACACAAGTACACACAAGTACACACGCTCACACACACACAGAAGTACACACATACACACACACACACACACACACACACACACACACAACGAATTGTGGCAAGACCATATGCAAGCATACTGCTAGATCAGCAAAAACGACACGACATATTTGTCAACCTATGTGAAAGAGGAAAACTTTAGATCTTAAAGGAATATTTTATTCTTATTATTGTATTATTTACATGTTCTACAATAACAGCATAATAAAAATTCTTAACAAAACTTTTTGAGTGAGATTTTTGCCACTTTCTTCTTTTAAGCAAATGTAAAACCTTCATTTATTTATTGCTACAATTTCTTTCATATTTGATTTACTTTATTCTTTTTTACTTGCGTCACTTTACACGAGGCAGAACACACTACTTTGCTATTTATTACTATGAATATTGGTGTTTTAACTCACTGCAATGAATATTTGCAGCATAACTATATCGATGTTGGGATTGAGCTGTGTTTCAAACTTTGGCTTTGCAACATATATGCTTTGCGGTTCAATTTCAGAGCAAGGCAACTTCATGATATTCTTTCTCTATAGATTCGTAATCCCAAAAAAACTTTTGCAAAGTGTAGAGTGTACAGAAATTCGTCAAACACACACGCACACATGTACATATGCTTACACATACATATTTATACACACGCACATAGATATACGTACATGTGTGAGTGTGTGTGTGTGTGTGTGTAGTAACAATCAGTAGAAGTACTACAAAAGCAGGGTGCAATAATTTTCTTAGGACTATCCTATGGTCTCCTCCTATAGAGTTTCTCAGACATGCACCCTGTCCCTTAGACATAAGAAGAATCTGTGATGGACAGAAATGCGGAAATTTGACTTCAGAGAAACTGAGACACCTGATCAACAGAAATATCATTAATAGGTTTTTGACTGGATCAGTAAAGGAGAATGATGAGAAGAAAATTTGTCAGCAAATGTACAGGCATGCACAGCAATGCAAACACGCACACACACACACACACAAAAATATACATGCACAAACACCACAAATGCCTGCACACTCAAGCTTTAGGTACAACTAGAGAGCAGACAAGAATAATAGTAGAGATAAAAACAGGTCGATGGTGAAATGATAACACTGGTCTGCACTCAGGAATTTTTTTTTTTATTATTTTTATTCATGGATGTGATGTCACATATTCTTGGGGTCCTGATTCTAAATATCTAAGCCATTATATAATAAAAAATAATAAAATAATAAAAAATTGTGAATTTTTAAGAAATTTTTTTTATTAAAATGAAGCAAATAATCAAGGAAAAGCACATTCTGTTAGTTTTAAGAACATATGTTTTCCAAATCAACATGAAATGAATCAGATTTATCAACATCAAAGCAAATGAATGTAAAAAATATGCTCCCAATGGTTAGCCTAAATATTGATTCAAAGGAAGGAGGACCGCTTCCATTTCCACTTGTATTGTGCATTGGAACGATCATGTTTCAATGACTAGCAGTAATCCACCATCATGTTGACATTCCACTTGCCCTTGTATCGAGTTTTTATGGTGCAAATGTCTTGATGGAGCCGTTCTCCTTGTTCTTCACTGTAGTCCCCACAATTCTTGGGAAAATAGTCAAGATACGAGCGCAAAAAAATTCATCTTGACACTCATTCTAGACCCAAGTTGTTGGAAACTTGATATCAGGTCTTGAATCATTTTTTCATATTTTGGGGAGTGGATGTTTCCCAAGAAGTTTTGGACAATCTTCTTGTAGGAAAACCAGGCATTCATTTCGATACCTGTTAATGCTTGTCCCTCAGCAATTCCCGAATCTGAGGTCCAACAAAGATTCTTGTTTTTAGCTTTCCTTCACTTTTACGTGGAAAATTTGACTCTGGGTACTTGAAAGCAGCTCCATTCTTGTTCAGAGCCTTCGCAAAAGTTTTCATAAGCCCTAATTTGATGTGGAGTGGTGGCAGCAGAATTTTATTTTATTTTTTTGTTTGGTGGGGGTGGGGTTAACTAGTGGCACAGCTTTCACATTATGATTTCCAGGTAAGAAGCTGGTTCTTGGCAGCCAGTCTTTTTGTTTATAGTGCTGGCTGTCTGCCCCATTATCCCAAAGACACAGAAAACAGGATACTTGAAGATCTAGTAGGAAAGCAATAACTTTTATATCACCACAAATGAGAAAATTGTGATTATGTTACTTGATTGCAGTTATTATTGTCTTCATATTTTCATAAGTTTCTGGCATTTGGACGCTATGGCCTATTGGCACAGATGCAGCTGTGTTGGCATTATAGAGAACAGCTTTTAAACTTCTGTTAGAAGAATCAATGAAGAGCCTCCCTTCATCTCTTTTGTACAACATACCCATGTGTTCAATAAGGACTGAGTGAATTCTGCTTCACCATGACGGTATCGGGCGAGTGTTGTTCCAGGAGCTAGAAGCAGTCTAAAGCCAAGTAACTGTACACTTCCTTTTGGAAGGTTAATGTCTCTAACCAAGTCCTTGAGCTCAACTTTGTGAAGAATTTGGGGTTGTCATTTGTTGGTGGCTCATAGTCTACTTCCATCTCATTAGCATCACTAGTATCAGACTCTGATGAAATTTCCTGTGTCTCAGGTGGCACAGGTACAGGAATATCATCTGAGTGTGAAACAGGCCTTATTGCTGAAGGAATATTTGAGTATATTATGTGATTTTAGTCTTCTTGTTGAATCCAAAGTAGTAGTCATCATAATGGTTCATCTGCTTCTGCCATACAGTTGGTACTCCAAAGGGCATACATTAAGGTTTTCCAACTTACCACATTTGAAGCATACCGATGCATCTCTTGAAATCTTTGTGGGGTGCAAATGGCTTGTCCTGGTCTCCCAATTTGAAGCCAAAATAAGCTAAATAGCAGCACTTCAACAAAGGAGTAAAACTTGAAAGGGTGAATTGCCCACAGACAAAGCAGAATATATCTGGGGTATTGATGCACCCTCTAGACATATTCACAGACTGAAACTAAAGAAAAATATATTAGATTTGACATTTAAGTCAATATAAGGTAAGCATTTTAATTTACCATTTACTGATGTTATACATAAAGAGAAAAGTAACGCCTCCATATAACTTGACAACCTGATGTAATAGAGATGAATAAAAAACACAAAGACTCATTATTTTTCTTATATATTCAGAAAAAGGTACCATACAGACAATAGAAAAAAATCATGCAGACCAGTGTAATGGAGAAATAAGAAAGAGAAAGGAGAAAAGGGGTAGAAGAAAGAAATAGATAAAGAGGGATTAGTCAAAAGGAAAAGAAAAGGATGGAAAATGGAGATTCATTGGGGCAGGCCAATACCTGGCATTTGAAGAGGTTGAAGGAGTGGAATTTTAAGAATGAGTAAACACAAGTGGAAGGTTGAAACAGTGGTCCCACACATGCTCAAGAATGCCTACATGCATGTATACATTGTCATGGGAAGAAATATGAGCTGTCAGAAATGCACACTCGTACATACTTAAAGGTACATACAAATGTCCTATAGGTGGGTAAAGAGCATGAAGCATACAACACCACTGTATTGAGTTTATATTCATTTCTTTATAAGTTATATGCATTTATGCCATGGCCATTTTCTTTATCTTTTTCTTCCTTACATATAAAATTAAATCTAAGCCAGAAAAAAAATCTGAAATTGATTAAATTCTGTAAAGATGGTGCCCAGGCATTGCCATATTCCAATGATTTATGCTAGTAACAAAATAAATGCATATTAAATGTGAATAACTCTTTTATTCTTTTAGTGTTTGCTGTCACTGAATTATGGTTATTCTCAAGTACCGGTTCAAAGGTTTTAACATCAATATTCAATACTTTGCCCAGTACTTATTTTATTGATCTCATAAAGATGAAGAGGAAAGCTTAAAGGGTTTTAACCAGCATACAAAGGGTTATAACAAAATGCCATATAGTATTTATATTTAAAGTTACATAAAATCCACTACACATAGGAAGTTATACACAAAACACACACATGCATGTGCACACACACACACACACACATATTTCAGTTACAAGATTTTTCTTCCTTAAAATTATCAGCAAATGGATGGCTTGCAATATTCGGACACAATTGTAAAATAAAGAGGTATTTTTTGTACAAAACATGCTTATATACATATTGAAGAAATCAAGAATGCTGCAATTATCCATCAAAATGTCTTAAACTAATATCAAGTTCCTCTATTCTATGCAGTCATTAAATAAGATTAATACTTAATCATTCCTTTTCTATCTGAAGACTTATCAAATTTCAGAACAATTCTTTTTACAAATCAGATAAAATTTCTTACTGAATTATTTCAAATTATTTAGGATAGATTTTTTTATATTTTTCTATCAGCTTTTCATTTGGCCCTACACTTAATATCAGTAAATTCTAAGAATGATAAATGAGGTTTTTTCATTGTCATAGCAACACAGTTTATTTCAGAAAAAATTATTTCAAATGCTAGACTTGAACTCTTGTGTCATTGCATAAGGAAACATCATATTCAACCAGATTATCAGTATATTTCAGATAATAATGTCTGATGCTCTGATACTTATTGTCTAGTTCTTAAATAAACAAAATTTGTACTTCTGTGTGCAACATAAATTATTGAATGAAAGACCTATTAGATCAGAGTTGCTGGAAGTTTATCTAGTAAAATGATCAGTTTGTCCAATAGAAATTTTCCTGCACATACTACCATAGACACTTGATTACAAAGTAACATAATGGAAACTGTTACTAGTGAAGCAGAGAGTAGATGTAAACATTTATATAAATAACACTACTGTGTATTCAGCACTATGTGAACATTCCTTATATTCTGGAATTTCTGTTCTGAATTAATTTACCCATATTCTATATATCATTATTATTGTAATATCTGTATTCTCTGCTCATATATTTATACCTTATTTGTTCAGATTAAGCACTTACAGTTATGTTAAACTTTTTGTTGGTGAAAATTATTGAATCTTACATGCAGGTATGAAAACCATTATTCTATTATTTTGGTGTAGCATGCCATGGCCAATTGTATTAAGGATGGAGTATAGGTGATGGGTTAACTTTATATATATATATATATATATATATATATATATATACTGTTCATCATCCCAGGGAAATGAAAGAAAAAGTCCTCCATAACAGAATTTTGTAAACCCCATTCTCATATACCTGCTAAAATACTTACACATAGTATTTTATTTTACCTCCATTATTCCATTCTAGAGAGGACTAAATATAATATCCCCTCATGAGAAATACTGTAGCCTTTGATTATAGTCTCATTCAATTCCTATGAATATACCTTGAGATAACTGTATGAAGTCAGCAGAATTGTACATGGCATACAAGAATGTAATCCAATGGTGTGTCTTTTAATCTGAAATGACAAGAACATGGAATTAAATATCTTGTAGTATTCAATTTTATCTTGTTATTTCATCAATTCCAGCTCTACTGATATGTCTAATTTTCTACTTGACCAAGGAAACACTAGTTATAATTTGAGGTAATTTCAATCATTTATGTTCCGAACTTCACTAAATTCAATGATGACCTTTAATGACCAATATTCAAGTTGATTGTTAAAGGTCAATGTTGAATTCAGTAGTGAATTCTTATTTAAATTTTTTAGATCAGACATAAAGTTTATATCTCTGAACAAAACACTACTCAGAGCAGCAATGAATATGTCAAGGAAAACCTATTTAACCTGCAAGAAGATATGAATATTCCAACAGAAGTAAAGAATTAATTTATGAAGTGTTATTATGGAAACCAGTACAAAGAAATAAATAGGTACGAGACCCTGTATTAATGTACATTGTTGTACTATGAGTATGTCACTCTCATCAGTTGTTAACTTCTACAAGCTGCAATGGCAGGCAGGGATCAGTAGAAAGTCATTGTCAATGAAGTCTGATCAAGATTGATCTTAAGATGATTAAGATGAGCCAACCACCTTTGCATATAGAAGAATATTTTTTTTTATGTTCTAAAACAGTTTTGGTCCCATTTTTTAAACTTTAAGTGCTGAAAATAGCCCATGTTGCCATTGAGAAAATATGAAAACAGAAGAAATATCTGAAAGTAGAATTGTTTCAATGGATGAAAAAGTTATGCAGACTTAGGTTATTTTACCAAGCAAGATCAGCATGTCACAAAAATGGTGCAGTACTATGAGATTATTCAAAAGGCAATATGGAAATGAAGGTATTATACAAATAGTATGTTTGTGAATAATTTTAATTATCTTCAGTCACATGAATTTGTTTTGTTTTTGTTTTGTTATCATTGTGTTGCATGCCAATTCTCCTTGGTAGTGTTTTAGAGACAACAAGAAATAATTCATGTTTGAAATGGTGTTCTGATTTGTTCAGTAAGAATATAGCGACCAGTATGGTGAGGGCAATGTAGGAAGAGAATTAAAGTTTACAACTGACAATAGAGATTGCATTTTAGTCATGTTAGAAAGATCAAAGAACCAAAATAGTAATTATCAAATAGAAAACAATCAATTGATTTCTACACAAACTAAATATAAATACATTTTCAGATCACTGGCTAGATCTCAGTGCTGTTGTTCAAAGAGAGTTGTATTGTGGGAACAAATGAAAATCATTGATAAAGATTTGAAAGACAATTGCTTGTACTACAGTTCAATAATTAGAGATCAAAAAGTGAATAGGATGAGTTATTTTCAACTTCACAAATCGCCATTAAACTATTTCAAAGAACTACCAGAGAGATTTAACCTTAGTTATTATGACAGGAAACAACACTCTGTTGAATGTCAGACTAAAGTGATATTTATTCCAATTTGGTTTTCTTTTTGTTTTTGTTATTTGTTTTGTCTTGTTTTTTTTGTTTTTTTCAAAATAGTGATTGGAAAACTGAAATGCTTGTGTCAATTGATGTACTGGAGAAATTAACATGAGCTACCATGGACTGACAAATTGACATGGAAAAATTTACTAAGAAAGATGTCTGCATGAAGGATTTACAGTTTAGCAAAGGCTAACTCATAGTAGTATATTTAGTATATGTTAGAATATTTGTTATCACATCACCCAAAGTATATTTTCTCCCATTTAACCTCAAAATCCTTTCTGCCTTTTATGCAACATGCGAACTATTACATCTGCAAAATGATTAATATCATATATGTAGATAGAGCAAATTCTCTCATGATTTAAGGGAAATGAGATATGATTTTAAGGAATTCTATTTTTCTTCATAATGGAGCTTTTAACACTTTAATTCTTCTTTCTCTCTCTCATTCACTCTGTCTTTTGTCTCTCTGCCATAATAACTCAGGGAGACATGTTTTAATTGTGGAAGGATAAAATAAAGGATCTTCAGTCATTAAAATTTTACTGCTTAATGAGTAATGAGAGACACTGTTTGGGGGAAGAGAATGGGATGGATTATCAAAGGCAACTGTTGAAGAGAGATGAAATAATGAGTGACACTTGAACTGGCATAGTCATGTATTGAAATGCTTGAAATGTGAGGTGACTAAACAGGATTTGTGTTGTTGCTGATGTGTGAGTTAGGGAAGTCACACATGCCAGAGGTAGATTGATTTTCTATCATTCAAATAAATCATCTGAGAGGTTCATGCCCTTCTAGTGCAGAATCTATCATTTTAATTGAAGTCAAGGTCACAAAGATCACACCACCCTCCATAATAGCAATAAAATATTGAATTCTCCCTTCTATGCACACTGAATAATCTTTGGTGTTTGTTAAAATTTTTATGCCTTTTGATACTGACAAATAGCTTATTTTTTTATCATGTTCACATTCAGTTATTTGCCTGAAGACTATTCTTCCAGTGTTCAAGCTTCTTTCACAAATGTTTTATTGATTCTTCCATGAGAACAAAGTTTTCAGTCGTTTTCCACATATGACCCCAAGAACTAAAACAAAATATTCATAATATTAAGATGATAATTGAACATTGGTGCATTAATGGTGTCATAACAGATAGTTATTCTCAAAATAGTATTAAGTATTCTATTCCAACAAGGATGAAAGTTAAAGATGGCACCATTACAACTAGTCACAGCAAATCATTGTACCAAATGCTTTACTAATTCTTCAAATTTACTACCATTTTTCTTTAAGTAATTTAATAAATACAGGCCAAATAGCATGCACCACATCAACAAAACCAAAAATGCATGCTCTAAAAGTAGCATTCAGCCTTACAGATCAAGTGGTATATATAACACTTATAAAATTCTTGTATAATTCACTTAAATCAGATTACATCACCACAAATTTACCTGTTCTCATGTGCTCATTAGATAATATATTTTTTCTTTAAAATATTAAATGCAAAACTAATACAAAAAATGTTGATTTAAGACAATTTAATGCATAATGTTCAACACTGATTGGATAATATTGGTCTGTTGTATTTTTTGTTCAGATGAACTAAAAAATAATTATTTGATGGTTTCTTCTCATTATATTAGATGATAATTAATTACCAAGTTCAGCACTGCAGCAAACATGCCAAAATGAGCAACCATAATACTATTATAGTTAAATAATGGTGATGGTATTGTTGATAGGGTTAGCTTGAGGCGATTGATGGTTACTGCAGCCTAACAATGCCTCTCTTAATATGAATTGTATTTCATACAGAAATTTTAGTTGGAAAGAATTCTGGTATCAAACAAGATGAAAACTGTTACAGCAATAAACATGTTGCTCTTTATATTAGAAAAAGATAATGAATTGGATTCCGTAGTAAAATATTTTTCTGATATAGTATAATCTATGAATAACAAGTCAAAGAATTGCATTTACATTATTACAATCTTAGCTGTTGCTGTATTTTGTTCAGGTCAACCCGGATTGAATGGGTCCATGGTGAAAGGTATTTCAGATTTAGCTAATATATGTTTTCTCTTTTAAGGTTGCAAGGTAGGTGTGATTTGAAGGAAATTATATTTTAAAATCTATGATGGTTTAACATCAGTGATAAAAAGTATGCGATTGTATCAATGATAGGGAAGCAGTAAACTAATATCAAAATTCAAACCTAATTTTGTGCTACAAAGATTTTGCTAAAAAGGCACTTTTTGTTTGAATAGACTCTAATACAAATACATTTACTTATAACCAAGTATTAAACATATTTTATTAAGGAAATGGATGAGATGGAAAAGAATCACAAAAGATGCTACTTTATTATATCTACTTTGAGATTTCACTGAACCAGTTTCAAATCAAACTGAGGAGCATTCTGCTTTTCATTTCTCAATAGTTGGGGAAATGCATATCATTAATTACACCTTTGTTTAAGGTGGTAAGCTGGCAGAATCATAAGCATGCTATGCAAAATGCATAGCAGCATTTCATCTGTCTTTACATTCTGAGTTCAAATTCTGCCGAGATTGACTTTGCCATTCATCCTTTCGGGGTCTATGAAATAAGTACCAGTTGAGCACTGGGGTCAGTGTAATCAACTTACACGTTCACCCAAACTCACTGGCCTTGTACCAAAATTTGAAACCAATTATGACACCTTTGTGAAAACTTGCATCTCTTGTTATGATTTTTTCTCTTTCTTTTCATGCTTTTCCTCATCAATGATTTAATTGTATTCATTCTAACAACTATAATTTTGTCTACAAAACACACCATATGAAATGAAATCAGTTTTACAAACATGTGTTACAACAAAAGATAAGCTTCCTTTGAAATGAGATTGTTACTGTGTAGTCCCAGTTCTACATTTATCTGCACTTATAATCAGTTTTCTTAAGTCTAATTATCTTACTTATGATAATGTAGTTATTGATATTGCATTTATGTTTTTCAAATTTGTCTGGATTATGTAGGACAGTGTTCTTGGAAGTTTGCGGAAATTGTAGCTGTTCAACTCCAGGTCAGCCTTGATTGATCTAATGTATGATCACAGTCATTCCAGCATTGTGTATCATGTGTTTTTGTATACCTAGGGCTACATTTTTCAATGTGCTCTCTTTGTGATAAATTGTCATTTGAGAAGAAATGTAGTTGCTATTTCTAGCAGGTTGAAGAACTACATAGATGATCCTTCAGAAGTATTCTGAATGTGAGTGTTTGGATATATAGACTCAGGCAATATGAAGGCTAGTATTTGGTACAACAATAAACTGCCTTTCATATGTCAAGATGGTCTATCACTTTTAGTATTTAGAATTTGTTATCTAAAAGCTATTAGTGAAATAAATGCAGTTATCATTGCTGTTTATTGCCAAATTTAATGAGAAATTAGAGACCCATTCTGGACAGATAGAAATCATGGTGGATCCAGTGTATTTTATGTACAATACTCACATTCAGTCTTCTTGCTGTCCTGACTAAGTTGTAATTTCTTGCTTGTGTTTTGTCTTCTAAATTTGTTATAATTATTTTCTTTTATGTACAGACTGTAGTGGAAGGAGTAGAGTCTGTACATAAAAGAAAATATTGTCCCTCCAAGACTGTTGAGATTAAGGTCATTAATGCTTCTTGTGAACCACTGCAACTGAACACCTACATAAAAGACATGAGCTCAGAGGAAATTCCAGAGCACCAATGTTCCGTGAAGGAAAACCTAAATGTAATGCTTAGTGCAGGAAATGGGTGTGGGTACAGCATGGAAGGGGGTGAACTATGGGGGCTAGAAATGTTAGAGTTAAAATAACACAAGGCCAGGCCAAAGCTTTAATAGAATCAATAAAGGTAGAAAAAGATGACAGCCATTTGAGGGCCACAGTCTGCAGGGCTGTCTGAGAGTGAATTCACACCAATCAACCAGGTTTCCCTTATCTGGATGTGATCAAGGATGTTTATGTATGTTATGACAGCACTCTCCTTGATGCAGGACAGTATTGCTCTAACATATACATACTTTATTGTGGTGGTTTTCTATTTAACCTCTAGTATTTTTGTCATTTTGTGCATACACTTTTACTCTTTTGCATGTTTCAATCATTTGACTGTGGCCATGCTGGAGCACCACCTTTAGTCAAGCAAATCAACCCCAGATCTTATTTTTTGTAAGCCTAGTACTTATTCTATTGGTCACTTTTACTGAACCACTAAGTTATGGGGGTGTAAACACACCAGCATCAGTTGTCAAGCAATGTTAGGAGGGGACAAACAGACACACAAACACATACACACACATACATTTACATATATATACATATACAACGGGCTTCTTGCACTTTCCATATAGAAAATCCACTCACAAGGTTTTGGTCAGCCCAAAGCTACAGTAGAAGACACTTGCCCTAGGTAACACATAGTAGGACTGAACCCAGGATCATGTGGTTGGTAAGCAAGCTACTCACCACACAGGCACTCCTATGCTTATATTTCCCTTTAGATCTAAGTCAACTCTGACCAAGCAAACTTATGAACAGTGTGATAATAGCAGTTACCATTATATCTTTGATTGAGACAGCCTGAACATTGCATTCTCTGAAATATCCAGTTTTCATTGAAGCCTGTACATTAAATTTGAGGAAGATTTAGTTATTCTTTCTAGAAAGTTGGTGATAGATAAGATTATTTCTTGTGGTTGTTGAAACTATGAGATGTTTATGTGAAAGGTAGTGCATTTTTGTGAGTAATATGATGCTTGAATTAAAAAATCTGAATCTTTCTTGTGAGTTTAGGAGTGAAATAAGTAAGAGTTGTCCATCAGGTCACACTATACTATCAGAAAAATAGGGAAAAACACATTCGGTTACATGATTCTAGATATGCTATGACAAAATGAAAGATGCAATTTCCAGAGCAAGAATTTCTTTTATAAAAGATCTGCTTGTTTGGAGCTGACCTTGGGCTATGCAACAAGAATAACTCTGTTTATAGAACAGGTAAGAGAATGAATATCATCTTTCAAATTACTATGAAATAACAACCATTTTCCTTCAAGGTATATCCTAGCAGTTTCAAAATGGATGAATACTTTGGCAAGTGTAGTCCTAGATATATTATATTTGAAGCATTGACAGAATAGTTACTGCTGGAAAACCCTGTACAATGTCCGCTAGATTAGGTCTGGCTTGTGGCTAGGCAAGAGAAGAAATATTTTGATTGCTTTTATGGATTTAGAAAACAAGACTGCAAATGTGAGACATCAGCTATTTCCATGTACAATTTGAACAAATCTAATATAAAGGCATTGTCAAGACAATAATTGACAACTTTTTCTATTCTATTCTAATTTAATGGAGAAAAACAAAATTAGTAACAGAAATTTTTTTACACCTTTAAAGGTGTCTTCATTTTTTCCTAAATTCAATATTTTGATATGATGATTGCTAAATCTTAATCTAAAATATCAAAAAATTTTCAATCAATGATAAGCTACAGTGAAAGCTAAACATTTTTTTTTAATTATCGCTACAATTTTTTTTTTCTATTTTAGCACCAAATGAAATTTTCATGATATTGTATTAAAGAATTTATGATTATTCCCATTATTATTATTATTATTATTATTATTATTATTATTATTATTATTATTATTATTATTATTATTATTATTATTATTATTATTATTATTATTATTATTATTATTATTATTATTATTATTATTATTATTATCATTGTTATTATTTTTGGTTTGGCTCAGGTTTGGTCTTATTCCTGGTAGGATTTATGAGGGTAGCAGGTTACTATCTGTAACCTTAGGCATCCACAAGTTTTTGACAGTCTTTCAAGTGCTTAGAATGTTATATTATTATTATTGTTTTAAGATGTTTTGGTAACAGTCTACTGCAACTGGCAGCAAAACGGGAGTATCCCCATTTTTGTGAGCCGAAGAGCAGTAACATTGCTATAGGAAGACCCAAACAAGGGGAATGTTATAGATAATTTCCTGCCCATCACTCTGCTGAATGCAGATTTGAAAATTTTGGCCAAGGTGCTAGCCAAGAGGTTGGTGCTTGTTATCAAGAAACTGGTTGACAATGAGCAAATATGCACAGTGCCAGGCAGAAGTTTTCGTGACAACTTCCACCTCATGAGCTACATCATAGACATGGTAGTTAAGGAACCTAGTATGGGTGGGGCTCTGATCAGTTTGGATCAATCAAAGGCTTTTGATTGGGTCGACCATTGATACTTGGTGGCTGTCCTTGGGGTGGATTGTTTTGGTCTAGTCTTCTGCAGTTGAATCACTGCTTTATACAGCAGCATCCGCTTGGTAGTTCAGATAAATGGTCATCTATCTAGACCATTTAACAGCACGTGTTCAGTCCGTCAAGGATGCCCTCTCTTGTCACTTCTGTATGTATTGGCTCAAGAGCCACTGCTGTGGAAGCTGGCAGCACTGAGGGGCACCCTATGAGAACTAGGATGTGAGAGGAGCATGTCTGCATATTTGGATGATGTCAACATTATAGTGGCAAGCCACAGGCATATTGACCTTGTCGGCGAGACACTAAAAGAATACGAATCGGTAACAGAAGCAAAAATTAATCCGGAAAAGTTAGTGGGCTTGTGGCTCAGCACTTGGAGGAACAAGCCTATGCTGTGTAACAGCGTCTCTATCATGGGACAGACCTTCAAATGGAGAAGAACTGGAATGAGATAATGAGCGAGGTGGTCAGTCTCACCCAGTTATGGGCCGAGAGGAAGCTATCTCTAAAATGTCGGGCTCAAAGGTGAACGCGTACATTACATCGTTCAACTACTACCGTATGACCGTCGTGCCTTGTCCCGACCCTACCATCATGAAACTGGAACCCATACTCTTCTGCTTTTTGTGGAAGGAAAGCGTTCTGGTGGTTAGGCGATCCATTTGCTGTCAACACCTGCTAAATGGAGGACTGTGTATGCCATGGTTGCTGATACGTAAATATGTGCTGAGACAGTGACATCTCCAGTGTTTCATAGACGACATTGAAAAGGTGTGATCGCTGTTTTTGAGACTGCACTTTTCCGCAGCTGGTCTCATTGACCAAACTCCAATCATGAGTCAAGCAAGGACTGAAGCTGGGTGAATGGCACCGCAAGTGTCGCCATGCTCTCGAGCAGCTTTGCCATCCGGGTTCAAACTTGTGTGATTTCAATTCCACCAAAGCATTCTATAGAGGATTATTGGAGGAGAGATACAACGACATTCTTTTCCTCATCATTGAATGTTTGATTCCATCACCTTCAAATACCCTCAGGTATTTATAGCCTTCCACTAGTTCTAAATCCTTTATGACATTCTGCTGGTCAAGGTTTACGATGGATGTTTCTGTCATTTTTCCTTTGATAAATGTAACTTTTGCACATTTATCAAACCCAAATTTCATCTTGATGTTATTATTATTATTATTATTATTATTATTATTATTATTATTATTATTATTATTATTATTATTATCATTCTGTGGTCTTATTTTTATCACATGCTTTCACTTCACTACTAAGTGAATTATTATTATTATTATTATCATTATTATTATTATTATTATTATTATTTAGGTGTTGAGCTAGCTGAATCCTTAGCATGCTGGGTAAAAGGCTTAGAAGCATTTCGTCCATCTTTGTGTTGAGTTCAAATTTCACCAAGGCTAACTTTGCCTTTCGTCTTTCTGGAGTTGATTAAATTGATTTACCCCTCTTCTGAAATTGTTGGCCTTGTGCCAAAATTTTAAACCATTATTGTTTATTTTATCATTATCATCATCATCATCAGAATCATCATTATTATTATTATTATCATGATAATTATTATTATTATTATTATTATTATTATTATTATTATTATTATTATTATTATTATTATTATTGTTTATTATTATTATTATCATCAACATCACCATCATAAGTACTATGGAAATTCTGGTACATTTATTCAATGAAAAGAAACACATTTATTTGTTGGAATATATAATAAATAATCTTCATAACAGACTAAGAAAACAATAACATTAGAGAGTCTTCTAATCACAGAACATATTGGAAGTAAAACATTGAATATTTTTTTATTACATTATAGTATAGACACAGTTAAAATGACAAAACCTATTTCCAGGCACCACTGGACAAACAGTCAAGCAGGGTACTTAAACATAATATACAGAGAATACAACCACACACACACAGGCAGACACACACACACACACACACACACACACACACACACCACACACACACACATTACTATTTGGAGTTATGAAGACTTTGGTGCAAGTGAGAAATATTCACCATTTCCACTACCCAATTAAACAAACGGTATTATTGCTTTCTTCAACAATCAATTTAACATATTAATGTATTGCTAAAGCAATGACAACTTTTTTCTGTTCTGTCTCAATTTAAAAGAGGAAAACAAACCCAGTGACTGAGAAAATAATACTACACCTTCAAAAGATTTTTTATTGATCTAGGGTCTTTTTCACATATGGCTGACAAACAAATTTTTCATCTAGGAAAGGTAGAGACTGAGACAGTTTTTATGTGCAAGACTATCTGATTCCAATGTAAATCTCTCCTTTTGCATATACACATGATGCACAAAGCAATGATAGGGCTAATGCAGCTTGCTCAAGAGGAAAAATGAAGTTATCCTTGTTGTGTGACATGCCAGGACCAATATAACTCTTCCACACCAGACATCCCAATTGAGCAATGAGGATAAATGTCAACCCTAGGTGTTAGTCGCACTCTGTCTTTCTCTAGAAGAAATATCTCTCTGGAATAAATATCTCATCTGTGCATGCCATTACTACAGATGACAGCTGTAATTTGCTAACTGAACTAGTTGATACTGACCCTTGAGTATCTGCTGTTTGTTCATCCACTCAGCATATAGAGATAGTCATCATAGACTCAATACGTTCATCTGCTGAAATAATTTACACTCACCATACAACTTTCTATGATATCTACATACCTTGGTTTGGGTGCTTCCCCGATATTTAACTCATAGCTGGCATCCTGAGAGGTGCTACATCTCTTGGTCAGACTAGACCTGGGAACAACAGTGGCTAAGAAGTAGTTCTCTGCCTCAAAACACTAGAACATTTAAACCAGGGACCCCCACCTAACCATCACAACTCAAAGAGCTTAAACAAATAGTGCAACACAGCACTCTAACGGTTCTACCAAATTGATGCAAAAGTGGAGAGAAAAATCAAAAGGGAAAAGTTGAAAATCATTCATTCTTTAGAAGTTTTTTATGAAATGGGGCATAGGGGAGTCAAGGATGTTCATATGAGGGTGGGCTGAAAAGTTCATAGGCTATAATATCCAACAGTCTCTATATTTTAAGTTTTGATTCTCTAGTTACCTTTCACATACATAATAATCTTCATAAGTCTGTAATACTTCTAGCCCTACTTATTTCCATGAATGAATGATTTTTAGAATGTATAAATCTTGATATGTGATAAAGAAAATTTTAGAGTACAATAAGACGAATTAACATCACCTGCAACAATTAAAATTTTGTAATTATAGTGAAATGTGTATAACCAACAGGAACAAGCAATTTACAATCTTTTTTTTTTCACTTGTTTCATTGATTAGACTGTGGCCATCTTGATTTGACCCCAGTACTTTTTCTTGTAAAGTCTTGGTACTTATTCTACTCGTCTCTTTTGCTAAACCACTAAGTTCCAGGGACATAAACACACCACCCTTAGTTGTCAAGTGATGGTGGAGGACAAACACAAGCACAAATACACACACAAACACACACACACACCCACACACACACACACACACACACACACACACACACACACACACACACACACACACACACACACACACACACACACACACACACACACACACACACACACACACACACACATATATATATATATATGACAGGTTTCTTTCAGTTTCCATCTACTATATCTACTCACAAGGTTTTGACCAGCACAAGGCTACACTAGAAGACATTTGCCCAAGGTGTCACACAATGAGCCTGAACCTGGAACCATGCAGTTGGAAAGCAAGCTTCTTACTATTCAGTCATGCTGATCTTCATCAGATATTCAAAATTCCTTACGAATTTAAGGCCTCTTTTAGACATATTTGCTTATATAAATGTATATAGTTCTTTATAACTGAATAATCTCATGTAACTAGTCACGAGATTTTCATTTTGATTCATTATCTATCATTTAATTTTATTACCTTGTACAGATAAGCTCTGTAGCATATTTGATGTAAGCAAGAGTACAATTTTCTGAATGTGAACCTCCTGCAACAAATACATTTTAAAATTTTGCTGAAACATAAATGACCAGAGTGAGTTTAAACAACTGACTGCACACTATGCAACCTCACAATTTTTCATCAAATCTCAATTCAGTTCCAAAGGTCATCCAGTACGTATATGTCAATAACCTGCCCAACATTCACACCTTGACAGATATTAAAAACTGAATGGTTTCTCTTTTTCCCTTTCTTTGCTTTACTTTCTCTTTCTACACACGTGCCTATATAGTCTGAACAATGGCTCACCTATACAATATTTTGAATCTAATCTGATGAGTAGAAAGATGAAATTTAAATAACCAAATGTGAGGTGGTAGATGACATAGCCATAAATAATACTTACTCCTTGGGATTGAATACTATATTGAATGTTTGAATGTTGTACAGGAACTTTTGTATGGCTTATATATATATTATAGTTTGTATTCAGATTAACAGACCACTGATCTGAGTGACAGACAACTCCTACAGCAGATACAATAAATCAGTGAAGGTGAGCCTATAACAGGAATCAGCAGAAAATTGCAGCAGATTTTTACTTGACATGCATAGTCAAATACTGTGTTATTAAAAGCTCGCAAATTTGATGAAAGAAGTTTCCAAAGCTTAAAACATTAATGTTTAAAAATTGCATTTTGTAATGTTTGTTGAAATAGCACATTTTATAGCAAAACTTGTTGTCACCTTATGAATTAATGAAATGGCAATGCATCATTGATTGCTTACAGAGGTTAACACGGCTTATTTCAGTTGCATGATTTTAGCTTTCTTTCAGTTCACACATCCTTATTTTCTGATATCATTGCTAAGATATAAATATATACATACTCACATACATACAAACATACATACATGCATACATAAATACATACATTCATACATACATACATGCATACAGGGTGTGGGGAATAAACTGTTGTCTAAATAATGTAAAAATGAAAATAACACCGATATCGCATTTTAGCAGATATATTTACAAAAAATTCATAAGAATATCTTGAAATACTACAGAGTAAATTTATTCAATAAAATCGCCATTGGCTTCAGACATGATTTCCAGACGACTTCAGAATCTTCTGCAAATCTTCTGGACAGTCGCCTTGTTTAAGTTGGTGAATGCTGCCATTATCCTTGCCCTCAGTTCATTGGTGTTACAAGGAGTTTTGTTGGTCTCTCACTCAACTGTACCCCACACATAATAATTAAAGGAATTACAGTCTGGGGAGTCAGGTGGCCAAATGTTAGGGGCAATATTGTTGCTGAAATTGTCAGACAGCCATGACTGGGTTCTCTTGCTTGGGTGGCATAGTGCAGAGTCGTGTTGCCAAACATAGGTTCTTCCAGCAGTCACCCCCTTGACTCAGGGCAGCACTATCTCCTCCAGGTAGTTAATATAGGGCTCCATGAAAAGTTGTTAAGAGTCCATACAAATCAAAAATATTGGTTAAAAATGTAAATAAAGTTGGAAAAGGCACAGATGTATATTTTAGAGAATGTTTAATCTTTTTGTTACAGTGAAGGATTTAAAATATAATTGGTTTCAATGTATCCATCTTATCAAATATTAAAAAGGATTTTTTGGGAAGTCAAGGAGAAAAAATTTTAGGGGTTAACAGTTTGTACCCATGATTTAGTTCTAAGTGAAATCTTATATTTGAGTCATTCTCATGTAAATGTTTTGTTTATGTAGGTTTGGTGTGGGGTTAAAGAGTTCAAGTTTCAGGAATTCTATTGAAAAAAATGTGTTTTGAACTGAATAGGAAGTTTCTAGACATGTGAGGCCATGTGAGAAGATGAATGAAGCCGTTGCCATCACAAGTCATCGCTCCAAACACCATGATGCTGACTGGATGTTTGATTTTTATCACTCTCGGTACATGTTTTGAGGACACAGCAAGCCAATGGTTGTTCTGTGTGTTCACCATCTGATCTTGATAGAAAGTGTTCTTGTCTGAGAAAAACTAAAGCATGTTCGGTTGGAAGGGATGCTTGAGTTTGTTCAAAAGATCCATAGCACAGTATTTTCTCTTGTCTTTAGTGGCTAGGGATGAAAATTGGCCATTTCTCATCTTGTATGAGGAATACCAAATGTCTTCATGCACTACCTGCTTGATAAGAAACTGAGACACTCCCATGTCCCTGACGATGGATTTGATTGACTTGGATTATTGTGAATCATGGCCTGGATCTCACCACCAAATTCTGAAGTTCTTTTCTTATAAGAATGATCAGAGTGAGTTTTCCAAGCTGCTGTGCCTTTGTAAACACCATTACTGACCCCACTATACTCTGTAGTCGAGAAAATCAAAAACAAACAATGTGCATGCACGAAATTAAAAATATAAAATTGGCAACAACTTACTCATCGCACCCTGTGCAAACATACATACATATACTTATACACATCATCATCATCATCATCATTGTTTAATGTCCACCTTCCATGCTGGCATGGGCTTTATGTTTTAATAGGAGCTGACTAGGCAAGAGCCTGCACCAGACTTCTGTGTCTCTTTTGCCATGGCTTTTTACAGCTGGATGCCTTTCCCAACACCAACTACCATGATGATGATAATGGTGGTATATATAGCAAAACAGGAAATTGGAAATTTGGGGCTTTTATTTATTCACCTTTACACATGCTTCATTTGCTAATGAGAATCATTGATCTTTTCCTTTTAGATAGACATGTAAGCCAGGATTTACTGTAAATACCTTCCCTACATATATGAGGGTGCCTGGCATAGTGGCAAAGGTGCTTCAATCACAATCACAGGGTCATGGTTTCAATTCCCGGACAACAACTGACATGTGGTAAACAGTGCTCCTGTTCAGGAATCAAGCAACGTTCATTTGATGGATGTAATGAACATAAACATTTAACCACTATAAATAAATCAGTGTATAAATTGTTTAGTAAGAAATTGCAGAATTGCCTTTCTTGGAATATGAGAGACTACTATTGTCATAGATATAGATATATGTAAGGATATGTCTGTCTCTTTCTCTCCTTCGCTCTCTTTCTTTCTCTCTCTTTCTTTCTCTCTCTTTCTTTCTCTCTCTCTCTCTCTCTCTCTCTCTCTTTCTCTCTCTCTCTCTCTCTCTCTCTCTCTGATACACACACCCAATACAATATACAAAATATATTTCCAAAACACTTAACCAACACACGCATTCACTCACACAGATAAAACAACATACACACACAGCTGGCCAAAGAAAAAAAGAAAACACACACACACACACAAAACTGGCCACATCATTAATAAAAACTTCCTATTCAATTTTAAACACTTTGTTTTCAATAGAATTCCTAAAACTTGCACTCTTGAACCCCACACCAAACCTACATAGACAAAACATTTACATGAGAATGACTCAAATGTAAAATTTCACTTAGAACTAAGTCATAGGTACAAACTGTTAACCCCTAAGATATTTTCTCTTTGACTTCCCTAAAAATTCTTTTTGATATTTGATAAGATGGATACATTGAAACCAATTATATTTTAGATCCTTCACTGTAACAAAAAGATTAACCATTCTCTAAAATATACATCTGTGCCTTTTCCAACTTTATTTACATTTTTAACCAATATTCTTGATTTGTATGGAGTCTTAACTAATTTTCAACTATATATATATATATAAAATAAAAGATGAAGACAGGTCTGTGAACATCAAGAAAGTGTATTAGTTTAATCTTTGGGAAAATGAAAAAGTCTTTCACATTTTGAGCCTACGCTCTTCAACAGAAAGGAATAAGAGGAACTCCTAAAAGGTGTAAAAACTTCTGGCATGCACTTCATATACATACATACATACATATATATGTAAGTATGTGTGTGTGTGTGAATATTTATGAAGTGCATGCCAGAAGTTTTGAGATTTTTGGGGAGAAGCAGTTATACCCATCCTAGATTATTGTCATTCTAGTATAACGTTAGTATGCTTTTAGTGAGCTGACCTGTCAATCTATTTCATTCCAGACTGAAAAACATGACTATAACAACCCTTTGAATACATCCTGCTAAAAACTTCTTATCACAACTAACTAGCTTGCAGAATGCATTTGGAACATGAAGACAAATCGGAAGCTTACTGTGCGATAAAGTTTTGTGTTAGGCAACAAAACTATGGTAGCTTATGAAATGCTCTAGATTGCTTATATAATATAGATGACCCAAGCCTTTTTATTTTACTGGAACAAAAGCCCTGGCAAAGCAATTCCACTGGAAAGCTCATGATGATACCTGTTCTGTGAGTAAGGGCATAATCTACATCCACTGAGTTGAGGCCAGTTTTCTACTGCCTACTGCCAGTTACTCTTCCTGTCACCAACCCTCGCCTGTTTCCTACTAATGGTAATATTTCTCAATAGCCAATTATTTTACACAGAAAATAGGAAAAGAAATATACTGCTTGACAATAATGACATTAGCTTACAACTATCACATGATGTCATGACAAAGAAATGAAAACACAAACATATGTACTAGTGCAATTGCATGCACATTTTGTTTTTTGTTTTACCTGTTTCAGTCATAAGATTGCAGCCATACTGGGGCACTGCCTTCAACAACTTTTAATTAAATAAATCAACTCCAGTATTTTTTCAAGCCTGCTACTTGCCAAACCACTAAGTAACTGGCATGTAAACACACCATCACCAGTTGTCAAGTGGTAGTTGGAGACAACACTCACACACACACATCCACACATACATATACGATGGGTTTCTCTCAGTTTCCATCTACCAAAGCAATTCACAAGGCTTTGGTCAGACCAAGGCTATAGTAGAAGATACTTGCTCGAGGTGCCATGTAATGGAACTGAACTTGGAACCAAGTGGTTGGAAAGCAAACTTCTTAACACATGGCCATGTAAACAGACATATACATACCTACATACATACATTCACCATGATAGATCGCTGACCACTACATTTATATTTTTTTTCTACTTGTTTTTCTCCTTGTTTTTCTCCTTATTCTTTCTGTTGAAGAGCGTAGCTCGAAACGTTAAAGACTTTCTCGATTCCCGAGCATTAAACTAATACATCCTTTTGTTGTTTACACCACCTGTCCTCGTCTGTTGTTGTTTTTTTCGTAAATTCTCCCATACATAAATACATACATACATATGTATATAT
>NC_068998.1:23963491-23981234 GCF_001194135.2 Octopus bimaculoides
TATATATATATATATATATATATATATATATATATTTATACACGTACATATATCATCATTATCCTAATCATCTGATGGCCATCTTCCATCCTGGCATGGGTTGTACTGTTTGATAGGAGCCAACAGGCCAGAGGAGTATACCCAGCTCTACTGCTTGTTCTGGCATGGTTTTTATTGCTGGATGCTCTTCTAAACAACAACCACCTCACATAGTGGACTGCATGCATTTTTACAGCACCACAGATGATGCAGTCACCAAGAAACTTGCAAGACAAAGATCCTTTGAGAGGGGGATCGTATTGGAGGAGGTGGCTTTGTATTTCGTAATGAGAGATTAGAGTGTGACATTACAGACACAAACAGGTGTTGTGCTGGAGAGGCTATGTGTATGTGTATGTGTGTGTGTGTGTGTGGTATAATTTAGGCATTAACCTCATGATGTTCATTTAAATCTTCCTTTGCTGTTATTGGATACCATATTCAACTCTACACCAGGATATCTTCTAAGGCTGCATAAACATGTGGAACTTGGCTATTTTAGAGAATTAATATAAGAATTATGTAACACAAGGATGGAAAATAGCAGACGTTAATAACAAATCACAACAATTGTTTCTACATCAGACACCAGCTTTAAGTTGCTGGGTTTATATTTCTATATTATTATATAAGTTTATTCTTTAGAATTACTCTATAAATATTTTTCAGCAACAGCTGAGTGTATGTGCTTCTCAGATGTCAGAAACAAATGTTGTGATTTGTATTAAAGCCAGCTATTTTCCATTCTCATGTTATATATAGTTTTATGATTATCTAATACTGTTCATTTTGATTAATACATACATATACACACACACACACACACACACACACACACACACACACACACATATATATATATATATATATATATATATATATATATATATATATAAGTACAAACAACCACATTTAAAACATTTCCAATGAGTGAACTTATTTAAATTCTATGTAAGATCTTCTCATTTAGTAACTACAAATTACAGCATTGTTTGACTATGGAGAATTAACAATTTATTGCGAAATTATAGAAACATTTGTTAAATATACACTTTTTCTCATTTGTTGGCCATCAAATGGCAGAAATACTATTAATGGTAGGTGTATGATAATGAATGTTAACATAGAAAATCAAATACAATTTCTTTTGATATTATGTAATCTGTTCAATTATCTATTAATGCATGATATTATCACTGAAATTTATAATAGCTGACTAAAATAAAGAATTTGTATCAATGTAATATCAAGAAATGACATAAGTGTTTCTGCTGTTAGAATGTTTAATAATTGGTGGATAAATTTGTCAAAAATAGCTTTAGTTGGGTTAGAGGATATCTCTTCCATGGTTAGCAGAATTGTTGATTTTCTAAAGCAATTTACAAGAAGTTGTTCGTAATCTTATTTCTTCTACTAGGTACAGCTGTATGCAAAAATTAGTTTCGAAAATGTTGATGATTTGATGAGAGTTGTGACAACAGCCAAGTTTTTAAATGAACAAGAATTAAATTTTCTTTTGAATGAAAGTAAATCAGTTTATAAGTGTATGATAATTGAGTCATAGCTAAGTACTTTATTGTTTGTGAACATTTTATGTGAAATCAGATTACATATAGATATAAGGATCAAGGCGTATAACTTTCCTCAGCTAAATTATTTAGTCTAGCTCTGTAAATTTATGATTTGATATACTTCCCATTGGAAATGAATAAAATAAATATTGATATATATATAAGGTTCTCAAAATGACTAACCCACCTCAACAAAACTGAGTTCTTGAAATGCTATATTTTGAGTTTTCTACACATCACCATGATTCCCTTCCCTCATGCACTGTCCCTATCTCTTCACATTCTCTCTATCTTGTCCTCTCCTCACCAGCAACTGTATTGTCTTTAGTATGCCTGCTACTTGTGCCAACATACTCTTCTGTATCCTTCTATCATCCCCAGCTCATTACTCTCATCTCATCCTTCTGTCAACCCTACCCATTTTGGCAGTCTGCCCCTGCTATTCACCTTCCCATATAATCTTAAAAACAACCCTCTTGCTAACATATACTCAACTTGTGCCTTTTGGGATTACCTAAGTACTATTATCTGTCTTACAGCACCTATTGATGATTTTGTTTTCTCTCCCCAATCATTTTTTACATGAGTAGCCATGCAGATTCCCTTGGCAGGAACCTCCTTTGGCCCCTCCCTCATAGTAACTCCCTCATCTCCTAGCCTGAAGCTGACCCCACTACTACCACCGACCCCAGGTCTCATAGTCCTGCAAACTGCATGATGACCTCAATAAGGCAACTGACATGTAAAAAGTACCCAATCCACACTATAAAGTAGTCGGTGTTATGAAGGGCATCCAGCCACAAAATCCATGCCAAAGCAGGCACTAGTACTCAATGTGGTTCTTGAATACATTGGTTCCAGTCAAACTACGAAAGCCATGCTAGCATGAAACACTGATGTTAATTGATGATGATTGACATGATGTTTGGTTTGATGAAGAATTTGAATTTGAGAATAAACTTAAATATATTTCTATGTGTTTAGTATGTGAATATTCATGTACTTTCCAAGGGTGAAGTATCACTTTTGAAGAAACTAACTTTAAGAGTTTTCAACATAATGCAACACAAGTTACAGAAGTTTTAAAGTTCATTGTCGAACAACTAGTTTTGTGCAGTCCAGAGAGTTAGGGAAAATATATTATGTAACACATCCTAATGAAGGATATTTCACAGATTTGAAATAAGAACTATATCATTGATTAGTTTTGTTTGAAGATATCTAGAATTACAATCAACTTTAAAACTAATTCTATTTAGAAATGAAATAATTACATTCACAGGTCTATTAGAAGGACTTGACATGAGTATTTTTGAATTATTTTTTTTACCTGTGGATCCCTTTGATTTCTATTTTACTTGGGTGGACCCTCCTAGCCATTCAATGCTGCAAAAATCTTATCATACTTTTATAATTAAACATAATTAGGAATTGTATAAAAAAAATTGAGAAAATATTTTGTATATTGTAGATGTATAACCAATTTATTGCAGATAAATTTTATCAACAAAATCTTATATTGTCTTGCAGGGGCCACGTGGATCCCAGTTGAGAACCTCTGATTTATACTGTTAACAGCTGAGATGTAGCAATGCATTCCTTAAATTTTGGTTTTCTTAAAATTTTTGCAAAACTACTTCTAACCCTTTATCAACATTTTCCTGTGAAACATTTTTCTCAGTTCTAGATTATTTGCATCAAAATGTCTATTGATTATTTGAAAGCTATCAACATAGCATAAAAATGTACTCAGCAATTAAGAAGTTATTAAAGCATGAGTAACATTTTAAATTGCCTGGCACTTCTCTTGTTTTATAAGTAGACGGAAAAATTTCTAACTATATTTTATCAAACTCAATGTTTATATATATATTTGTAAAATAAACTGTTTTTCAATATTCAATTATTCTACAAGCATTTATAGGCTTATTTCAAAGATTAAAATTTCAGCATGCTGCAGTAAAAATGTTCAAAGTCATTGCTGTAAATGATTTGAAAGAATTTGGAAAGACGTATACTCAGCAATAAGGTCAGGAAAGATGTATTCAGATTGTGGCTTTGTTTCCACTAATAATTTAAAAGCCACTCAAAGGACTTGCTAAGAATAGAAAGAAATGAGTTTTTGCTATAATGGCTTGGCCTCAAGAACTGAAACACTCAGCACACTAGCTAGCAAAATACTTATCAATAATACAATATTTTCAGCTATCTTCATGCACTAAGCTGCACCTACTGTTGTTATTGAAAGACTAGTTATCTAAGACATTGAGAGTCGACAATGTAGATTAAAGAAGTGATAATCTTTTGACATATACTTTAGCAACCCGCCACTTGACTATCTTCAAATCTCATGTATATCAATACTTGTTTGTCAATCATTTTCATAGTGAAACAACATAAAATCAGCTATGATTCAAAAATTTGATAATAGAGTGAAAATATTTTAGCATTAGTCTCCAGCATAAGTTTGCAGAAGAAAAAATACTGTTTCAAATATAAATAATATATATATAATGTTACTTCTTAAAAATAAATTTATCAATATTATAAGAAGACAGAAATGAAAAGAAGCAAGTCAACTTTGCTTCAATATATTTCATTCATTTCACTTACAATAGCTTGAGGGGAAAATATTATATACCATTGGTATTTGTTCATTCATATAAGTAAAAGCACATCACTATTTGAGCAAGTTATTCTTTCTAGCAAACTCAGTATGTGGTTTTAGTAATCAGTGTTGGGTACTTATTTTTTATCATTTAAGCAACAAACAATATCAATTTATTTGTTTGTATATCATTGTATAGAATGTGAATCATAAAAAAAAAGTTGTGTAATATATCAATAGGTGTTTATCAATTTTATCCTACTGTCACAGTGTCATTATTAGAAAAATGAAAATCATTCTGTATATTCTATATAAAGTTTTCATTGATTGTATATGAGAAAATTTGTAGCAATTCAGAAAAATAGATTGAACTAGATTTCTGTGTGTTAGCAATAGTAGCAGTTTCCATTTTAAGTTTCCATTTTATTTTTCAACAACAAGATTATCTAAGAAGTTAAGAATTATATAGAATGAGTATATATCTTGTTTTTATCAAACACTGAAGTTATAATCTTTATTCATAATACAAATCTGATTGAAGCCTTTATAAAATATATTTCAACTTTGTTGAATGAAACATTACAACATTCACAGAATGAAGTCTAGATATTCTAACATTGTAAAAATAGCCTTTTTCACCTTTTATCGAGAGAATCACACTGAAATCAATGCTGGAAACGCTTCTTTTGAAATTTGTTTCTAATATCCACTTGCCCTAGCCTCTATACTGCTTAACTAATACCAACTTTGGCATCAGTTCTTAAATTTTTAGTGTTAATTTTGAAGATATGATGCTAATTTTAACATATACTTTCTCACTAACACAAAATCATGTCTATCTTCCCTTTCCTACTGTAATCAATGTCAGTTTGAATATCTAATGGGGTAATGAATGTGTAATCACTGGAGAAACTTAGACTTTCTAGCATGATGAATTTCATTTATTTACACTTACAAATTTGTCATAGAATTTTGTTGTTTACAAATTTTGTTGCTAAGTATCTTAACAAATTTTTTACTTGTATAGAAAACAACCTCTTTTACTATACTTCAATAGAATATGTAAAAGTTAGCAGCAATATCAAAGCATGCCTAAACTACAATTACTCTTGAGTAAATATAAAATGCTTGTACTCCAGTCATAACATAAAGTATGCTCTAATTATTAATTCCTAAAACTTTGCCTCACGATCATGCATCTTTTATTCAACTTTTACATTCTAGCTGTGTCCACAGTAAATTTAACAAATAATACTCAATGCTTTAGTTCAAAATATGATATGATCCACTAAAATTTCCAAGTACTCCTTGAATATAAAGTTTCAATATAAGAAAATGGCCTAATGTATAGAATACTGAGGTAATGAAACACCTTCATGTAAAAACAATTTTTCCATCAACAAAATGTAAATTACCGAACCTTATATATGCTAGCATCAAAAATTGAATGTCATGCAACAGATGTATGAAGGTTGGCTGTAAAGTTCATTGGTTGATCAAGATACTCTCATGGAATGTAGCCAAATGAGGTTTATTTTTCAACATAGTCCCCTTGTGGTCCATATATTTCTTCCAGCAGAGTTGCAATGCTTGGATCCCATTGGTGAAGAAATTTTTATCCAGTTGATCAAAACAGTCATCAACAGTAGATATAACGTCATCATCACCGCATTACTGGTTTCCAGTCAAGTGTTTTTTCCTGTTCGAGAACAGATGATAGTCAGACAGAGCCAACTCAGGAGAATAAGGAGGGTGACCAACCAGTTCAAAGCCACAGTCATACAAAACAGTCATTGAAAGCAAGGACTTGTGTGCTGGATTGTTGTCTAATAAAACAAGACTCATTTTGTCAATTTTCCTGGGTGTTTAGTCTTTATAGCCTTTTGTAATTTTCTCAGGTAGTTGACATACTACTCTCCCTTGCAGGTGTAGCCATTTTGAAGGCAGTCAATAAACACAATGCCTTTTGCATCCCCAAAAACTGAAGCCATCACCTTCCCTGAAAATAAAACTGCATGGAGTGTCTCTTTGCTTCTGCTTCAAGTGATGTACTAGACACAAATCCTGAGTTAGGAAATGCATGAGGAAACCAGCTGGATCTGTCTCAAGCAATGTTAGGTTTTCCCATGACGTGATCCACTAACAGCACTTTTGATTAGGTGTCAGAGGATGTACCCACCAAGCAGAAACCTTTGTCAAGCCAAGTTCATTGTGAAGATTATTCTCAAGTCTCACAGGATATGCTTATAGCACTGACTATTTGATTTATAGTCAATCATCTATCATACAGCACTATGTGGTGAACACCATCAATGGTTTCCTTTGTAGAGGCAATTTCAGGACGTCCAAACCTTGGATCATTTTCAAAATGTTCTCTTCCCCTCCTGAATTCAGCAGTCCGCTTTTGCACTGTTGATAAAGCTGGAACACCATCCACTAATGTAACTGCTATGTCAGTGTGAACATCCTTGGGTGTTAATCCCTTTCTTTCCAGCTATTTGATAACACTATGATATCAAACTTTGTCGATTTTCAAGAGAAATTATTATTAGTTACATTCTCTGAACGGTTAAATGTCAATTTACCTGCAAAGAAACACTGAAGGATATTAATAAGTGTTTAGATTAATGCACACAATATTCAATAGCTTTAGAATTACTCCTTCATAGTCATATGAACTTTTCAGCCCACCCTCATACATATATGTGTGTGTATATAAACACACACACACATATATGCATACCTGGAAATTAATCCTAAGAAGGAACTGAACTTATCAAATGATATAACAAATGATTGCATCATTGATGTTGTACTATGCTGGAGAGAACCTACATTTTCAAGTAAGCAAGGCACTGAGAATGCTGACACCAGGTATTGAATACATTTATAGTCTACTCAATCTCTTGCTCCTTTTGTTTTACACAACTCTGGCTGTATTCCTTGCTTCTCTTGTTCTAACTTTCTTCTCTCTGCAGCTTCTCCACCATTTCAGCATGACCCACCCATCTTCTAGTCACCTTTTTAATTCCACAACGCTATCCCCATCACCACTTCCATTTCCTGACACTTAACCAATTGGTTATTAAGCTTCCTGTTACCCTCTTTTCGATATTTCTCTCATGTATCCCTCCACTCACCAATCCACTCACATTCAATTTTGTCATATGGAATAGCTCTGGATATGCTACCTCACACTAAACCCTAATCTTTGGTGATCCATCTGAACATTGATCACTGACTCTTTCAGCCAATCTGCCCAGGTCAGGCGTCCCTACACTCACATGCTATCAGTGGTGTTGCAGTTTCTGCTGCCTCACACACGGTTGAACACATCCATCCATATCCAAGAATTGCGTTTATTGCTGACCTGTCTTTATTTATGACCTGGCTTCTCTGTCACACAATTGTTGATCAAATTGTGAATTTGGAGGAGACTTCAAACTATGACACTCCACTACAGCTCTGCACGTGGACGTATGCCATTCACATTGTAATGCCCCATTTTATGTTTCCTTTCCCATGCCTTTTCTATTTCTTTCTCTCATCACAATTTCTTCTGATACTTTTACCCTCCCCTGGCAATAAAACTGCTTCTCCAAATCATATCTCACCTTCTCTTGACACCTCTATCCAATTTCTCTCCGCCCAATTTCCATTTTCATTTGCAGCAACTCTTTATTCTAGTGACATAGAAGGCACTCTTGCTACACTGTCCTTTGAAAAAGCATGCAATCCACTCTGCAAAATGACTAGTGAACCAAACAGAATCAATACAATCTTCAGAAGAATATTTAGCCTTGTTGAGTGCAAAACAACCTCTATAAAGTTAACACCAGGAATAATGACTTAACAACCTTTGTAAAGCAGTTAGCATTATGAAGGGCTGTAGAAACCACCCCAAAAAGATATGGAAGCAAGATGTGGTCCTCCAGCCATTTGGCACCTGACAAACCATTTAACACATGCCAGAATGGGAAATTAACATAAGAGGCTTATAATGATGACTGTGTTAATAACATTCACACAAACAAACACACACTCACTCACATGCACACATATATGATATTTACAAAAGTGCACGCACAAAAAACAAACACACACACATATAATGCTTTTCATTTCAAGGTACCTTGTTTGTAATAAATGTCAATAATACTGTATATATAATTGGTCTTTTGTTCTCAATTTTCTCAAAGCAGATGCATTAGTAAGGCAGATGCATAAGTAAGGCAGATGCATTAGTAAGGCAGATGCATTAGTAAGGCACTATCATCATCATCATTATCATCATCGTCAACGTCGTTTAACGTCTGTTTTCCATGCTGGCATGGGTTGGGCGGTTTGACTGAGAACTCGCAGGCACCAAGCTTCAATTTGATTTGGCAAGGTTTCTACAGCTGGATGCCCTTCCTAACGCCAACCACTCCAAGAGTGTAATGGGTGCTTTTTACATGCCACCAGCATGGAAGCCAGTCAGGCAGCACTGGCATTGGCCACACTCAAATGGTGTTATTTGCATGCCATTAGCATGGGTGCCAGTCAAGTGGTACTGGCATCGGCCACGCTCGAATAGTGCTTTTTATATGCCACCTGATAAGTTACAATACCACCATCATTATTTTCCCATTGTTTGTTTGGAATCTTTATCTCTTTAATTATGTATCAACTGAAGTAGCTATTTAGTAAGATGCAAAAATATTTGCGTACTTAAATATACAGCCTATGTTAAATACACTAAACAGTTTAAAAACTAAGAAATCAAAACAAAGACACATATGGATTAACTTAGTAAATTGTTCCATTCAGTTTTACCTCACGGCCATTGTTTTGCATTTTCTAATTACTCTACTAAAATACCTGTTACAAACCTCCAAAATTATTTTCCATGGTGGGGGCTTGAACAAGATTTTATTATATGTTTTTATTTTTATATATCTAAGGTTTAAAATTGCCCATGTATACATGACTCGTTTCTAAATGTCATCAATGTTGTTGGAGGGTTGGGAAAGTGCTGTTGCAGCTTTGCAAAAGCCCGGGACAAACACCAAGAAGCAGCTTGTCTAACTAACCAACAACTCTATCACTATGACTTTTTCTTTCATCTATCAATGAGGAAAAAGATGAAAGGCATAGTCTATCTTGGTGTGAATTGAATTCAGAGTGCAGGCTACTAGAACAAATACAAAACTTCATACCAATGTTGTAATGAATGCAATATTCCATAAGAAGAAGGCAGCAACCTAGTAGAATTATTAGAATGCCAGGTGAAATACTTAGCGGTATTTTGTTTGCCATTATGTTCTGAGTTCAAATTCCACCGAGGTCAACTTTGCCTTTTATCCTTTCAGGGTCAATTAAATAAGTACCAGTTACACACTGGAGTCGATGTAATTGATTTAATCCCTTTGTCTGTCCTTGTTTATTTCTTCTATGTTTAGCCCCTTGTGGGCAATAAAGAAATAAATATCTCATAAGAAGAATGTCTCCACTTATCAAGCATGGAAAATTGGATGTATTATAGACAATTTATAAAGTATGTCAGCAAAAATAAGGATGTCTTGCTTCTCTTTCAACATCTGTATGAATCAATAATTTAAGAATGATGCAGAGCATGGGATTAAATATATGCTATTTAACTTAAGTCTAAATGATTTCAATTACAGAAACCATTGAGAAAGGAATATGTCTATTTTCAATGTATCTTCACCTATTTTGGAAAAATTACCAAAGAAAATATATAAGAATTCATCTGATCCAAAAACTCTAATCAGAAAGAAAGAAAAAATTGCAATGATTCTTAAATTACGCAGTAAGCTTTCTTATATTGTTCTATCACTGTTTTCCAACTTTTTTTAAACTTTTTCTCTTCTCAGAAATACTGGTAAAAATTCATTAATAATTCTAAAAGCGAAAGTATGTTTCTTCTGCTTAATGATGTTGACAGACAGAGATACTATATTAGATAGACTCCTAATTTCATGTTCATACATTTTGTTCATTCATATATTCTAATTTTATAGCAATTACAGAAAATGCAACTCATACAGTAATGATGTGCATCAGCAGTGCTTAAACACTGCTATTTTTCAGCTGAACAATTCAATCATTGAAGTAACAGACTATAGTTAAGGTTTTAAAATTATGTATTCAAATGGAAGCATATTAAAACAATAACTCAAGAAGAGATACCAGAGTTGAGAATAGCTGTAATGCTTATGTAGATATATGTTGCAGTAATGGTGTTGTGGTAGTTGTGGTGGTGGTAACAATGGTGACTGTGTTAATGGTGGAGATGATATCAGCACTTGTGTTGTGGTTGTTGTTGTTGTTGATGATGGAGGTTGCAGTGGATATAATACTGTTACCAGTCATTATGATGATAATGGCAGAGGTGTTGGTGATGCTAATAATAGTGAGTCTGGTGGTGGCGGTGGTGTTGTTAACAGTAGCAGTAGCTGACCATAGTGATTATGGTGGGGATGACAAAGTTGATAGTGATTACAGCAACATGTTTGGCAATAATTTTTTGATAACCATGATAATGACTTTAGTTTAGGTGAAGTCCTCAGGCTTTTAAATTCGAAAAACAGTAAAAAAAGGGGGAAAAAAGCATATTTCAGAAATGAATTGAATTTAAGATTATTCTAATTTAGATAATGCTATTCTAATTAGAAGGATTCCTTGTATTGAGCCAAGAAGTTGGTGATGGTGGTGGTGGTGGTGGTGGTGGTGGTCCAGTGTTGTTCTACTTCTTGAAATAATGTTTTCTAGAATAAGCACAATGCTGAAATTATGAAAGGCATAGTTGCTCTTGGCAGGATTTGAATTAAGATTGTAAAGTGAATTAAACAAATTGCAGAAGGTAATTTTGCCTTTTTACTCTACAGCTTCTGCCAATCAACTACTATTGAAATAATGTTTGTTTTAAAATATTCAACATAATTAGGTAGTTAGACAATTTACAGTCTTCATTAATGGACGAGGGAAGTGGTTGACAAAGGATGAAGTTGCTGTCAAAAAACTGGAGGACAGAGCTACTTTGCAATGAAAGAATAGAGAAAAGTGTTGTCATTAAGGTACGTGTGTATAAAGTTAGTTGTCAATGCAATGAGTTTATGAGCAACATTACTGAGAACAGAAGTCAGAACTTGTGATGGGTGATAGTAAGGTCCTTCGAAGTCATAGATTCATAGGTCCAGTTTTATGGTTTCTATGGTGTATATATTCTCCACCTGGACAGGATGCCAGTCCATCATAGGATTACTCATTTTTGCCAGCTGAGAGTTCTAGAGGAATGTGAAATGAAGTATTTCACTCAAGAATATAACATGTTACCCAGTCCAGGATTTTAAACCACAATCTTACAATCAAGAGTCCAACACTCTGACCACTAAGCCACGTGCCTCCACTGTGGTGGGTGGTAGGTTAGAAAACACCAATAAGGGATAGAAATATAATGGTGAGAACATTTTAGAGGAATGTAATCAAAGTTGCTCAGTCTTCTACTGAGTTTGATAGTGTTGATTTTTCAGTGGGAACAACCCTAATTTGTTGTTAGCTGGAAAGACATCTGGAGAAAAGCTATTCTAGAGAGCTGACATTCTGGAGAGAAAGTTGAGGAGAGTATGAATAATGGCAGGAGGAGAGATGAGTATTTCTGAGTTTTCTGAATAGAGGTAGTATACAACTAGTTCATTCGAGGGATCGAATTCTATGGTAGGAGTGATTAGAATATGTAGATAGGGATAACAATATATATATATGCATACCCAAGGGTTGTAGTGTTGCAAGAAATAATATTGGACCAAAAGATTGATGGCTTACTGTGTATAGGATTCAAAAAGTATTGTTACTTCTTACTCAAGCATTAGTACTGAAGTTTCCATGGAGATAACATTAAAACAATTCAGCATATGAAACTACATAAGAACAAAATTAGCATAATAGAAGAATCCAATTATACACTAGACTTAGTCCCCTTGAGACAATCCTGTCAAAAGACAGGATTACCAGGCATAGTATATCTTGGACCTCATGAAGCATATATACTTCCTCTTTATGATAGTGTGGTGTGATTTGGAGGTAAAGAATTGACTATTACTTCCAGAAGGTTCAGTAAGAATACTAACTCTCATATTTTGATTACCTTAAACAAATGTTGTTATTCAATTTTAGGTCAGCCTTGATCAATTAGTTCTTTGATCATTGATCTTTCAGACATAAATCTCTTATCTTGTAGATAAATGTATTTAAGATTACATTTAAGTGATAGTGTATTTAAGACTACATTTTACAATAGGTTTTTCATTATTGTAGACAGTAATATGAAGTTTGAGGATGATAAATTTTGGTAGGTGTTTACTATGGGCCTCCTCATCAAATTCCCTTAAACAGACTTATTATTTAACATAGATGTGATTTGTTGCCTTTCACAGCTAAACTCAAAATTTAAATTGGGCCATGATTATACACAGGATAGTAATTAGCTTTATATACACATTAGGAATCATAGACTTTAAACTGCTAGAATAGAGTTTGACCAAAATTTCTACTACAAACTGATCTCAAATTCAAACTCACACTAATTACACACTACAGTCTTGAGAAAATGAAGAATCACAAGAATAATGTAGTTTTAAATACATTATTTTTAAATATAAAATAAGAATGTTGCAGCTGCAATGTCATTGATCATAAAACTGCTTATCAGATGTAGCCTGAAGCTGAACAACAGCACAAGCAACAATGTTGAAGCCATGATCAGTGAACAACGTCTACACAGTCACTGAGCCACCCACTAGAAGCAGCAGCTAGCAGCAGACAATGTTTCTTTCTAATCACAGAATACCAGTTCTGAAGAGGAAAGTTATATGGCATAATGTGCCTGATGATCAAGAGAAATTGTATTTCAGAAACAAATCATGGGACGATCTCAGTTTGTATGTCTTTCATCATTGGATCTATAATAATCTGTTAACAAATTCTAAAGTTTACGAACCGTTGTAGTAGTTGTAATTTTAAAGAAAATAGAACACATCTACCCATATATGGACCATAGGTTGGGAGAAAATTGTTTTTGCTGTTTAGTTTCAAGTAAACCATTTATTTAGCTGACAAATGATTTCAAATATTTCAACTATAACCCTTTAATTCTTTATTCAAGCAAAGTATCTTGGACTATATTATCTGATATGAACTTCCTTTTCGAGATGGGTATATACTTCAAGGGAGATTTCAATGCTGTTTCCAGAAAGTCGTACAAAATTATGCTCACTTCTTCAGATACACATATATGCTCATGAATATATGACAGGTGCAATGCGCAAAATATAAGAAATTGATATGTTGTTTGGAATGTATTTTATTGTGTAGATGCTAGCAGCCATGTAGGAATGAAATACTTTCTGCAATCCCTTATACAAATAAACATCTCGGAATGATTATATATTCAGTTGAACTTTAAGAAACAAAGTGCTATAAATATAGATAAAAATATTTCTCCCTCTGTCCCCCATTCATATATAAATCAATCATTAAATCTAAAGATGGGAGCTTCACATTGAGGAAATTAAAATCAGATAATTTTCAGTAGAATGTCATGAAAAATTTGAAATAAAAATCTTGAAAATAATGTATATACACATTCTCATAAATATTAATAATGTTGAAAAATACATACATACTCACAGATATACACACGAATATATTAATACACTTATAGATATAAATATATGTAAATCTTTGTGTGCGTGTATAATTACTTGCATATGTTAGCTTTTAGGTATATCTTAAATTAATAGAAGAGGGAAAATATAATCTTTACCAACAAGAGATGTAAGAATCCCAATAAGTTGTATTTGAGTTATATAGATTCTCATTCTCTCACTCTTTTCTTCCTATGTTTACATAAGCATGCATTCTCTTTCTTTATCTGCTTCATCTACTCCCCTTTGTCTTTACACACACACACACACACACACATTGGCATATACAATCCTGATTATAAACGTCATTTGTTAACAATTGGATTATATATCATTATGTTTCAATTCTAGATAAGTTATGAACTAACAGGTTATATATAAGTTACTATTCCATTTAATTTAGTACACAAGGACAACATATAAGTAACAGAAACAGTTGTTTGAATCATCTCTCCATATATTACTGGTATTAATTAAGTACACATTATTTTAATGAAAACTGAAGCCAAAGATCTTTTGAAGAATATGAAACTATATATTACACTTCAGTACATTTGCTACCATAGTATTCAGTTAATAACCTGCCTCTTTTAAAGATATATATTAACTGTTTGTCCCAGCTATATTACATATTGTTCTATATTTAAGAGATGAGAAATTACGTACATTATTTACATTATTTATATTTGTCGAATATTTATCCTCATCTTGTTTGTTGTTAACACAACATTTCAGCAGATATACCCTCCAGCCCTCATCAGATGTCTTGGGAAAATTTTGAACTTGTGTTCTCATTCCTAAGGTATTTGTTGTTGTTGTTGTTGTTATTATTATTCATGTCACTGCTTGGAATCAAGCTCAGAATCTTGGGGTTAAGAGCACGGGCTACTAACCCCAAGATTCCGAGTTCGATTCCAGGCACTGACTTGAATAATAATACTGATAATAATAAAAAAAATTTTTTTAATAATAATAATAATAATAATAATAATAATAATAATAATAATAATAATAATAATAATAATAATAATAACATCGAAAAATACCTTAGGATGAGATCCCAGGTTCGAAATTTCTCCAAGACACTTGATGAAGACTGGAGGGTATATCTGCTGAAATGTTGTGTTAACAAAGATGAGGACAAATATCCGTCAAATGTAAATAATGTAAATAATATTGCTTTGAAGTTTTTGTGCTAGGCCAGCAATATTGGGGGAGGGAAAAGTCAATTAGACTGACCCCAGTGTTCAGCTAGTACTTATTGTATTGACTCTGAAAGGGTGAAGGGCAAAGCTGGACCTGGCAGAATTTGAACTCAGAATGTAATGACAGATGAAATGTTGCTAAGTATTCTTCGCAGCATGCTAGTTACTCTGTCAGCATAATAGTCTCAAATTTTGGCACAGAGCCAGTTAGTTTGGGGGAGAGGTGATTGAATTACATTGAGCCTTTTGTTTAGCTGGTACTTATTTTATCAACCTTGGAAAGATAAAAGGCAAAGTTGACACTGGCAGAATTTGAACTCAGAATATAAAGACAGATGAAATGCCAGTAAGCATTTTATCTGATATGCTAATGATTCTGCTAGCTTGCCATATTCTATTTATATTACATATTAATTAACAATTGAGTCAATGTGTAAATTCGTACATGGTCTCTTGACTTGCTAGAAATGGTAACCAATTATCCTTCAAATCACATGCATTCTTTTTGAAAAGGTTCCACAAATTCAAACAATGTAATCCAAGTTACACAGTGCGATATGATGGCTGTGGCTTGAATAGTTTTCATTACAAGTTTATTCAATCTGATAAACAAGAGCAACAAATCCATATGGCTTTCAAATTTTTGCACAAGGCCAGAAAGTTCCAGGAGGGGATAAGTCAATTGTACTGACTCCAGTGCCCAAGTGGTACTTATTTTATTGACCCCCAAGAAGGATGGAAGGCAAAGTTGACCTTGGCAGAATTTGAACACAGAACAAAGACAGTAAATTCCTATTAACCATATCCAACATATCATAATACACATATTTTAGTATCATGCATATATATTAACCATATTTAAGGTGGTAGAGCATTTAAACCGGCCTAATCAAGCCAAAATATTCTACCTGTTTTATATTCAAACTGGCCAGATTCAATGTAATTGTAAAAATAAACAATGACGTCATTGAAATTTTGAAGCTCCAAGGTAATACATGATTGCTTCAAAATGATGTGAATAAATAAGCATTACATTTGGTGGATTAATCTGAATGCTAAAGGGTTAAGCTGCGGGAGAAAGTGGTGCATGGTACTTACATCCTTTTGAATTTTAAGTACAAATCCTGCTATGGACGAATTTGCTTTCAAGTTTCCCGAGTCAATAACATAGAAATACCACTCTAGTACTGAGATCAATCTGACTGACTGTTCCCTTTCCAGGATTTTCTAGATAGATGCAGACATAACTCTCTGTTAAGAAGTTTGTTTCCCAGTCACATGGTTCTGGGTTCAGTCCCACTGCATGAAATCTTGGTCAGCTGTCTCCAACTATAGGCTTGAGTCAACCAAAGCCTTGGGAGTGGATTTCATAGGGGGAAACTGAACGAAGCCGATTTTTGACACATGAAATACACGATTTTGAGCGTGGCCGTTGCCAGTACCGCCTGACTGGCCTTCGTAGGATTTTCGAGCGAGATCGTTGCCAGTGCCGCCTGGCTGGCCTTCGTGGGATTTTTGAGCGAGATCCTTGCCCGTGCCCCTGGACTGGCTCTTGTGCGGGTGGCATATAAAATGCCCCATTTTGAGCGTGGCCGCTGCCAGTACCACCTGACTGGCCTTCGTGCGGGTGACACGTAAAAGCACCCACTACACTCTCTAATTGGTTGCCGTTAGGAAGGGCATCCACCTGTAGAAACTCTGCCAAATCAGATTGGAGCCTGGTGTAGCCATCTGGTTTCACCAGTCCTCAGTCAAATCGTCCAACCCATGCTAGCATGGAAGGCGGACGTTAAACGATGATGATGATGATGATGTTTGTGTGTGTGTATATATTTGTGTGTGTGCTTGACAACTGGTGTTTGTTTATACCCTTGTAACTTAGCAGTTTGGCAAAAAAAAGAGCAATAGAATACCAGGCTAAATAAAGGCTAAAAGCGCTGGGGTCAATTCGTTTGACTAAAATCCTTCAAAGTGGGCTGCATCATTGCCACAGTCTAATGATGGAAACAAATAAAAGATAAAATGAATAAGATGCTTCCGTGCTCAAAGATAAATAAACAAATAAATAAATAGATAAATAAATGAAAATTATGATCAGAAAGGCACGCTTTTAGATAAGATATACTTAATTGCTCACCATATGATAAATAATTTGAATGTTTGTCATAACTTTTCCGTTCTGATTTTGACACAAAACATATTAATCTGCTTTTCTCAGCTTGATTCCCAAACCTATTTCACAGTTTTGAGATGAATGCTAGAATAAATATGTAATCCAGGAATAAAAATTTCGGTTTCCTTCCAAAAAATTTAACTGTCAAAAGAGATTATCTGGAAGATGTTTCTGCTAAACAGCTTACAATAAAATACTCCCTACACTTTGATTAGTATTGACACATATACATATAAGAAAAACAATATTCCCTAAATTAGCATATTTAAAAAGGTATATTGCAAGGATGGCAAACATGTTCTATTAACTGCAAGCAGAATCAAATTAAAAATCCGTACAGAAATTCATACAGTAAATCAATATGGTGTACAGAATTTTCTGATTATTTCTGTGATTTCCCCAAAGAATCACTTCTTATATGGGATTTGTATAAAAATTAT
>NC_068998.1:23983579-23992328 GCF_001194135.2 Octopus bimaculoides
TATATATATATATACATATATATATATACATATATATATGAATGTATATACATTGATGCATATATACATATACATATATACATACATATATATATATATAAATGTATGTATGTATATGCATTCAATCATATAATACATACACACGCATGCACACACACACACACGCACACACACACACACACACACACACACATACAATCTTTGAAAAAGTTCTTACTCTCAAGAACTAAAATCATACATGAGAAAGACATTTGGAAAGATTTATGACTGACCAAATATCAAGAACATTCTACACTCAGTTTCATTGGTATTGATGTGTACAAATATAAACAAGTATATTCCCTAAATTACCAAATTTCCAAGTTATAAGGAAATAGTTGTAAATATGTTCAGTTTACTGTTTACTGTAATCAAGTTTAAAATCCTAGAAAAGTATATTGAATAAATCATTAAACCATGTTCAGTTTTTGGAATATTCCAGTAATTTCCCAAAAGATAGGCCGCAGCTTCTGTGGATTTGTACAGATATTATAAGCAAATTTTTGTGGCAGTACACACATACACACACACACACACACATGTGCGTGTGTGTCTTTGAAGGGATAAACATATAAGTGCTGGCATGGTTGTGTGGTTAAGATCACTTTGGAACGACGTGGTTTCGGTGTTCAGTCCCACTACACGGTAACCAAGGCAAATACGTTCTACTGTGTCCAGTGAGTGAGAGTGGCATAGACCTTCTTCACAGAAACCATTGAGGCAAAATGTTTCGTTAATTGCCCAAAAATCAATCGATTGTGAAATCTGAGTTAAAAAGTTGAAATTTGTTGCGTACATATTCGGGAAGAAAGATGAAAGATCAAATATCAGCAGCTGCAATCACGATTATTTCCATTAATTGGGAGAAACCTAAAAGAAATATCTAAAAGAAAGAAAATAACATTATGAGAAACGGATTTAGAACGATAATAAAAACGAACTGCGTGATTCCCAGAAAATCATTTGAAATATTACTTGATCAACTGATAGAAACTTAATAAACATATTTACGAAATCAATGTCTAGTTATAAACGGCTCTTGCGTAATTAACCCGAATTTAATTTTGATTTTAACTGAAGTAGAGAATCTTAGTTGCCTCAGCTTTGCATTATGCATTATGTGTTTTAAGTTGATTTCTGTTTTGTCAGTACATTCATAATTTAGCGTTATCAATAGGGTTAATTCAATTTTAAATTTCATTCTTCATCCTGCGTGTTATATAGAATAACAACTTTATGTCCAACAACACCCATTTCTAATACATTTGTAGCATTCATCCGTCTGTTACGGTTTTTAACACCTGTATTTTAATTTTTTATAATCTTTCACCATTTTACTTGATGATGTGCGTTTGAATAACAATATATTTCTCCCCGGCCACTGTGTATCTCTTGATTTATTTCAATCGGCTCCACCCCTAGAGGATGTGTAACAAGTTCAAAGTGGTAACTGGAACCAGCTCCAAGCGACAAGGGAAGATAATCGCAAGTATGAAGAATTCTCCAAATTTGACATTCTATTAAGGCAAATGGCATGTTTATTATTTGGAGATAAAAAGCGCAATTGTGAACACGTGTTTCTACCACAATAGTTATCATCAGCACGACAGTTGTCTCCTTGGGATAAATTAGAACAATTGTCATGCTGATGACAGAGTAGAAGCTCTGAGCCGGCAAAGCAGCGAAGATATTCTATTTAATCCTGTATTTGTCTGACTAGGTGTCGAAGACTACCAGCAAAAATTGCAAGAATACAAAGCTAACCAAGGTTTTCTCCGGCTACAGCATTATTGATTAAATCTCGTAAATGTGTACAATAATAGCCTTACCCAAATTTCTTTTTCATGAGTGTTAATGTAGCACAATCTCTCTCATTGCATCTAAGCCGAAGTGCTTGTTCTAAAGCGGCAAATAAATGTTTTGCATTGATGTAGGTAGTTGAAGTCCATATACGACCCAGATTTTGAAGAATCTTTTCCGGCTACGGTTTTCTAAAATTATATGTACCTTTGGCATTGACACAGAGAAGAGGGATATCATAGCATACCATAAAATCTATGTACTTCATTTGTATTTTTGACTGTTGTTTTTGCACTTATGATTGATATTTCATGTTACCACACAGCCCATGCAATGGTAAATGATTTAGTAGCTTATCCTGTTGTAGCAAGTATTTGTTATGCATTTGTGTTAGGCTATTATTGTATGCATTCACGAGATTTAATCGATAATGCTGTAACAAGAGCAAACCTTGGTTAGCTTTCTATTCTTACAATTTTTACTGACAGTCTTCAACACTTAGTCAAACAAATAAATACAGGATGTAATGGTATATCTTCGCTACTTTGGTGGTTCAAAGCTTCTTCTTTGTCATCAGCACGACAATCGTTCTAATTTATCCCAACAGCACAAAATCATGCTGATGACGTATATTGAAGCAGAAACAAGTATATGTTCACAATTTGCTTGTCTACCTTTAGATACCCAAATATCGGCTCATACGTTGATTTCTACAAGTGGTCACGTATTGGTCGAGTCTTTCAACAGGGAGAAGCACAGCAGCATCGATAACGGTACTGAAATGATAAAATGATTCTATTATAACAGATTTGTGAAGCGAATACAGGATAAAAACAGACCTACCGAGCGCGAGCAAATATGTCTATTCGCTGGTGCCTATCATCAGCTTTAAAAAGAGGAACCTTTCCTGGTATTCTTCAGTGAGTTGGAATGCGCAGTTGAGTTCGGATCTCGGCAGAGAGGAAGTCTATGTCGCACGTAGCCATTTACTCGAACGTCTGGTCCTTTCTTCTAGAAAAAGCCGTGTCACGTATCCATTTCCCTGCTCTATCCACGAACCAACTGCATGAGAAACCAATGTGTATATTTTCTGACAGTATCATTTAAAATGTATTCAACAATTTTGCCGAGTTAATACTCTTTAACGGGTTGAATAAATAGTCGCATTTAATCTTACCCGATTTTCTCGTTCTTCCTTGACCCACATACACATATGTATATTGAAAATGAAACCATCTTAAATCTTCAACCAACCTATCTGTTAAACTCGTCATTCAGGTCTACTCTTCATTACTTCATTACATTTAGGTCTAGCCTTCATTACTTCAATCTGCAACTCTAAATGGACACAAAATTCAAGGAAGCATCCTTCTATGTTAGATATACAATCACGCGTAGAGCAAAATTTCCTACTAAAAGCAAAAAACAATGAATTTGATTACTAAATACTAGCATCATCTTTTTTTCAGGTGCATGATTCCGAGAGGACTTTTTGTTTTCATTAAGACAATTTCAAAGTACACTTTGAACTCAGACTTCTAAGCATATTTTGCACTTTTGGCATAACTGTCTTTTGCAAAATCCATCTGCAGTGTCACTTCTCTCTCACATTATCCTTTTATTTTTGGTTGTATTTCCAACTATTCCTTCACTCCAACTAGTTATTTATACACTTACATTTGAAAAACAAATTCTTTTTGCATATGCAACTGACAGGGACGTACTCTCTTGCGAGTGACCCCTAAGATGTATATAAAAATATGTATAAATATGTATGATTATACATGCATGTCTCTATATGCATCGCACCCCCACAAATATACGTGCTGGTGAGCGACGGTTTCTGCATACATTTCGTTTATTAAACACCCCTCACAAACACCACTCGCAACATATTCTTCAATTCAAAACAACTGTCTTGAGATTTCCACACGGACATGGCATTGGATATAAGGTATGACCTTGATGGAGAAATGATTCATATTTCCCGTAAGTGCTGTGACCACCGAGAAGATTTCTCATTTGCTCAGTAACAGTGCATTGCTTGATAAATGTGTGAAGTACACTACTACAGGGTGTCCAAAAAGTCACTGATGGCTTTCAATTTTAATAACTTTCTTAACTTTACAAATAAATGCATGAAATTATGATACAATTTAAAGGACATAATGGAAATTAATATGCACAAGTTAAATTTTGTAACACTACTACATCACATATGAAAAATGACATCGCAGCCATTTTCGGTTTCGCACGCCCATGCTCTTTCCAAAATTTGCACCATAACACCCTCAAAAGTTTGAGACACTACTGCCCTGATTTCTCTATTGATTTTCTCCTTCAGTTGCACCAGGGTAATGCCACAAGAAAAAATCCGGGCTAGTCAAGTCTTGGGAATGTGAAGGCCAGTTGACATTGCCGTAGCGGGAGATTATTCTCTCTCTAAAGCACTGCGTAGCTACTGCATTGTTTCTCTTGCAGTATGAGCTGTTTCTCCATCTTGCTGGAACCACGTGTGAGGTCTTACCTTGAATGGTCTTCACGTTCTACAGACTTAACTAGCCCGGAGAAGGAAGGGTTTACGTCGACAAACCGGATATCTTGGTGCAACTGAAGGGGAAAATCAATGGAGAAATCAGAGAAGGGGGTCTGAAACTCTTGAGGGTGTTATCGTGCAAGTTTTGGAAAGAGCACGGCTGCCATTTAAGTGATGTAATTTTTCATATGCGATGTAGGGTGTTGCAAAATTTGACTTGTGCATATTAATTTCCATTATGTCCTTTATGCTGTATCAAAATGTCATGCATTTATGTGTAAAGTTAAGGAAGTTATTAAAAATTGAAACCCATCAGTGACTTTTGGGACAGCCAGTATAATAGTAAATGTATGAATAAAAACATGTTGTGATTGTTTTTGGAAAAAGGTATAATCAATTTAGAAGCACATCAAGGAAAACAGTTTTATCGGAGAGGGAAAAGTGTAGAGAAATGCGAACTCGATAGTTTGGGCTTTGCATGTGATAGATCACCTATTAATAGTGTGTTTCAAAACTATCCAGCATGTGGCATCTATTGTAGAAAGTATGTGTTCAAACGACGGAAATGATTATGATAACGTTCAATAATTCTGGCACGGAATGATGATAAGGAAGACAGTAGAGATGAGATGGATGAAGAGGAGATGTATTATGATTATAATAACTGTGATGAAGAGGAGAAAAAATGGTAAGGAGAAGGATTATCGCGAATATGACAACGACAACGGCGGTGCTGATTGAAGTTACAGAATTTCAAATTCTTGGCAGAGATGGTTATTATAAATTTTCTGAAACTAAGTTTTCTTCTTGGCAGTTTATTTGGAACGTAAGTATAAGGTTGTTGTAGCTTTTTTGTTACTGTTCGAATAATTTTTGTAAATGCTTATCATTATATAAAATGTTCTGTCAATTCCAACAGTTTAATAGAGCGTTTTCAAATTGAAAAACTGAACTACTTATTAGATAGTTTAGATATAAGAATACAATATTAGTTTTCCTTAACTAAATTATTGGGTTATTCAAATGCCAAGGAAGCTGTCTTACATATTAACTTACCTATCTTTTATTTTTCATCCTGTATTCGCTTCACAAATCTGTTATAATAGAATCATCAAATGATTTCAATACCGCTTCTGTTATCGATGCCGCTGTGCTTCTCCCAAAACATCCAACACTACAACCACTACCAAATTCACCAATACCACTACCACCACTACTACTACTACTACTACTACTACTACTACTACTACTACTGCTGCTGCTGCTGCTGCTGCTGCTTTCGCTGCTGCTGCTGCTGCTGCTACCACTGGACACTTGTCGTTTCGACGAATGAGTGTTCAGCAAAACACAGCTGCGTAGTGTTCTTAGCTCAATATTTAAAAAAACGAAAGATGCTGTTGTTGTTAGTAATGGTATCTTGGTTTGCTGAATGACCTGCACGATAAATATTATTTCAGTGAGCATGGCTCGTGCTGTTTCAGTCCCACTCTATTGTCCTTGAAACTTATATTGGTTTGGGCCTACAAAAGTCATGAAGCCAGTAGTTATCAGGACGCACAATCTGAATGGAATTACCTTCTCTTAGATGATCAGCTAAAGAGCTGAAAGGCCTTATCTTGCCCTATATATGTTGGTGTGTCTGTTATTGACATACGTCCGGAATTATCCCGCTATCCTTATCGTTTAATTTAAAGCTTTTTCTTTATAAAATCATCAGTTTAAGAAGCATAAGTTTTTTCATATACCTTCTTCCTGAGTGTTGATTCTCATTCAGAATTATGGTCTGTCTAGCAACATTGTCACAAGATTTACTGCTTTTGTTTCTATGTTCATAACTAACTGCAGTATGCGTTGTACAAATCTGTGTTTACTTGGCGGTTTGTCATTTTTTGCTTTGCAATTTTGTTTTAGATTGACGCTTTGTGTTTGCAGAATTTTCGAGAATTTACCTAATAGCTGTTGTGGCATATTCTACCGGTGTATACAGAAGGCATGTTTCTAAACAAATAAACGAATTTTTACAAAATAAATATAAAATATCCAATGACAGCTGTTAGCGCAATAATCCTCCAAAGAAATTTTATAAAGTATAAATACGGTAATACAGCATTTCAACAGAGTTATATTTGATATAGTCTGTTCTCAAAAGACAGTAAAACAACAACAGTTATATATTGTGCTGTATTTCGTTGATTTCAAATCACATTTGATACAGTAGAAGTTTTGTCTTTCGGAGGCTAATAAAAGAACTACCAGTGTGGTAATGTGACTGATGCTGTCTACTCTGTCAATGAAATCCAAGTCGTATCAGCGCCATCGACAGATGATGAGCGCTAGTAAAAAATATAACATAAATGAAGAGGATATTTCATACAGTGGTATATTCCAATGATTTATTGAGAAGGGATATAATCAATTGGATGAATCCCAGTATATGTTTGGCTTTATATTTCTTATTGACACTGCTTTCAAATCAATCAATACTGGTCATGTACTATGGTTAATTCAATCGATTAACGTTCTATTTTGGAATATAAATGTCCTTGTGAAAATGTTAGGTATTACAGTAATAACTTAAGAGCTTTGTTGTAGCAAGGATATGAATTAGATTTTTATATTTCCCAGCCATAATCCTTGTAGCATGACACAAATAATGTCTATAGATTTATAAATACGAGCTCGATAAAAGCTTTTATGTCTATGGCGTAATCTACTCACCAAGACTATATTTCGTTGACTAAACTCACAACTCATGTGAGTAATGAAATAGCACGCATATTCACTAAACCAGAATTATTGTGCATATTTCATTCCATTCTGTTTATTTCTTTGAAATATTAACGAAATTCCATTACCTTGTGCTTATTCCATTTACTTTTGCTTATATCATCTGCAAGCCAATGCCGGAGCGTATCTGTATTTTCTATACCTGCTAGAAATAGTTTCGTAATCTCCCTCAAATCGAGCAATGCTACTTAAAAAATGGATGAACGTATTGGATACTATTGCTCTGAACACACTGTGCCTGCAGCAACGACGGCGTAGAAATAATGAACACGTTTCGCCACAGTATATTCCATAAGAATTGTGTTGATATCAAAGAACAAAATTAACTCTTATAATATAACGAATACTTCGTTAGCTAAGGATTATACTATTCTGAGATAAAATGCAGAAATGTAAGAGATTAAAATGCAAAGAGAAGACTATTTAATAATATTAAATGCTAAATGCTAAATAACAAGAAGTCAATAACCAATGGTCGCGAAAATGGGAAAATTAACAAATATTCTTTTCTCATTTTTACCTTCTTCAAACGCTTAATTTAACTTGTTACAATATATATCCTTTAAAGTTTAAATCTATTATTCTTTTATTTTGACGAGGGCTGCTGAGAAGTTCCTGATTTTATAGGTGTCATGAAAGGCCTGTTTAGAGGCCTAGCTTACCGAGTCCTTTTACAGTGCTTAGAAAAACAAAAGGACCGACGCAATATGTGTGTAAATTTGAGAGGAGAATACGTTGAATAAAATCATAATTAACTGAACCTCAAGTATTGTCTTTTATCCAAAACCAGGAACTTATTCTATCCCTCTCATTTTGCCGAACCACTAAGTTACAGGGAAGTAAGCACACCAACATCGGTTGTCAAGTGAAAGTGGGAACAAACACAGACACAAATACACGCTTAAACACATACATACATATACGACAGGATTCATCAAGTTTCCACCTCCCAAATCCGCTCACAAAACTATGGTCGACCCGATGCTATAGGAGAAGATACTTGCTGAAGGTGTTACGATGTGGGGGATGAACCTGGAAACATGTAGTTGGGAAGCAAGCCTGTTACAACATAGCTACGCCTGTGCACCACACTTTTCGCACTCCATAGTCAATAAACCAATGTTTGGTGCAATGTTACAAATTTATTAAATCAATTTTTACATTAATAACATTCCTGAGTTCAAAAACATTAGCAACTTTAACTTGGGGCATTCTGAAGGATATACGGCAAAGCTGATCAGGTGGAGTTTGAACTTGCAAGAGACGTAGCCAAATTCTTCAAGCTAATTTGTTTAACAATTAAGATTTTGTTAAGTACAAATGATTGAAATTTAATTAGTATTATATATACATTATACTATAGGCACTAGTCCCTACATTTTGAGTGAGGAGGCTTATCGATATCGAAAGAGTAAAACGCAAGGTCATCTGCAGCCTAACTGGAACTCGGAACAGCTATTAAATCACCCACTTTAACATCCTTCTGTATGAGGCGACACCACTTTCTTGGTAATAGGCGAATATTAACAAGTAAAAATACATAGCGAGAGGCAAAAAGAATAGATATTTATATATATATATATATAT
>NC_068998.1:23992433-23994115 GCF_001194135.2 Octopus bimaculoides
TCTATATGCTCAAATTCTTTATTTGTAGTTTCTAAAAATATGTAAGCAGAAGTTAAAATATTTCACTCCTGTCAAAACAAGTCACACAAAAAATGCCAAAACATTTGGCCCTATTAATTCAGCAACAAATGCAACGTTGACATTGAAATGTTGCCAATATTCTTTTACTGTTTTTCTTATTCATGATGCGAATTAAATAATCCGAAAAATATATTTAATTTTAATGTTTTCATGTCTAAGTTACTAATTTAATAAAATTTTCTACGATATTGTCTAGCTCTTAAAAGTTTTCTAAAGAGCTTTTAATATTTTCTTGCTTTTGCTTTGCTCGTAATTTTTTTTTCACCAATTTCAACAGAATGTACATAGCTAAAAATAGCACATTTCTTTGATGTAATTTCTTATTTTCTTCTTCTCTGAGTAAAACTCGAAAATAAGTCCAAAACTACTTTTATTTCATATTTATATCTGTAAATAAATTGAAGAACCTATTAAAATAAGAAGTGGCTACAGCTGTTCTCGTGTTAGTTTCTTTTTTGACAGCTATTGAAAATAATTTTCAACAATCTTTTCAGCATAAGATTTCCGTTTCAGTTTGTTATAGTTTATTTTGTTATTACTTGTATGTTTTCGTTTGTTTTTATCAGTTTCTTAGGTTAGCGTGGATTGCTTGAGTGGATTCTTATTAAATTTGAATAAATTGGTTTATAACTATAAATTAACATGCTGACATTTCCTTAGTCGAACACAAAGAAAATTAGATTAGTATCACGCTTAAAAACATAAATCAGCAACATATATTTCAGTATCTACCTGTACAGTAAGCGGCAAATTGCCATAGGAGAGCTCTAAACATGAGAATATCTAATTTCCCTTAACCTAGAAGTGGGGAGACAATGCGTGCGAAACAACGAGTAGGTTTCTAAATGGGCACTGTACAATTCAACTTCTACCTCTATTCATATTCAAGTCACAATCTACCGTTCTAACAATCTGCTTGTAGTTATTTTTCTCGACTTATCACATTCTGTATCACATTTTCTACCACATCTTGTTTTTTGCGATCGGTGGCCATCTTTGCTTTTCGTGCGTGCAACAATCATTCTAATTTCGCACTAGCGCTCTCAGCGGGGAGCCCCTGTAGTGAGGCACAAGAAGCCAGCGCCATTTTGTACGAGATCTCTCCGGTAGCCATTACCACGTCCGAGACAGGAGCGAGATCTCGCCTGCAACCATTTGCCATACACAGTGTCTGAAATAGAAGCAAAATGCACGTAGCTGTACTAGAAAAAACTTCGATCAAATCATCACTAGCTAATCAAATCAACCGCTATTGTTATGAGCATGCTAACAGTTACTGCTTCGTTTGAACTTTGGGCTTTAAGTTACTTAAAATACTCATTATGATCAGATTGGAAGATTCTTTTGATTTACATAGACTTTTCTTATAGGTACACATCATAAACGTGAAAAATTATACTAAGATAATTAAATGGGCCTAGCGACATACATGATATATGGTTTATAAAGTCCAGAAGGATCAAAGACAAAGTCAACTGTAAATGTATTTTATCTAACTGTATAGGAATATCAGACTCTGTGTGTATATATATATATATATGTGTGCGTGTGTGTGTGTGTGTGTGTGTGTGTGTGTGTGTGTGTGTGTGTGTGTGTGTGTG
>NC_068998.1:23995190-23999828 GCF_001194135.2 Octopus bimaculoides
GGAAGTAGCTTGCTTACCAACCACATGGTTCTGAGTTCAGTCCCTTCTGCGTGGCACCTTGGGTAAGTATCTTCTAGTATAGTCTCGGGCCGACCAAAAGCCTTGTGAGTGGATTTGGTAGACGGAAACTGAAAGAAGCCCGTCGTGTATATGTAGATATATATATATATATATATATATATACATATATATATATATATATATATATATCTACATGTGTGTGTGTGTGTGTGTGTGTGTGTGTATACTACCTGAAAGACCGCTCTCCGGCCGGTTTTCTGATTGCTCTTTGATAATATTTTCGCATTTGATTCCCAATTTTCTAATAAGTTTTATATTTTACGACAAATTATTTCTTTGTATAATAGTGTTCACTTGCTTAGTAATTATTGCTTTAATTATTTTATCTCTCTCTCTCTCTCTCTTTTGAACAAACATCACGGTAGTCCAACGAAAGAAGAAGAAGCAATTTGTCGAGTTTTACCTCCTCCTCTCTAAAGCAACATAAAGATTACAATTCAACAGCTCATCTGTAAGCTTTGCAGTGCATGTGAGAGAGAGTGAAAGGGGGAAAGAGAACATTACAAACAATGAACGAAATAACTATGAAATGAAAATAGTATATATAAAAGGACATTACTACAGATGTATACGCCCCCGATTCTGTTGCCTCATAACATCCGGAAAAATGGATACATTTTAATAAAATTTGCTACAAATACCGCTTAGATGTTTTGGCTTCAGAGTATATAGGGATTTATGAGAATATAGTGATTTTCCGAGTGGGTGAAGAGAGGTGTTTTGTAAATTCATATGATCTGACTTTTCCCCTCATAACTTTCAGGAAACTGGGTATCTTTTAATGAAAATTTATACAAATCCCTTCCAATCGGCATTGATTACGATTATAAAGAAATTTGTGGGGAAAATGTTTTCACAAATTTCCCCGTTTTTTAAATTACAGTCTTCGATATGATGGGGGTTGGGGTGCATCTTTGTATGAAAAATGTTTTGAAAACTGTTCATCACCCCACGCCAGAGCTATTTTGGCTAATCTTTTCGTTGCACTTCAAAACCCTGGGGCAGAGCATTTTCGGTAATTTTTTTTTAAAGATTGGTAATATTTTCAGAGGGATAAGTGAGTGATTTAAGGGCGATTTGCTATTGTTTCTAGCACATCCAAAGACAACTCTCCTCGTTTCTTTATCACTGTCGCGTGTATTGATGTTTTTTTTTCAATGTTTTCCCCATAAATACATTTATATCTTATAAAACAGAAAATTTGAGAAATTTTGAATTTTTTGCAACCCTACTCCCTGAACCCGATTATTTCTGTTTAGAAAATAAAATACTGGAGATGCACTTGCATAGCAAATGACTTGACCTGAGTTTGTGAGCTGAAACAAAACAATTGCTGCGTGGAAGATGTTTGTAAGCCATTCAAGAACCCTCAAAACAGTTTCACTTCAACATTTAAATTTCATTTTTGTGAAAATACTTTCGTCGCTTTGAAACCGCGACCTGTTCACTAACAAAACTTCACGAAAGTGACGCACACGAAGTTTCGTCAGTGAACAGGTCGCGGTTTTGAAGCGACGAAAATATTTTCACAGAAATGAAATTTAGATGTTGAAGTGAAACTAACTTTTTGTATGTTCTTGAATGGCTTACAAACATATTCCACACTGCAAGTGTTGTTGATTTAAAACAAAAAAGAGTTATATAAACGTGAATTCATTTTAATAGCATACTTTTCGGTTAGAAAATTATTATTCTTACTCACACACACACACACGTCTTCACTTCATTCAGGGGGGGGTAAAAATTTAGATGACAATTTATTTTGTTGTTTTTCTTCTACCAATGGACCACGGGTGTGTTACTTCGGTTTCATTATTACATAAAATATGTTTAATCGGAGAAAAATATTGAAAATCCATCAATACATGTGAGAGTGAAAAAGGAGAGTGGTTTAGGTTGTGTTAGAAACAACGAAATCTCCTTTGAATTGTTCATTTTTTCCTCTGAAAATATCTATATGTTTTGTTTTGTTTTGCTTCTCTACTGTAAAGGCTCCTCTCATGGTTTTTAAGTTAGAAAGGAAAATGGCCAAAATCGGTCCGGGTAGTTATTATTGTAAGGCGTATAGCGTTCCAAACAGCCATAACAACAAAATCACTTTAAAATTCTTTTCACAAAAATTATGCAGGTATTTAAAAAAATTTCATTCAATAAGTAATGTTTTTACATTACATATACATTAATAGAATAAACTGTCAGCTTTCCAAACAGCGACTTAAAACATAAAATGAAAACATTAAAAGAGAAAGTGAGAGACTTTGCAAATAAAAATGGAATACATTACAGTGAATGAAATGAATATTAAAATTTTTGAAAAACTGGACGCAATGAATATTTAAATTTGCGAGAAAGTGGAGTTAAAAAATTCAATAAACTTGAGAAATCGAAATAATAAGAACTTTCTTAGTACATAAATTTATAAAAATATTTCCAGTAGAGAGTTAACACTTTATTGATTGCTTTCTTTTAGCACTTTTAGTAATTGTTACGCACCTAATTCATAAGCAGCTTTCTCCATTATAGTATATATATTCACCACTTCCGATGTTCCGCTGGCTATGTAACATATGTAACCCGGATCTTATCTACTCCATTCCTTAACTCTTGTATATATGTATGTGTATATATATATATATGTGTGTGTATGTGTGTGCGTGTGCGCGTGTGTGTGTGCGTGTGTGTGTGTGTGTGTGTGTGTTTCTTTATTGGCAACACAGGGCTGAAAACAGAGGAGACAAATTACAAAGTAGAGCTTTTCTTTTTGGGAAGAGAAGGAAAAGACAAAAAAAAAAAAAAGGAAACGGGGGGCAGAAATTCGATCAAAAGAGATCGTTAAAAAAACGATCAATAGGGATCGTGTATCACAGAAATGTCATAGTGTAAAAAGGGGAAACAGATTAGGTTTACCCGTGGAAAGAAAAGCCTACAGAAAAGACCTACCGAAAATGGTTCTTCCTTCTCATTTCAAGGAAGGAAGCGTGAGGGAAGAGCCATTTTCAACATACTTGTGACTATGGCGAAAGAATGTGTCTGGTGGACGCGACTGAAATGTCTAGAGACAAACACTTTCCTCTCTGGTGAATCTCTCATCATCTTCTTCAAGTATCACTTGAAGAGGAAGGTGAGAACAAAGAAGGAAGTTTTGCCTAGTGAATGTTTCAAAAAAAGACGGGTGAATGTAGCGAGGATGGCACGGGTGATTGACGAAGCCACCTTGAGCATAATCCTATGAACCAAAAAGAAAAGAAAGAAAGAAAAATCAAGTCACATACTGCAATGCGTTTTTTTCTTTTTTGCATATAGCTACAGTAAATCTCTGAGCGAGATATAAACAGTAGCAATTGGAAATCGTAACTTATATTTGCCAACCAAGTGTGGCATCTTATACGGGACAGTGCTACTGACGTTTATAGCCCCAGGCAGACATCACTTCCAGCTGAATGTGTGTCGTTAGCCAGCTGGAAGCGATGTCTTCCTGGGGCTATAAACGTTATTAGCACTGTTCTATATAGGACGCCACACTAGGTTGGCACTTATGTATATATATATATATATATATATATAAATATATATATATATATATATATATCAGTTGAATAAAGTTAAAACATGGTCTGGTTTTCACGATTTTTATTATGATATTTTAACATTTAAAAAAATATTTTGTGATGCTCATAAAGTTAAGTTAGCGGTTTCATACATAGAGTACTCATGAGATTTCAAATATATTAAACTCAGAGTTGAATTCTTGACAACTTTAGTACCTCTTAGAACGCTCCAACTAGCTTAATTGTTAGTACACTTTTATGACCAATCCGCATGCTCTTATACATCACGGTTTGCCAGGCATACCGATATTCTGTAACTTGTTTATATTTATTAATTCACACCATTAACTGGTTGTTATATTATTGTTGTTGCGAGGAATTATATAGTTGAGACAGGGAATGCATTATCGGAACGCTCACAAGTCCACAGACAACAAATCCGGAACACCAATGTTCGCCAAATTCCATTGAGCGAACATATAGAGAAATGTGGTCAGAAAATGTTTCTAATTTTTCCTGTCTCAAAACTACATAACACAAGTGAGGTTGGAAGAATGACAAAAGAAAACAGTTTATTAAAATGTTCAAACCTGTTCTGAACGGAAATAACAGCAATAATATAACAATCAGTTAATGATGTAGATTAATAATTATAAACAAATTACAGAGTATCGGTACGCCTTGCAAACCATGATGCTTAAGACCAGGCGAACTGGTCAAAAAGCTATTCTAAAAATTCAGCTGGTTGGAGCGTTCTTAGAGGTACTACAGTCGTCAAGAACTCGACTGCCAGTTAAACATATATGAAATCTGATGAGTTCACCATGTATGAAAGCGCTAATTTAATTTTATGAGCATTACAACATTTTTTTTAGTGTTAAAATATAATAAAAATCGTGAAAACCAGTCCATATTTTATCTGTATTCAACTATATATATGTATATGTATATATATATATATATATATGTATATATATATATATATATATATATATATATATATATATAT
>NC_068998.1:23999856-24002616 GCF_001194135.2 Octopus bimaculoides
TATATACATACATACATACATACATACATACATACATACATACACACACACACACACACACACATATATATATATATATATATATATATATGTATACATAATATGTATATATGTAATGTCTATATATAATATATATGTATGTGTGTATATATATCTATCTATCTATCTATATATATATGTCTCCGTATTCTTTCTGTTGAAGAGCGTAGCTCGAAACGTCAAAGACTTTCCGTATTCCCGAGCGTCATACTAATACATCCTTTTGTTATTTACACCACCTGTCCTCGTCTGTTGTTGTTTTTTCGTATATTCTCCCCCATAGATAGATATGTATATATATATAGAGAGAGAGAGAAAGAGAGAGAGAGAGAAAGAGAGAGAGAGAGAAAGAGAGAGAGAGAGAAAGAGAGAGAGAGAGAGAGGGGGGGAGAGAGAGAGATTACTTAGATAACTTAAACAAGTATCGGCCGAAGATGGCCGAGGCCATGATTAATTTAATAGCACCGCCTGGAAGAGATACACGGTCAGCTCTTGGGCACCATAGCCTATTCGAGCAGGGAGTTATTGTTTTCAGAGACATATCCGTGTGTGTGGGGTGTATCTGGTATTTGTTAGAAGTAATCATCTAGGCCCGTTTGAATGCCGTGAAACCACTTTCCTCCTTTGAACCTCTGTATGAGTACTAATCTGGTATAGAAATGTACCGTGCACACAAGAGGAGAGCCGTATGATTACCACGGCTGATTCATTTAAGAATTGCTATTGCAACCATGTTACCAGCTTCAAGAGAATCAATAAGAGACATTCAACATCTTTAGTCGATTTTGTATGGCGACTGAAGGAAGATAAATTTAAGTACAACATAACTTAGTCAATAATAAGGCAAGCAAAACCGTACAATATCATTTCCAGATGTCAATTCTGCTCCCAGGAATCCATCCCTATTCTGTGGATCAATGAGAATATCATTAATAGAATTTCTGAAAGACTCTAAAGAGAGAGTGAGAGAGAGAGAGAGAGAGAGAGAGAAAGAGAGAGGGGGAGAGAGAGACAGAGAGTGTGTGTGTGTGTGAGGGTTATTGTAGGAAATAGTTGATAATTTAATCAACCAGTTCTAATTTAACAGAGAACAAGATTTATTTTAATAAAATACGCGTGCGCCTGTTCTTGAGAAAGCTTTCTCGAGAACAGTTGCGCATTTCAATCCGTTTACGAATTATCTCATTTCCAGTGAATGCAAGGAGCTTTTCAAGGCTTCCTGAGTTGTAACTAGTTGCTGGACTTCTTTATCCGTAGTAGCCCACGTTAAGTGTATATAAGAGAGCTGGGAAACGGTACTTTAGAAGTGATAGTGTCTTATCTCGCTGTGTTCTGAATCTAAAGTATTAGAGTTGAAGAATACAATCTAAATTTTTCTATGTGTCATTCAAAATTCCATACCACACAATGTGGTGTTAAGTATATTATGCTGCCTTTTATCGAATGTTAATTTTCTAAATGTGGCATCTTTGTTGCAGATAGAATTAGTTTCATGTGTAGCAATGATAAACTACAATTATGTATGTACTTGTGTATGTGTGTGTGTGTGTGTGCGCGCGTGTAGGTATGTATGTATATCTGAAAATACGTGGTGTAGGTTATCCTTTAGAATACCAGTCATTCTATCATGCAGGTAGACCGCTTATTTCTTCAGGAAAATTTAATATACGTCCACTCAGAAAACAATAATGGTGAAATAAGTGCTAGAGCAGAGGAAATGATATCGTCTTTTTTCTACAGGAATGCAACCTCAAATGTGTTCACTTGATATATTGAAATCTCTGTCTTTGTGGAATGCATATATATTCCCATACACACACAGACGCGTATGACTGTGTGTGTGTCTATGTGTGTTGTTGATGTTGTTGTTGTTGTTGTTATGTGTATGTATGTGTTCTAGAGTCAATTATATTCAATTATATTGTATGAATAAACAATGGTGGGAAGTAACCGCCATGAATTATGGGAAATCAGTTGACGGTTGTATTATACAGATGTTTGTATGTAAACTACATTAGCAATTGAAAAGTTATTGGCATAAGTATGCAGTGCCCTTAAATATTATTTGAAATCATGGAATATTTGAAATCGTATAATATGCAGATAAAAACGAATATTAACAAAATCTAAACTCTGGTTTATGAAAAATAACGTATTCCCACCAAGTCATCAATAGATACAGATCAAAAGTTTAGCAACGCCCGAATATGAGTATTATATTAATATGCAAAACGTTAAGTTATTAGCAGGAACTATTTCTGAGAAAGAAAAGCATACTAATTAGAATGCTAGTCATTCTATCATGCAAGTAGGCCGGTTGCTTCTACAGGAAAATTTACTATACATCCACTCAGAAACAATGATGATGAAATAAGTGCTATAGTAGAGAAAATGATATAGTCTCTTTTCTTAAGTAAGTGATGATGTCTTTGTTATAGTTTATATGTGCATGAAAGTGAAATTTTCAGTAGAGCAGCAACACCTTAATAATAGAGGACATATTTAAAATCTTAATTACCAGATAGAGACTTTACGTATGGAAAAAAAAACTGCCGCATTTTAAAATTTATATTACTATTGCAGCATATAACAGACCTCATACCTTAATGTATTATTAAGACAATGTTAAGATTTGAATTGCAGTGGCCTTCTCTGCCAAAACACGGGATCACGCTAGGTACTGAAAAACATCAACTACATATATATATATATATATATATA
>NC_068998.1:24002896-24006261 GCF_001194135.2 Octopus bimaculoides
TATATATATATACATATATATAGTTGAGGTGTGTTCTGTTAAGAGCGTATAAGACTACAAATGGAGCTCGTTCCCAAATAGCCGGTAGTATTCTTATGGTATGCTACCAATCCTAGTCTTAAGTATTCCTCGTGTCTGAAAATAAAAGTAAAACGTAAAAGAGTCAAAAGGAAGAGTAAGGAATACGTTTTCAAAGAAAAAGCCGTGGATGTTGTAGCATAGAAATCTAAATTTACTTACGGAGACAGCAACTGAGTATCGCCTGAAGAGTTACATATAGATCTTATACAGGTAAATCGTTGCACAATTTAATTTAAACTCAACTTTAAATCCTGTATATACGAGGATCTGTATTTATCGAAATATTTATAGCGATTAAAAAGCTGCCTAACCGTACTTACTCTTCCTTTTGACTCCTTTACTTTTTACTTCATTCATATATATATGTATATATCATTACGAGAGGGAGCTGAAAAAGTTTCTGGCTTTAAGAGTATCACGAAAGGACTGGTTGCAGGCCTAATATTCCGAGTTCTTTTACAGGGCTTAGAGAAACTAAAGGACTGCTGCAATAAGTATGTGGGTCTGAGAGGGGAATATGTTTAATAAAATAATAATTGGCTAATTCTCCTGTATTTCCTTTTACCCCAAACCAGTAACTTTTCAGCACCCCCTTGTGTGTGTGTATATATATATATATATATATATATATATATATATATATATATATATATATATACATACATACATATGTGCAAGCACACATACATACATGTGTGTGTGTGAATGTGTGTGTATGTGTGTGCATGTCTGTGTGTGTGCGCGTGTTCACAGTGAATTAGCGTTTTCTAACGCTCTCTGGATCTTTAGAAGAGAAATATGAAAAGCTGCTTTAATAATAAATCATACAATAAAGGGTGGCAGCTTATGCTGAGTACTGTGTGGAAACAAGGAAGTGTCAAGAAAACTAAGCACGTGAACTGGATCGAGTTAAGAATATATTTCATAGACTAAAACTGACAAAGTCTGAGTATCAAATTTTACTTTGATTCTCCTAACCATGAAGGCATACAAAGTCAGTTTGGTTGAACTCAGAGTCACAGAATCATAGACTTTGCATCTGTGAACAACGCATAATTGACAACTTTGTGTACGTACTTTATATGAGTTCAAATATTATGTGCATTATAGATGCATTCTTTATTGTAACTCTCTGTGTCTACTATAAATGTGTTTTGTATCCGTAATATATGAGAAAATTGGTTCTATTAATATTTGCACAAATTTGTCTCTCTCAATATATATATGATTTTTGTTTTGTTTCTTGTTTCTTACCGAAAGCAGTTTTCTTTTATTTCTGTGATATCTAATTCTATATTAACAGTTAAATTATTCCACAGTGTGTTTTGCGTCATATCTTTACTCCACAGCTGTTTTGCTAACATCCAATAAAATTTCTCATTTTTATATCTACAAAACTAAAAAGAAATAATAAACTAGAGCTCTTTCCAAATATTTTAATGTCCAGTGTGATTTTATCGCCAAAAACTGCAATTTTATACCTCAATTGCTATTGGATATGTCTGCCAATGAAATACGCCAATTATCTGCATAAAATCTTCCACATACTAATATTTTGCTTTGAGATAAGCCAACAGCTCAGTGGTTATTTTCTGAAATATGGTTGCTAATATCTTAAAGTTTTACTGTCATATTTATTCTCATTAATATACGTATGTAAAAACACACATAATCGTAAACTGAAACACACACACACAAAAATACACAAACACGCACACATAGAATGTTAGCGTGTACATAGTCACATTTATAAACACACCACTAACTGACTATATATGTACTTATATACATATGTGTGCGTGTGTGTGTGTGTGTGTGTGTGTGCGTGCGTGCGGCCGCACACATACGCACATAGCTGGAGGAAAGTATATATATATATATATATATATATATATATATATACACACACACACACACACATGCCTGCGTGAGTGTGTGCTTATGCATCTGTGTGCATGGATTTTAAGAAAAAGAAAATCTAGATGTACACGTACTGGAATCATCTAAAAGATAGATTTTATTCGTAGTTTATTACCAGATTTAAGTTCAAGTACTGAACTTCATACTATCAGCCTTTTCAAGAAGACCAATAAAGTTTGTTTTGTAAAATTTTAAAATTCTACTTTTCATCAAGCACTCGCACTAAATTTACATTTCGAAATAGATATGAAAAGGCAGCACTTTTTTAACTCGTACTTTTATTATCAAAGAATAACAAACGGAAAACTAGACAACGCAAAGCCATTACGTGCTTCTAACTTGCAGGATTTCAAAGTGAAAAGGGAGATTAGAAAAAGAGACGGTCTAAACAATGATCGTTAAAGCAGTAGGGAAATCATTATGCAGAAAAGAGTCGAGAAACAAAAGTTATCAAGTTTGTGAGTATATTTTCCGTATATATAAATGTTTGCATGTAAATAAAATAAAAGAAAAACATTTGGAAAATTCGGGAAAAACATTAGGGACTGTTGGTGCTGCCACCTACAGCTGCTATCGGATAAGAGGGAGAGAGAGAGAGGGGGAGTTTACTAAGAAATAGAAGAGAGGGAAAACATTGCCTTTAAAAGGAGAGAACCGCTTCATGATTTATATTTTTGTTTTCTTAAATAATATTCAAAAGAATAAACGCACAAATGAGAATCGAAAATGAATTACTGACCACATCCTCTGACTCAAAAGCTGTCACTAATTCATAAATGTACATGATGTTTGTGAATTTCTTTCTAGGTTGAGTGTATTAATTGTTTATGTGATTGTTAGTGTGTCTCTTAGTTCACTTTAGGTGACTGTACGCTCGCACGTGCGTCTAAATTTCTCTCCACGCTCGATGTCACCTTTCGGCTTAAAGAAGAGTTGAATTCCATGAAACCACAGGAGCAAGTGTGCATCACACTTTTGCAAATTGCTGTACAGGGAGTGTGCGTGTAGAGATAGATGGACGCGTATGTGAGTGTGCACACTCTTTAGTCCATATTAAACTTTCCACTCTTTAATACTGCTGTCGTACCCATAAATATATACACACTGATACGCACTCGCAAAAATTCATATACATGCTCATATGTTTAACTTTGCGTGAATCTAAATACATGTATATTTACAGACAAATATTTCTATACAGATTATATACATGTATATATGTTGTTATACGTAGATATGTATGGATATAAACATTTATATATGGCATAATGTATACATACATTCATACATATGCGTGTGTGTGTTTCTATATTTATGTATGTATCTGAGTGTATATATATATATATATATATATATATATATAT
>NC_068998.1:24006271-24019904 GCF_001194135.2 Octopus bimaculoides
GAGAGTACAAAGTCGAATCCGAGTAGACTAGTCTACATTTTCACTTGGAATTTGATATTTTGTAAGATAGACACTTCTTCATTCTTTGTCTATGAAACCTAGGCCAGTTTTAAGCCAATTAGTCAGATTTGCTCAAACTGGGCCCCAGGCCGAGAGAGGAACCCGCACAACGCTCTAACAGATGACTCAATGATGAACTTTAATATTTGATTGTGGTTAATGGTGGAGCCTCAAAACCTCAACGCTTTTATGGCTGGGATTGGCATCCAACGCTAAGCAAAAGTCATTAATGTTCAGGTTTGGTAGGGCAGAGATCCCCACTGACAGTTCTCTATATTGGGTCCTGCACTTCCTAGGTCAGGCCTTGTATGAAACTATGGATACAATTGAGAACGACAGGAAAAAGGATGAAAAATAATTGTTCTGTGTTTGTAAGTGGACTGGAATTGAAGGAGATGAAAAACTTAGAAGATTTAAAGTGAATCTGAGAGTGGGTAAGCTTTGAAACGTGAGAAAATAATTGGGAAATCTATCTTTTATCTTGTTCTAGACAGAGGCTATGCTGGAGCACCACCTTGAAGAATTGGAACAAATTGACTCCAATAGTTCTTTTTAAGCCTGGCATTTATTTATCAAGCGCTTTTGCTGAGCTGCTAAGTTACAGAGAGATAAACACACCAACACCGGTTGTCAGGCAGTGTTGTGGAACAAACACTGACTCAAAGACACACACATATACGACGTTTCCTTATATGAAATCGTTATAGTATGAAATATTATAATGTGCCAAACAAATTATTACAATACAATAATCCGAATGAATTCAGATATAAGTAAATCCCTGGAACCTTTAAATTCAAATTATATATTTTTTCCATTAATAAGGAATGTTTTGAAAGTATTTCTACAAAAACATGTCATTTCTCCACAAAAAAAAAAGAACGACAATTTTTCATGACGATTTTTCTTCGAAAACTTATGGAATTATGTGCATAATGAAATATTTTCAAAAATACTATCTGAGGTGATTTCTTAAGACCTACCATCTGTTAAGTTTGATTAATTCTCAGAGCTGTGACCTTTATACTTTACCAATACAAACCTTACCTTGAAATCTACACGTAATGTGACAACTACTGTTGTCAGTTAATATAAAATTTAGCTTTCCTTCATTGAATTTTGAATATTTTTGTTAATGTTCTTGCCAATATGTTACTAGATTATTATGAAAAAATATCCTATTATACTGAAATTTTAGTAACGTTTCTAAAAGGCTCTTATCTTAAAACTTTGTCAATTATTTAAAAGAAAACAAAATGACAAGTTTTTATAATTTCGCCAAATTTTATTTATTTTAGCTGTTATGGCATTACAAAGATAACCTCTCCACCTTCATTTTTAAATTATAAATTATTAATTCTTAAACAGACACCAACGACCTCCAAGTTTTGGTAAAGATATACTAAAACTCTTTGTATTATCATCAATGTCACGCTTTGCTTTACTCTTGTCAGATATTTTTCTGATCTCTCACCAAAAACGTCTTTCTTTTTTTTTATATTTGTAAGGAAATCTCTAAGCTATCACTGGAAATTGTCTATTATTCAGTATTTCAAAAATTTCTATTCAACACTTGATATTTTTTAATTTCTTCCCTAATTCTCAGACGTTATATATAATCTTATACCAAAAGAGATTTGGTAACTTTAAAATATTTAATGTCTTTTGTTATAATCCGACAATATACCCACATTCATCAAGTATTGTCCAATTAGTTCAAAATTGACATCGTAATTGGGCAGCTATTTCTTCAATAATGCAAACATATAAAGAAGTAGCGGCATTTTCATTAAAAAATTGCTAAAGAAACAGAACGTAAACACGAGAGATAGTACCAAGACTCTAACAAAAATAAAATAACGTAATCGATAACGAAGGTTCTACGGTTTCGTTTATTATGTTACACATAGAAGCCACATTTCTTAAATGATACTCTATCGTCTTCAGTATGACTGAAAACAATGAATAACATACAAAGTGGGGTAATGAAATCTGAATCATCTTTGTTTATAAGTCTGCTCAATAAGCGCTAATATTGACTAAACAGGACATCATAATTTAATAAATTCAGCGTCAATTTGTTCTCTGTTTTCAAATCTTAGATTAGTCTCTCTCTTACCAGTGATGATCTTAAATGAAGGCAGCCCAAGGAAATTCTTCTACGTGTAAAACATATAGCGAACTTTGGAGTTAATATGATGCATTGAGTAAAAATACATAAAAAAATGTCTATCATTTAAATTTAGACCGGTAATGAAGAATAAGTCAGGAATAATAATCATAATTCTCTTACCCAGAAGATTAACATTACTTTATGCTTTTCTTCAAAAATGTCCATATATTTTCGCAGTAATTGTAAATTCCAGTATGTATAAATAGCTTAAGCTTAGTTGAAGCTGTCTCGTAACAGGTCCGGAGTTCTCACTTTACTTAACAAATATCAACCCATTCTCTATAAATGGCCACATTCAATTAATTAATTTCTTCGTTTAGTTAAATAGTATTTTGTCGCATTGCATTAAGTACTTTAGTTCTATTTATGTAAATGTACGTTTTCATGGAATGGGTGTCATATATCACTGCCTTTACAATATTAAAAGGGGTCTTTCCGAACAACAGCAAATTATGGAATGTGCAAACAATGAAGTAAACGTTGGGAACAGAAGCACTATATTAACCTGCCTCATACAATACTATGTACAATGCTGTGAAACTAAATCAAACGTGAACCAAATAATAACGTGTGCGCGCACGTGTGTGTGCATATATCGAATGAGAGAGAATACGTAATATTCATATAGCTGTTCTATAAAAATTCAAACATATTCAATAGTGAAATTGCAGCTCGTTTCTATGTTAAATTACTGCTTATAATCTGTAATATCGTTTACAGCAAAGATTCTTATTTCACTCATTAGTTGTAATAGCGTCTAAAAAGTTTCACTTGTTATTGTTGTATTGTTTAACTCTGAGTAAGTTTCACTAATCTGGCTTATGATAAAATATACCGGATGTGATCATTCTATCATTATTTTGTTTTACTTCAAGCATAGTATAGCTATGACTACATACTCAAAGCATCCTTTTGTAAGACATCATCATCATCCGGTCGGGCGACCTGTCCGGACGAAAACGATTCTTTTGCGCCAGATGTCCCAATAGAGCGATATGACATGAATGTCTGGCTTTGGTTTGTGCCAAATTTCGCAAGTCGAAAGAACTCTCCTGCACACAACATAACTTCAGGTAATAGTTGTAGTACGCTAACTGAACTAGTTCATCCTGGCAGTTGACGGATGATTCTCTGTTCATCCGCTCAGCATTTAGTGACATTCGACGTTGATTCAGTAAGTTCATCTGACAAAATACCTCATATCCAACATGCTACATCCTACAACTTCGACGTACAATTTCTCAGGTGGTTACATGATATTTAACTGATAAATGGCACCCTGACAGTGACTATTAGTCAGGGAAAGAGTACCCCTAGAAACAATAGTGGCTAAGAGGTGGTTCGACATTCTTCAAATTCTTGGATTTCTTGAACCAGGACCACACTTCCGGATGCAGTTTAAAGTTGTAAAAGGATTGGGGTATAAAATGAAAGAGATTTGGTTTATAATATACGGGGATAAATAACAAAACAGATGTTGTTCTGAAGAGCCTTTGGCTGATTTGAGTAAGAAAATAGCAACGAGCTATGAGATAGAGAACTCTAGAAACAGATGTAATTTCTCTCCTAGTCAAAACTAAAGGGGAAAATGTATTACTGAGAAAGCCAATAATTATATTCATAAATCAAAATAGTGATATGGTTAAATGGTCTTATTCAAAAGGTTTTGTAAGGAAGTTATCTTTTAAAAAGTTAGAAAAAAATATGGCTTCACTAATTTTTCCTTTTTTTACACGGATACACTGCCATTTTTCCAGTGACGGATAAGAGGTTCACTTGTACTGATGTTTGTTTGAAGGTACGTATTTTATAACTGAATGGATATTAAACTGTAAAAGTACGGAATAGGGAACCAGCAGATTTATGTGAAATGATGTTACACCAATACCTTAACACGAGATATATAAGTCATTCCCTTATATTAGACATAAACTATTTTTAGAACTAAAATTCTATTTTGAACGTTAAAGCTATTTCTATAAATTATATTTCCTACATAAATAAGTAGATTGATATCCAAATTAATGGGTGGTAGATTTAATCTAGAGCCTCTTTCCTTTAGCAAATTTTCATTCTCGTATAAGAGTTAAAACCAGATCTCTGGATAGAGAAAACATATCAAATAATATTAGTCTAAATTTTTGCCCAAAGTTTGGGAAAAGTTTCAGATACTCTTTTACTTGTTTCAGTAATTTGACTGCAGTCATGCTGGAACACCACCTTGAAGGGTCTTAGACGAATAAATCGACCCCAGGACTTAATTGTTAAGTCTAGTACTTATTCTATCGGTCATTTTTGCCGAACCGCTAAGTTACGGAGATGTAAACACACCAACACCGGTTGTTAAGTGGTAATAGGTGAGGACAAACACATACACATATATATGCAACGGGCTTCTTTCAGTTTTCGTCTACCAAATCCACTCACAAGGTTTTAGTCGGACCGAGTCTACAGTAGAAAACACCTGCCCAGGTGTCACACAGTGGGACTGAACCTGGAACCATGTGGTTGGGAAACAAGCTTCTTACCACACAGCCACTTCTGCGCCTCTATGTTTTCATTTTATAATTCTACCAATTTAAATGGATCAGATAATTTTGGTCTCGGTGTAGTTACCTTATATTATAAGCGAATGTTTCTATGTCACTCTGTTTATTAGAATCGTATAATATATGGCTTCTAGTTTACGATGACATAAAGAAAACTTCTGTATATTTTAGTCTGGAGAAAATTATAAGACTCGCAGCTGTCTGAGACTGCTGAAATGGCTTGGTCGTTCATTTTCCAAATATGCAAGTTAACTATTCCAGGATAGATAAAAGCCGGATGATTATTCTATCGAGCTGATATTCTGAGAAGCAAACAGTTGAGTGAAATTATTTAGTATGAGTCTACAGATGGGAAACATAGTAGAGCTAGAGTTGAGAGCAGTACATTGGGAGAGAAATGACATGGAGCGAGCTAGTTCAGCTAGAAACTTGAATTTTATGTAAAAGATGCATCCATTGAATTATTATTTGACTGGAAAAGGCGAAAAGTATTGGATTTACTTTCAAAAAAGTTTTACTGTAGCGTTTTAGAGCCAGGTCGACGAAGATCACCAAAAGCATTCCCGCTGTAACCAATCTGTTTTTTTGTACATATGGTACTACAGAGTATGTCAAAACATTTTAAAATCCCATGATAAGGCATGATTTGAGGGAATTTGTTTGTTACTTTTAGCAGATTAAGCTACAATGTAGAGGCTTTTCCGTTTAATACACGATTGCTTTTATTTTGGTATACGAGTGTAACTAACTCGGGAAGTACTTCGCTCTCATATATAAGGAGAAAATACAGCGCTCATTTAAACATTTCTTCAACAGATTCATTTCTTCAGAATACTGAAACCCAAGTAAGTAACACCAGAATGAAGAATTCAACAGGACAGATGCCTTAACCATTTATGTATTCTGTGGAAATTGAATTTACAGCTTATTTCAGATAAATGAATTGTAACATGTATTTCCTCCATTTCATCGTTTTCTTTCTCTTGCTTATTAATCGAAAGAGATACAGGAAATATAACTGAACGACTATTTCTTCTACGTACGTTTTAAATGTTATCTATAGAGAGTTATAAAATTGCGATCTACAAATCACATGACTATTAAGTTTTCTCCTGCTGCATATTATCTGGTTAATACATATCTATCCACACCTAGCTGCCTGTGGCCTTAGCAGTTGTCTCCATAGTAAATACATTATGAAATGAGAATAGAGAATGTATTCCAAGTGAAATCTTCCAAGAAAATTTATTTTCTTTAAAAAACTCGAGCTGCCAAACAGACAATGCTTGTATGATAGATAGAGTTTATACATTTATAAGCGCACAAATTTACAAATCTATAAGGCATTTCTACATAAGATAGATGCGACAAGAAATGGAGAGCCCTCACACACTGACAGTCCCTTCACCTATTACGAGTGAGGCAACTATATTTTATATAACTTTTCTTCTGTTGCATCATGTTTTTTTTAGTTTTTAGTATACTTTCTTCCGTTCACTTATATGCTGAACAGTAGTTTATATACAAATTAGTAGGTAATGTACAAAGCAGTGGCTACTATAAACGTTATAGTAGCTAATATGCAAAGAACACGATGCCAGCATCTCTCAATCAGCAACCGCTATCAACTTATACTTAATTTTTCTGCTTTAAACCCTATGAAATTCGATCAATAAAATGATGAACCCAGACTTTGATTTGGAAGGGTCATACCTAAGTTGCTGAATAGGAGTTGGGCATCTGGCTACATATTAGGATAGAAATGTATTAGGAACAAAAGTACTTAATTAGTGAAGTACAATTAAATAAAAGTTATAAGCAAGAGAAACATAGTTTGTGAAATGTTAATATATCAGTCTTCCCACAGAAATTGTTTAGAGGAGACATGATAATTCCCATTAGATATAATTTTTAATAATCTTAAAAAGTCCGTTGATGTATTTAACAGGACGAAAAGGATTTAAATATATTAAAAATAAATAAAGCTAGGAATATTATGACAAAGAAAGAAAGAGAGATTGAGAGAGAGAGAGAGAGAGAGAGAGATAGAGAGAGAGAGAGAGAGAGAGAGAGAGAGAGAGAGTTGATAAAAAATGTATAAAATGGTTTTAACTTAGATTCAGATACAATCAAAAACACTACATCAGGGTATTAACTTTTTTCAAAGAATAAATATTTTATAATTAGAGTTAAAACGGTTAGAATGAATTCAAAGGGTGGAACTGGTGCCTGTTACACAAGTATAAAGAATCACGCATTAGTCGTAACTCCCTTAGGTGTCCACTCAATCTAGAGAGAATTGTAACCTCAAATCAGAACCAAGTATATGAATACTTCAGAGAACACTTCAAACTTACGCTCCACAAATGAGATTTGAGACTGAGAGTTGTCAACATTCACCAGTAGGTCTTTGTTCTCTTTCTCCAATCAAATTGGAAAATTCAGTTAATTAATTTTGTATTTTGTTTTTTATATGTCATTTCGAACTTCACCAATTGCATGATTTGCTTAAATTTTAGAATGAAGAATTTAAGGAAATTACGAGTTTAATTTCACAAAAAGTTAAAGTTACATGCTTAGAAGGAAATCGGATATTTTTCAGCAAGGAGAGATGACATCGTCTTATCGTGTAACTTATACCATTTCCCAGTTTGTTTAATACTGTGAATATGAGATAATAATCAGGTGTCAGATAAACACTGTTGGTCTCAGTCTGGTCCTCACGAAGATCTGTTGTTCAGAAGAAATTGAAACCATTGTTTCCAATGTTCCTACATAAGCTTTAACTGAACTGGGAAGGCTAAAAAGAATTTGAAAGTTTTTAGTTGTTCATTCTCGAGAGAATCTGTTCAATTTTAGACATGTCATCCTTATCTACCTGATCCGTTTCACTTAAATCTTTATAACGAGCTATTATGCAAATTATTACGGACAAAAATTCTTTGTAATTCGATTTATATATGTAAACTTCTTTGTGGACTGCTCAAGTTGGATTGAGTTAGATAATGACTCAGTAAGAATGATCCAGTAATGCAAAACATATCCATAACGGCTACTTTGTCTCCAAAAAAGACTAGATTTTCCTTGAAGCATGTAAAATAATGTTTGCAAAATTAATTCTTAATTTCTATAAATCATCTTCCCTTTTCTTTGGAATCAGCTAAGAATTACTCATCTTCAAGTAAAAAACATCGCTTAATGAACATATCTTCATTCAGATTATTCGAACTAAATGTGCTGATATTTTATGTTTTTTTTTTGTTTTTTCAGGAGAAGCTTGATTTATTGGCGAACAGTCAACGGCGTTGGAGATCATAAATATCAAAATTGTAGTTGAGAAAAAGGCAGCTGACACGGGCGATTGGAAGCCGTTTTAATATTATAAGTGAATTAATTACCTATTTCATACTGAAGCGTGCCGGGTGTCAAAATGCCGACATCATGACTGATGCTCAATGCTCTGGGAATTTTGGAAATGCTGTAAGACGTGATACGGACAGTAGCAACGGAGGAGGCTACAAAACCGTGGTCAACATGGAATAACACAGCAAGTATTGTGACTGCGACCACACGGTGGAATTCATCCAACAACTGCAGGAACAGGGCAATTGGCTCAATTCAGACGATTAATGACTATGTGAAGCTGTTATTGACTGTAGTTAATCCCATAGGAGAGGGCTGCTACGAGAAGGCAACAGGATTCGGCCCCTTGTCATACTCCGAAAAGAGTCAAAAGAGGTTATCGGAGAATTTCTATGACATCACCAGCCCCAACTTCTGGTCAGCTAATTTTTTCGATTTTAATTTCATGGATTACCACGTGTGGAGCGCGGTCAAGAAAGACACCGAGCGCTCTGCTTGCTACACCAGCTTGGAGCTGGCGGCAAGACCAAAGAAGTGTTTGAAAATCATCCCAGAGATACGCTGAGAGAGTCATGCATAAGCTTTTGGAGCTGGTGAAGCAGAGGGCGGCTACATTGAGTAAACTGATATCTCTCAGTTGATATTTTTTGTATTTTTAAATTACTTTTATTTATGGATGGTATATTGTGTTTTCGTTTTCCTTTTATGCATATTGTCAAATTTAGCCCGTTCATAATCTTTCTACAGTGTTCTATTTAGAAGCGATTGAGAGCTGAATTAGACTTAAGATTCCTTTGTGTCTCGGTTTGAGTTTTCTGACCTGTTAGGGTTACTGGCAAGCTTAAGGAGCTGCTAATTGATTTTAATGTAAGTGGTGACAATTGTATAGTGATGTTTGAGATATATTTCAGCTTCCTGAATACTGTGGCTTTGTACCACCACGTTTATAAAAAAACATATCAGAAGTTGTGCCTATATCCGTTATCTTATGTGAATGGTAGAATCATAAGCGCATCTGAAAAAAATATCTTAAGAAATGAAGTTACGATCCTTATCGTTCCGTACAAAAAGTGACAATATCAGTTTAGGCTTCCATAGTTTTGGAGTCGATAAAATAAGGTACTAGTGAAGCTACTCAAATACTTAGATTCCCGGTTCCGACTATTCTCATCACTTCAAAATTTCTCGTCTTTTTCCTAAATCAGAAACTATTATAACAAAACGTGGCGCTCAACTCTTTTATGTTCTGCATTCAACTTTCGCCGTAATCACATTTGATCTTTATCTTTTAGAATAGAGAAGTGTCGATAAAGTAAAGTACCACTCAAATAGTGGGGTTGGTGGTATAGATGAAACTTCTTTCACATTTGCTTGCACTGTGCCTACATTAGAAACCTTTATTGCAGTAGACGATTGGACTAAGTGATATTACAAAAATCAGATACGTAAGAGATAAATTTACTTTAACATGAATGATCCAGTAAAAGTTACTAATATAGTCACAGTTACTTTATTTTTATATACCTCACATTTATTGTTGACCTTGTGTTAAAGTCATAAAGATATTAATAATTTTTCTCTACTTCTAGTATCATTTGTTTTATTCTCTTTTTCCCTCCTTATACATATTACAATACAGAAGACGTTATTGTGGCAAGTAGAAAATATACATCCATTTTTGTTATGTAGATTCCTTGTATTATACTTCCTTCACCCCTACCACCACATTACTCGCTTCTTACATATTGGATTCCTACAGACAGAATGAGAAATAGTAATCATTTTAATTCTAGATGATATTGACTGAGTGTCATCCACTTCATGCAAATACTGTTAATAGTAGCCACAAGTGCATCAGTCATGTACAAAATCTCAGTATGTTTATATTCATGCTGAAAGTTTGAAACATGAGAAATGTTTTGCCCGTGTAGAAAGAATTAGGTATTTTATCAATTCCAATTAGAATTAATTTTAAAAAACAAAAAAAAAATTATAAATAAAGGATATAAATTTCTTATGCAAGTTCGAACACAGAACGTAATTATCTTGAAAGGAAAAAATGCTTTTCCTTATAAAGTTTTCTGGTTAGAACTTTTTTATGTGCGTTTGATAGTAAATGATATTAATCAATTTAAATAATTACATTTTTCTTCTTTTGAGAAGAAAAAATACATCCATGCTATTTTTCATTCCTTTGGTCAATAAGAATTTCTACCAATGATAAATTGAGAGGTGCCAATATCATTCTTCTAATCGGGTGACAGAGAACCATTCAGAAGGATAAATACAATGTATGAAATAAAATTTTATTCGGGGAAAACATAGATGATTCATCTGGGAACAATAAGGTGTGGAGACGGAACAATATGGTGCGAATGGAATAAATTGCTTCTGGGAAATTTTATATTAAGGGAAAAATCCATTTATAAAATAAAATATTTCAAAACTTGCAGCAATATTTTGCAGCAAAATGTCAGATAGTAAAGTTTCTTATATTCAATAGAAAAAGACAAATTTACAGTAGTTTCATTGATGTACTAAAATATGTATGGAACAACGGTAGTTTATACTGCCATTGCTTAACTACTAATACACCTCTCTCTCTCTCTCGTTCGTTTCCACTCTCTTCATATCACCCAACGGCAACCAGCCAGAAAATGTCTTTGATATGTTGTAAGAATGGAAAAATTATATTTTCTTATGGTTAAGTTCCAAACTTTGAAATCGAATGCTCTTGTAAAATAGTGCTTTCTGTATCTAGACAACAGAGCTTTAGCCTGAAACGTAGAAACGAAGGGCAGAATGAAATATAAGTCGTTCACAGACATATCGTTTTACATTAGTCACTTTTTACACTAGTCACTTGATGCATTTGGCCACTGGCTTGCTGCTCTACTCTGTTAGTTACGACAAATGGGTTGCATTTGTACAAGAATTCTGGCGGCAGAGTAAGTGATGCAGCATATATCGGTGTCTTGTTTTTGTGGTAATGCTTTTGCGATCCTGTCCGTGAGGTGTAGATAAGATTTGTTGTTGAAAAGCTGTGAAGATTGTTTACTTTTTTTCTTTCGATTGCACTTTTTTGATATATATTAGTTGAAAGTAATCGGTCATATTATGTAAAAAGACAAACAAACTTAGTTTCATTCATAAATACTAACTGGCAACATTCAAGACCAGATATGTAATGCAAAACAAAATAACTTGCCCGTTAAGATCATGAATAATCCCAATGTGGGCGACGGAACAAAAAAGGAATCCATCGTGTGTGTGCGTGTTTGTGCGGGCGTATGTGCGCATGTATATATATATAGACACACACACACACACACATACATACATACATACATACATACATACATATATAAATACATACATACATACATAAATACATAAATACATACATACATACATACATACATACATACATACATGTAAGAGCAGCCCGCTAGATGCTTGGGTATGATTGTGCACTTTAGATTTCGAAGTAATATTTGGAGCTCCACTTTATTAATGTTATTCCCGAATGTTGGATTTGCTTCACATTTCCATACGTGAGTAAATATTTCATATAATTCAAGCTAATCATCATCTGGATTTTCTCAGCAGCGATATCTTATGATAGATAGTTGATATTATACTGATTTTGGTGGATGTTTTCTCCCCAATCTCATAAGATTATCAAAAACATTTTCTATAAATAAGCTCATATTTTGTAGAAAGGAGCGCATTCAAATTGGTTTAAATCCAATATATAAATGATAATTAATTAATTAAAACCAAAGATAACGTTCATTGCTGTTGAATCCAGAATGTAGAGAAATTAAAATAAAAATTACAAACATTCCGGTGACTTCTCTATTTTTGGCATATCGTCTATCTCGTCCCTTAAACTTAATTAACTTACTACACAAGCACAAAATCACATGCGTGTGGAAGAAAATATATTTGATAAAATAAGCAGTGCGTATGCCTTATGCTTACCAAATCAAATTTTGGAAGACTGAAGAAAACAGCGTTTGCAATTCAAAAAATTGGTGAGTCGTGCTTTCTGGTTTCAAACGTGTATCCGTCTCTCCCATGTTTAAAAATGTAAGATATTTGGTTGTTATATTCTGAATGCTATATGGTGACATAGAGGCTATCTTATTTGCTCGAGATCAAGAAAAGACGATGAAGAATGCTCATTACTTGTTTAGTCAACTACTATGCTTGCTTAGTGTCTGTTTAAGAAAAAAATTGCAAGATATTTACTCTGACATTGTATTATTTATGGTCCACTCTAATTTATTCAATTAAAAACTGAACATTATGATATCCATCTAATTTATTCACTTGCAAACTGAACAGCAATTTTCAAACAGAAGGAAGACGCAAACAAAATTTGTCGACATTATTCACAAGCAAAACAGCTAATGATGTAGTAATTACCGTATAACTTCTAATTTAAATGAATTAGTGATTGATACCGTTATTCATATCAAACTACTCTGCGTATGCCTACGTTTTTGACATTCATGAGAACTTGTAAGAGCATATGGATTTCTGAATGTGTTTCTATGTGGATTAGAGAAATATGTCGCATATATTTTCGTACGTGTTCCAGCGCTCTTTGAATTTCTGCATTGTTTTATTTATATTACTATGACATTTAAAAATTATCATAAAAGCAAACGGAATGGAATAACAATCACTTTCCAAAGATTTTAATGGGTATTATCTAACGAATGCAAATTATTATTATTATGAAGTAGTTGTCCTTGGGGCAAATGACCTAAGGGTTAAACAAATATTTGTTTGAATTTGTTTTTATGAAATTTAATGAACCTAGGTCAGTCAGAGAAAGATTCTAAATAACCCCAGTTTAATGCATTTTATACACACTTGAAAACTAAATGTAAATTATTGCAATATGGACAAAAACAAAGCGATCTAAGATGTAAAGAGGAAGAATTATTCTTTAAAAAATGAAAATATGCTAAAAACACCTAAAAAAATCTCAAGCGCTGATGCAAGTGGGAGTGTGTGGTTGACTGTGTTACAACAAAGCTAACTTATAACGCATTTATAGTAAACATTTTATGAAAACTGAATGATCTTTTGAAAATAAAAATAGTACATATGAGAATACCCAATAAAATATGCTTAAGACGATTTCAATAGTAAAGGTGTGCATACATAATTCGCAGAAAACTTCAAATATATTTCAGTACAAAACCGTTCAAAGTTTAGTAAATTTTGTCTAATAGTTTCAGGAGTGGAGCAGCTTGTCCTTATTTTGAATACGTAGGATATGTAGAAATGTAGTTATAACATAAAAATAATTTAGGGATGGCATAAAAATTTCCTTGTTTATTGACGAAAGTCTATTTCTGGGTAGACTACTTCCGCTGCCAGTTTGACAGCTAACATACCTGCTTGCTTGATATGTTCAATATATAATATATACAACTATATACATATATGGATACATATATATATATATATA
>NC_068998.1:24022428-24052551 GCF_001194135.2 Octopus bimaculoides
TATATATATATATATATATATATATATATATATATGTGTGTATTTATGTATGTATGTATATGTATATGTATATATATGTATATCTATATGTATATGTATAAATGATATAACCGTATATATCATAGAACATATGAAATATATGTAATAAGTAACCTAAATTGCCTGAGGCTTCCATAATTACCTCATCAATGTACTTTGCAAGAATACAACAATGCATATTAGCACAAAGCCTTCGTAGAAATACAAGAATAGTTTCATTGCATAACACAAGTACTTGTCAACAGTAGTATATTAAATCGCATCTAAATATTAAGAACCCATTACGTTGTACAGACATCAAAAGGACAGAGATCAAAGAATGATTCATGAATTTTTCTATTATTGGTTTCCAACCATTTTAGGTACACAAACAATGCGGACAGTAAATATTTGTATAAAGAAGTCCTATAGTTTCTCTCTAGCCAGAGTAGAATTGTATGTGCTTTATTCCGCACTGAATCACAATATATAAAGCGTATTAACAATAAGACTTATTGGTGCATTCATAGTGTTTTATTGCAATGCTGCACTCTGATACGGGCTATATCTTTATGTTTTTGCCAACGCTGCATGTTATACACATGTATCTTCATCTACAAGGCTTTTATACATAAATACACGATTTTAACTGTTATATACAGGGTTGGTTTAAACCCTAGAGATCTACTTTGTAGCATCAAGAATATAGAATACTACAAATGGTTGAGTATCTAGATTATTGAAATATCGTTGCAGTGGGTCCATGATTTCTAGTGTGCCAAGTTTAATATAATGTGCATTGCTTAAAGAAGAGACTTAATCTCCGGTTACAGTAAATAAGCAGGTAAAAGTAATTTCCAAAAACAGTGAGAGATCTGTGCAAGTGATATTTTAGTTACTTGCATAAATGTCTTCCAGTCCACGGACGGCTAGTAGACTCCATCCCCAAATCAAATGATTAGTTGCTACATGGCCGTTCGTTATACAAGAAATAGCTGTAAAATGTCCCTCATATTGCATTCTACCGTTTTAATAAATGAAAGATTTACTCGATAATATATCCTGAATGCATTACATCTAAAAGATAAATATATGATGGTCAAGACAGATACACTTCAACAGAGCTACCTTGTGGTTAAGCAACAGTAATTTAGAAATATATAACTTTACAAGCTCAAATTCCATGCAGAAACGTAGAAAGACATCTGTAACATGCATTTATATTTCTTTCACCAGCGCTGGAATGGCTAAGTTACTATGTTCTACAAACATTATTTAAGTAAACATTGTCTCTTTTGTTACGGTGTCTTTGCCATGAATCAGTCCTAATCGAGCTGACTTATCGAAGATGTTTCAGTCCTAACATTCCCTTATTTTTTTCTTTAATATAATTCATCTTGGGCTCCATTATTTAATGGAAGTCTCTTGGCTTTCAACGTAGGTTTTGGTTTGAAGTAAGACTTTACTGCTATTTCTCGTAGTTCGTACAACGATATAGTGACTACTGAACTGGATTCTGCAGATGAAGTGCTGCATCGGGAAAACCAAGAGAATAATCTTCATTCTGTCTTGTCTCCCTATTGTTAGCATGAAGTAGGTACTGCTACGAGCATCATACACATAATTGCTTGAAAACAAATCTCTAAAACGCTGCAAAAAGAGAGGAAATATAATTTGTTACATCATCTGACAGTATATTCTCTGTTGATGCAATTCCAATTCCAGATTACATATATGGATTCACAATCAATTCTTCAATCATTTCAACGGTGAGCAACATCACATTTTTAAAGAAGTGTAAAATACCATCAGGGAATTTTCAGTAATAATCTTTACTGTATAGGGGTTCTGATAACTGAGTGACGTTTGCTTTAAAATAGTACCGCTTGCTGTTTTTTCACACATAACATTCTATCTATCTACCTGTCTAATCTGTCTGTTTATCCATTCCTATTAATACGCACACATACACACTTACTTATACATATATATGTATGTATACATACATACACATACGCATGTATATATGTACATGCATACACACATACCTATAAGTGTATATATATGTATGTATGTATTATTGAAAGCACATGCCTCAGTGATTAGAGCGTCGGGCTCACAATCATGAGGCATTGAGTTCGATTCTCGGACCGAGTTGTGTGTTGTGCTCTTGAGCAAGACACTTTATTTCGCGGTGCTCGAGATCACTCAGCTGTCGAAATAAGTTTTGACGTCACTGAAACCAAGCTGTATCGGCCTTTGCCTTTCCCTTGAATAACATCAGTGGTGTGGTGAGGGGAGGCTGGTATACATGGGTGACTGCTGGTCTTCCATAAACAACCTTCCCCAGACGTGTGCCTCAGAGGGTAACGTTTTAGGTGCAATCCCATGGTCATTCAATACCGAAGGGTATCTTTACCCTATGTATGTATGTATGAATACGAGAAAAAAATATCCGGGTTTATTTTTTCCTCGCTAAAACTAATGTCGCATGGGCACAATACTTTGCATGAGTGGTGACACTACCATTCTTGAGCATGCATGAAAATGTTCACCCTAGTAAGCTGCGCCAGTTCTCGGCTTACGCCAAGAGTATATACGTGTAACGCACACTCATCAGATTTTCGTTCTTACTGAATGTATCAAGCAGAGATACTACATCAACTTTTACGAAAAGCTTGCAGATTCTCAAGCTCCAACCATCCAGAAGATTCGCCAGATCTTTGATGATGATGCTATGGTCAAATCCGCATCAACAAATGGTACAAACGTATCAAACATTGCCGTTCCACAGTGGGTGACAAAGCCATGCTCAGACAGGATATCTACAAGCCTTGTTTAGTACCATATCCAAATATGTACGTTCCATTTGCCAGTAATGTGTTCGGTATGTAAATTGGTCTATCCAGTAGTTTTACACCACTAGACATAGTGGGTATTTAAGCAATGTTCCTGGAGATAGGAAATGGGTGGAATGTGGTGCTGAAGAAGGAGCAATAATTCCTGAAATATGCATATACACCCTATGCCTATTTTTTGTAACTTCGATCGCACTACTTACGTAGACGTATTCGTGTACGAAACCACGTCTTATAGTAGTGCCTCTAAATGTTATATAGTACATTTGTAGATATTACTTAAAACATATTGTATCGCACTGCAAGCAAAAAAGTGGGTTACAAACTTTTGAAATAATTGGTAGAATATTATGACTGCAATACGAAATATTGTGTGTTCTTACAAGCAATTACTATATATGTTCATACGTGTGTGTTTGCGTCTTTGTGTTATACTCCCATAACTTAGCGATTCGGCGGAAAAGAACTACGGGATACGAACCAGGCTTAAAAAATATAACTACAATTTGGTCGCGTGCACATTCTTCAAAATGGTTCCCCAGCATGACCGCAATCTAATAGCTGAAATATGTAAGTGTGTATGTATGTATATATATATATATATATATATATATATATATATATATATATACACACACACACACACACATATATATATATATAGGTAATCCTACGTGATCGAGTCTGACATCCCAACGGGATTTAACACACATGCAATGCGTAAGCACACGTGCATACACAGATGCACATACACAAGAAGCGAAACAACAAATACAACAGCTAACTACGTTCTCTCTGTTATTGTGTTGAGTAAATATTGTTCACAATATTAATGCTTGATGCTAGAATAATCTGGTACATATTGATAACGGTTAGATATTACTATCTATTTTATGTGAATGAAATTTTAGCTGCTGTTTCAGTCTAACATGTTTGCCCGTTATCTTTTTTGTTCCTTAATCACTTGTGGCAGCCATATTTATTTTTCTGACAATGCTATCGATGTTGGTATTGTATATGAACTAAGGCTTTCAGTTCTTTAGTATAGTGTACCTAAGAGTATATTTTGAAATATGTTTTGTAATATAGCATTTTGCAATTTGTCAGAATTATATTTTTAAAGCGGTATTGCTACGCTGAAGTATAAAATGTAGTCTAAACAAACAACATCATCGACATTCCAGTATTGGATTTGTAACAATAACCTGTGATTAGATCTTCCAAACATCTATCTGTAAACATGCATGTGTATATGTTGCGAATGTGTGTACCAGTGCGTATATCATGACCGCTTCAATTTCGTCAACAAAACTACTCGTTCATTGAATTTGTGAACTGCATACGCCTATTTATAAAAAAAAAAAGCTACCAGATAAATTTAACCGAGAAACACATTATCGTGATGCAACACTTCAACGTGATGATCTATATATTGGAAATTCTCCCCCTTGACAGACAGATAAATAAATACCGACTAAAATAGGCTTTTAAGTACAAGCCAAGTATACACCATTATATATATATATATATCATATAGACCATTGACCACATATATTTTGTTACATCACCAGAGCGTTGATTTTCTTCTGTATATTATTAAACCTTAATGCTGACATCACCAAAACCCAATTCAACTTTGATGGTAATTATTCTCAACCCAAATGATTTGCCATAAAGCATACCTTTCTACATTTACCAACATTTTGATATACATTTCAAGTTTTGGCTCAGGTAATTTTGTATAAACACGAAGAAATTGGAGGGAAGTTAAATTATAATTGCTCATTCTATGTAAAGTATTTTAGTCAAATCACTTTCTTGCTACTCTGGGCATCACACGTAGAGGCACAGGATTTTGATGACCCGGAACTTCATGCAAGAGACTGATTTGACCAAGATAACGAGCCCGCACACGCACACACACCCACGTAAGTATGTATTTATATATTTATGTATGTATGTATGTATGTATGTATGTATGTATGTATGTATGTATGTGTGTATGTAGAAGAGATGTTGATTTACTTTGTTGCTGCCAACTTCTACTATTTCTAGTAATGAACATTCGATAATATAATTAGGAGACTCCACTTTGTCGCATAAAAGACCGGATGAATGGTTTTTTATTATTATATTTCCCTTAGGACAAACAGAAAAGCTTTTTGCTTTTTTTTTTCACATAAATACAGCCATGGAATACATTTTCTAATATTCTTTTTCGTAAAGATTTTAAATGTAATATATTAAACACCAGCGGTTCCATGTTACGTACATGTTTCATCGACCAGAGTACGGAAAACAAAGTGAATCACGGCAGAGTAACCTCAGTTTACATACGAGACAACCTCAGATGTAAACTAATGAAGTGAATCTGAGTTCCACCAGCTTTTGTCATACGAGACACAATTTCAGTCCAATATAAAGCTATGTAGTTCAGAATGTAGTTGCCTATAATGCTCTGATGCTGTATATTGTAATGTGTACCAAATTATAAAGTAATTAAATTGTATAGTTTCGTGTATATCAGTTTTAACATATGCAGGTATGTTACTGTAGCTGTTGTTCTATGGCTGCATGTCAGCCCTGAACAAAAAGTAGTACGATCGAGGAAAAATGCTCGGTCCACCACAAGGACTACATCATATGATAGACTTCCATCTCTATTTTAAGGCGATGACACTTGATGTAAAGAATATGTGGCATCTTTTTCTAGCTGATCGCAGTGATATGTTGAATAGTTTGTGTCAATATATAAAACTGATCCAACGATTAGTTGTCGAAATAACCAGACATTAGAAATAAAATAGCCATGAATGCTGACAAAGTTATTGAAATAAAATTTAATTAAATAAGCAGGACTTAATTTGATAGGAATAACTACTTTATGATATGTTGGCATCTGCAAGTGCAATCATTTTTGACAACTGATCTAACAATAAGAGCAATGTTAATAGATTCTGTCATCTATTTCCTGTAGAAATAATGTTTGCTTTTCATCAAAACAAATAAATGTTTGTAAATGTTTATAACTGAAGGTAATTATTCGAACTGTACAAGTTGTCTGCAATAAAATGATTAGTAGTAAATATTATGGAGGAAAATTATTTTGAAAGAATACTAGCATTCGAGATATGTTCTCAAATAGAATAATAGAAAGATGTAATGAATAATTGGATATACACAAACAATTGTGTAATAAACAGATCAGCTAATTCTGCGCGAAATGTAAAAGGAATCATCAGTTAATATGCAGGTTTATTCTTCTCACTGAGGATGAACAAAATCTACTGCAACTCGACATTTTAAAACTTCTTACAATAGTATATTTTATTCTTTAGTGCTTATCCGCTCACCAGATCCATTAGATCAAGCAAGGACACTTGTTTCTGAATGTAGATGCATTTTGATCACCTTTTCGAGGCTGGTGATGGATAAGAGACGCTAACACAGATTAGTGACCACGTCGACAAACAGAACTACTATATAGTTCTTGTTCGAGGACGAGAGATTGCGGGAAAAGACCCAATCAACATCTAATTGTGCGAAGAACAAATTTCCTATCTTTGGTTGACTGAAATGAGCCAAGGCTGACGCCTTGGCTCATCCGAACGTAGGATGAGAGAAGTTAACTTCTTGCACATTACTAGAGTTATCTTGTAACAAATCTTGAGTTTCTGCTCTTTCGCTTCTTCAAAAAGGAACGTTTTATAAAGATCAAGTGCACATTAAGCTAACAACAACGTTTTCAAACAAAACTCTGTAAAATATTCGTAATGATGCTGAAAATGCAGGCATTACAGATATTCTGGATTGTGAGTAATTGTGATGATACTTTCAAAGACTCGTTTTTCTGGGCATCGAAGAGGATGAAACATTATAATCGGATGACATTCTACCTTTTGACTATGTATAATCTCCATGAATTGTTGGCCTTGCTATGGTACTAGGTGGCATTCCGTTTTTTTTTTTTTCTAGACAAAATCTAATCTACTAATCCTGTTCCAGACGAACACACACAGCGACAGAACCATTTTACATGTACCCGTTTATTGTTCGAACATTGATGGCTTGTGAACCAAGATGTTGTTTAGTATCATTTGGTAGGTGACGGAGGGACCTTGATTTTTGAAGGGCTTATGTTCTGATTAGTGAGCGCAAGCAGATTAGTAACTTTACGCAGTTACTATGTTGGAAGAGGTTCAGTGTGAATGTAACAAAAATTAATGAAGACAATCTCCCTTTCCCTCTATGACACCCTCTCTCTTTCTCTCTCTCTCTCCTTCTCCCTCTCTTCTTCTCCCCCCTCTCTCTCTCCTCCTACCTCTCATGCGCACACACAGACGTTCACACACTCACATGCATACAACACATTATTATAAGACAATCAAGTATCACGTGACTAGAATAAAAAGTATTATTATAACCATTATTATTATTATTGTTATTGTTGTTTTTGTAGTAGTTGTTGTTGTTATTATTATTTCACATTCCCATTCGATCGGTCGCGCATCAACTTTCTCAAGTAAAATTTTAAGCAGGTGTTGAGGGTGAAGAAATGCCAAATCCTCCAGAAAATTGTATGAGAAATGTGTAAAATTAGTGATCATAACAGGTGAATCAGATTACTTTGAATATGCGCTGCTTTGCTGGAGAATGATATTAAGGAGAAGGCAGTTGCTTGGTGGTCAGGTTAACTGCGGATGTAGTGTACCTTAATTCGTTCTAGGTGACTGTTACTTACGTAGTTGACGAACTTGTCTTTTCAGCTATTTTTGTTGTTAACTTCTTTTTGCATTCGTTTTCCAAGAAACTTGCATTTCCTTACTGTTTCCAAAGCCATCAAGCCCCTGTAGCCAATAAAAAATTATTAGAAACCAGTCAAGTATCGGAGTCAATTTTATCGACTAGCTGCTTCCCACGAACAATTTTAGTTCAAGTACCTATAGTAGAAAATATTATTATAATTAATATTATTATTATTGTTGTTGTTGTTGTTGTTATCATCATCATCAGCATTATTATTATTATTATTGTTGTAATTTATTATTATATGTTTGACTTTTGCTTTGTATTTGCACAAGTTGGCCCCAAGTCTCTCCCAGAAAACTCAAGAGACAAGTTAGAAGTTCATGTTGGTGTTACGCCTAGGGTGTCATATATTTGGTCTTGAACATAATATTGTTCTAGTTAATATTGAAGAAAACATAAGAAAATTATGATTTTGTTTAAAAATTTGAGATTATATAGACAGTATTTTACCTAGGATATGGCAGTTCCTATGAGCACTATCTTGAATTTCTGACACTTTGGGGTTTCCTGCTATCTGAGCTATGTAGGAATCAGACCATTTTGCCATCATTCCTAGGGCACCTATAACAACAGGTATTGTTTTAATCTTGAGATTCCACATTTTGCCAATTTCTATTTCAAGATCCTTATACTTGCTCAGTTTTTGATAGGTCTTAACAGATACATTTATGCCGATTGTGATAATCAACGAGGAGGCATGATTCTATCTGAAGTCTTTCAGTATAATGTCTGACCTATTAGTATCTATCTTTCTGTCAGTTTGAATGGTGAAGTCCCAGAGCGGGGAAATGTGATCATTTTCAAGCACTGGAGGTGGTTTGTGTTCCCATGAGTTTTTTTTATCATGGGGCAGGTCCAGGCTTTGCAAATTACCCAGTGAATCTATCATGACTGTTGAGATATTCTGTAGGCGGAAGAAGACTGTACATGTAGACAACATGATCAATGCTTTCATTTTGTTGTGTACATACTCGACATGTTGGTCTACTGCCATTCTTTAAGATGTTGGCCTGGTAGTTCCTAGTAGATAGGTATTGATCTTCGGCTGCTATGATAAACCCTTCTGTCTCTGATTTTAGGCCAGAAGACACTAAGCATTGATGAGTAAGGGCTTTGTCAACATCGGCACTATTAGCTCGCTTTGGGTATTTGCTATTGAGAGGTTTTTCTTGCCATTTATCAATAAGAATACCTAACGGAGCTGTTTTAGAACGTGTTTTCATACGCTTAGCTTTTTTCTATACTTGTTTCTAATACGTCTAATTCTGGAATTTGTTGTATTCGGAATTGGCGGCGGCAGCAGCAGCAGCAGTAGCAGCAGCAGCAAAAGCAGCAGCAGCAGCAAAAGCAGCAGCAGCAGCAAAAGCAGCAGCAGCAGCAGTAGTAGTAGTAGTATGAAGAATGCTGTGCCGGATTTCTCTCGTTATGCTTTCAATTCAAGTACAGCCGAGGCAAGCCTTACCATTCCTCCATCCGTCGTCGATAGAATAGGCCATTAGTGAACTGGTTGAGTCGTTGAAATCAACTGAATCTTCTCCAAAATTGCTTCCGTTGTGCCTAAATTAAATCAATTATTAATATTGCTGTTGTTGTTATTACTATTTTGTTATTCATTATTCATATTTCAATTATGTGCATTTACTCCGTTATGTGCTGCTCTGCGTGCCTTGGGACGGAGCAATGTTTTTTTCTTTCTTTTTTTTCTTTTCTTCAGAATAGTCTACGTAATATGAGTGCGATTCGTACTTTTGCTATTTCTAAATGCTGTTCATAATCGATTCCGAGTCTTGGCGTTTTGGCTCTATATTTAATCATCATATATAAGACATTGATTCCTTTTGCAGATCCCATGTTTGGCTTGTCTGCTTGCAGATGTTGATATAAGTATTGTTATTCTTCAACAGAAAGTAACGATTTTGTGTGTACTTTTCATTGGTAATTTAACTAATTCCTTCTGTTGCCTCTTGTTTGGAATTAAGCAGCCATTGGATGCACCATGTTACCTATTTTAGCCCCCCCGTAAGGAAAGCATTTTCGTTATTTATTTATTTGTTTTTCGGTTTTCAAATTCTTCGGTAATAATAAATATCATAGTGGAAGTTATAGAAAAAAAATAGACTGTGATAATACCCTAACTCATTCAAACAGACTATAACTACTTTATTACGTTGCGACAGCCAACAACGGCAGTAATGTCAGCCATACAACAACCACTCCAAGCAAATCTAGCGACAGAATTGTTTAAATTGCTTGAGTTATTGATAATATAATTTTAGTTTGCAGAAACTTAACGACTTCAAGTGGCATACCACCCTTCCTACTTCAACCACAATCACAACGTTTAAAACAATCGGTATCAGTTTCAGCAACGACAACAATAACAGAATCAACAGCAGAATTTTATTACGATCACCAACAACAGTAGCACTAGCAACAGAAATAACAATTTCACGGTTAACCCCACAAATTCTACCGCCACCAGTAACTGCAAATTCAGTAATAGACCTTCACTCTAAAATGATAGTCAGCACAAATAACAGAGACTAGTTAACAAGGCAATTGAGGACTTAATGCCAGGAGAATTACACTGTCAGAATTGAGGGACAAAATACCAACATTCCTTCCAGATGATAAGCTATTGAAAGGGAAGTAGAAATCTCATGTAAAATTGCATTTCTCTGAATCTTCAAAATTTTAAAGACCTTTTGAAAATATTGACTCTAAGGTGCACTCCAGGATAATATGATTTCGTGCTGCACACTAAAACTGGATGATGCCACAATAATTTGTCCAAAGAAGAGTAGAGTGTGGGGAAAGATTCGTCAGCACCAGATGCGGTTCAAGGTAAACAATGTAGGGATATGTCTGACGTGCAGCTTTTACCAATACATGCAATCATTGCACGAGATAAAGGTTTACTTGATATTTGCAGACACTGGACAAAGATGCTGTAGTTCTTGTACAAATTTATTTAAGAGATCTGTGTCCAATACTAAAGAGAAGATTGCGAAAGCAGTATTAATTGACAACAAGGAAAGTGATACACAGTAAGAAATCGTACTTGGAGCAAAGATGACAAGAATCACTGATGAACGCTCAATAAATTGGCAGGACAGAAAAAATCAGCCAACAAATCTTCCACCGCAAGAACAACAAGTGCAACAATATAACTAAATAATACTCTCTCTCACAGAAACAACATCCCACCAACACAACTTCATTAAAAGAAGCAAAAGAAATAATAACAGAGACAGCAAATATGAAACCAGAGTCTATTAGGAAACCATAAAACAGAAGAAAACAAGAAAATCAACGACGCTGTAACAACCTTAGAAAACCAACAAGTCAATAGATGACTAGACTTGAGAGAAACGATACCACCAAAAATAAGAACAACAACAGAAGCAACATCTATATCCAATCACAGAACAACGAACTGCTTCTCAACTTACAAAAGTACAGCACCCTATAAGAAACTTTCGAAAACAGCAATTTGGCAACAATAACATTTCTATTCACTATTAATACATTAAGGTAGATTCGAACATGAATATCTGTTCGCTGTTGTTTTTAGTCATCAAAGAACACCTCTTCCCTTTAGACAATGTGTGTCCACCAGTGAAGTGCATGTATCATGAACAAGCATCATCCAAAAGGAAAAGCTCTTCTCCGGTGAGAATAACAACAGATATTCACGTCCGAATCTACCAGAATTACTATGAATAAAGATACGTTATTTTTTTCTTATTCATGCTTTTCTTCTGTGTCCTGTGAAGCATTTGTTTAGCAGACATCAGCACACAAATAGCGTGCTTGCTATAAATAAGTGCACTTGTTCTTTTTAGTTTCATCGGTTCAGTGGGTTAGCGTTTTCAAAGTTACTCTCATGGGTCTTACAAAATATTAAGGAGGACAGCAACGATAAGTTAATTAGGATGAATAAAGCAGCACCACGTTGACGTGCTTGCCCGGTAACACTGCAAACAGTAAAACATAGTAGAATACGTACATCTATCGCCGAAGTATTTGCAGCTTTGCTTTTTCGTGTGTGTATCACCTTTTGTTAAACGGGTCGTGAGTCAGTCAAAACTAACTGCTACACATATTTTGTATTTCATTTTATTGTGTGCGCTTGCCACTGTGTATGTATTTGTGTATATGTGTGTATGTATATGTGTATATGTGTCTATGTATATACATAATTCAGCAATAAATATTAATGAAATTCAGCAAAAATGACACCAGCCAGACATTATATCAGTCTTCACAGACAAATATTATGTAAATATTTTGTGATGACAGTCCTAGTTGAATAAGAATAAATGTATCTAAAAAAGGAAATTATGGAAACTGTGTATTTCATGATTATCCTCTGCATTACTATCTGCTTTATATTTTCATATTTGAATGGATGTGTGGCTAAAAAAAAATTCGATTCGCAAGGTCGTTGTCCTAGATTCGATAAATTTGCGCAGGTGAGCAAAGTTTTATGATATTTATTCGAGAGGATGAATACATTCTGAAAGAAAATTGGTTGGTGTAAACTATGTGGAAGCTCGTCGAGCACATGCTCCCACCCTCTCACCTGTATATATATATATATATATATATATATATATATATATATATATATATATATATATATATACATATATATATATATATATATATGTATAGAGAGAGAGAGAGAGAGAGAGAGTGAGATAGAGAGGGGGAGAGAGAGGGAGACGGAGAGAGAGAGAGGGAGACGGAGAGAGAGAGAGAGATTAGAAACGTGCCCGAGAAAGGAAATTATAAGAATTTAAAACAATTTTTATGTTGTTGATGTGCGGAGCAATCTACATGGGCGTCTCCTAACGGACCGTTTCGCATACCCTATATTTTTCCCCAATGGATATCATACCGTATTGATCGATAATATAAAAGAGTCATAAATTAAGTTATTGTCATAGTCTATAGTATAATTTGTATGCTTGTGCTTTTAATGGATTGTTTTTAATTAAAAAGTATATTCTTATGAGCAACACAACGTAAATCAGGAAGACTGAAATAAATCGAAATAATTCGAAAGATTTACTGTGAGACGAATTAAATATAATTTCAAATACTTTAATATAACACCTGAATATTTTTCTGATATTGGGGAAGGAAATTGAATTTGTTTTCGTTAAAGTGCATTCTCTATCTGCGAAACGCTTTTTCAGGAGATTCGCCCATGTTTTCCACACAACAAAATCGTAAAAGGATTTGCTCATATTTTTATAATTTTCTCTCATAGCTAACTAGGTTTTCTATGTAATTTATTTTACCCCGAAGGATATCTGTTTAGATATAAATATTTCTGTATCGCTTTCTGTATATGTATGTTTGTGTGTGTGTGTGTGTGTGTGTTTGTGTAAGCAAATGTGTGGGTCTGCATGCAGCGATGAAAACCAAATAGCTGGCGCTTTTCAAACGAAGACGCTTGCTATACACGCTTAAATACTATAGTATCCAATTATATTCAAAAGTATGCATGAATGAATCTATTGCAATATGGTGATAACGATTTTTGTTTCAATTTAGATTAGTACTCACACAAATTGTGAGTAACATTGAAAACTTACTGCAGATTTTCTATTGTAACAATGTAAAAGATATATATCACAGTTTCCCTAAATTGTAAAAACAACTATCTAACAAAGCTTGTACGTGATCGTTCAACTGCTAGAACTTGTAACCAAATCACCTCCAATTACACCTGCCCGTCTTAATAAAAATGGAAGCTTGTATTAAGTAATATGTTTCCAAAGCTCTCCTCTTGAAAATAAGGTGTCACAAGATTTTTGTTACTGAAATGCATCTGTACATAAGTTTATGTAATTAAGGATAACCTGAAATTAAATAACAAGATGTTTTAGTGAACTGCCTACGTTTTCATCAATAAATTACATGTGTTAACATTAAAGATGCACGATTTGGTAAATCTGTATGAAATAATTCGGTTTAGAAAACATAATGCACAAGTGAAAAGAGAAAGCTACAAGTATTTGTGCAGAAGTTAATCTCGGTTATGAATATGAACTTTCGGAGATCATTAAATAATACCATGGATACAAGAATGGCTCATTGTACATCTTTATCAACATAACTTAACATTCATCTATGGAATCAAGATGAATATTTTATTTAGTTTACCTGCGTGTGAGTAAAGTGATGTAAATATAGTTTAAGCCTTCCTAGACAAGACAATAGGTTCTCATTCCATAACATTTGTGCCTTCAACTGAGTTATCACTTCATAATCAAAACGTAGTTCTATTTCCTAATAAATTTAATTACAGGCTTGCCTGAACGTGCATATTTAAGTTGCACGAGATCGCATGCAAATCTTTCTCAGTTTCAGGATACACTCAAAAAAATCGGGACGGACACAGTGGATAATATAACCCTACATGTATAAAAAGTTAGAGGAATCACGCCTTGAGTATACAACCATAATATCCGTCAAAGAGTATTCTAACCTGGGATTAAATAATAAAGAGTAATAACAAGTATAACATCGATACATTATTAGGAATCGAAGGAACCTCTGAGTGGGCACTCATATTAGGAGATAGAACAGCCAAATGTTCCTAAAATAGCATCGTCGTTTCTTAGTAAATGAAGGACTTAGGCTATTACAGATAGAATTTATGTTATTGCATATCTGCACTATGAGAGCTGCACCAGGACATACTACTACTGTAGTGCTGCCGGAGTTCCTCCGCCACTTCCTAATCATCCTCCTCCTCCACTTACTACTACTACTACTACTACTACTACTACTACTACTACTACTACTACTACTACTACTACTACTACTACACAAATAAATTCTTATAGATGAGAAATTGTGTACTAACTGGGCCAATATCCTGTTCATTATTTCAGTATGATGTGTGTAAAAGAAAAAAGTTCTTTTCATCTCTGATCGCTCTATTTCACTTGTGTGTCACACACGTGTCTTACTCTGTTGAACCATCTGTGATGACCCATCAGATTCTATTTATGGAAAATCCTGAAGGGGGCTTATTTCAAACTTCAGCATAATAAAAAATATTAATGCACAAACTAGTAAATACTGCCAACTTCCAAATATACCACCGTCGAAAAAATTAGCAGAATCAATGTATTGTACCAGCCTGATACTTAGGCGTCCTCAACAGTTAAAACTGCCTTTTAAAGTAATCAGAAGTATAAAAGAAACCTCTGCTGAAACATTCAAAAAATCATTGGATAAACTTCTAACGACGATACAAGAATAACCAATCATTCAATAAATAGATAGATAGATAGATAGATAGATAGATAGATACATACATACATGCATATATACATACATACATACATAGACGGACAGACAGGCAGGCAGTCTGGCAGGCATGCAGATAAGTAAGTTCGTAAATAGACAGACAGACAGACAGATATATAGATAGATAGATAGATAGATAGATAGATAGATAGATAGATAGATAGATAGATAGATAGATAGATACGAAGGACAGCTGAAAAGTTCATAATCTCACCAAGATACTTTCAAGGAATATGATCAAATAAGGTCTATTATTCAGTGCTGTTTGCGGTCCAGTAAACCTTAAGACATCTACCGCAATGTAGAGTGAAGATGTCTAATACAAATAGATCAAATAATGGTGTTAATGACGGTGGAACCAAAGGTGAAAGCCTTTCATCCGGCAGGTGCCCTGTGTTTGAGCATCGCAGGCCCAGTTCGCATCCAAAGACTGCTTGTACACAAAGCCAGATAAGATAGGTGAAAAGAGCGAATAGCATGGTACCGTAGGCTGCATGTATAAGCCCACTACGCATGCAAGACTCCAGGAGTTCCAACAAAGCCTGTGATAAAAAGATAATAATAATAATAATAATAATAATAATAATAATAATAATAATAATAATAATAATAATCTAAGTACGAAGGCTTATAATTTGCGGAAAGAGATCCTGTGAGACTTCTGAGAACAGTACTGTCCACTCTCACAGAATCAACCAGAGCAAATAAGATCGAGAGCTCTGGGTTGTAAAATGTAATAATAATTATTATTGCTATCATTGAGCGAGAGAGGAATGCATGCCATCAAAAGTGACACTGGAGTAAAACATACCAAACCCAGTATACTCATCCTGACTACTCATCTGTTAAGGGTTCACTAGGCACATACTTCACAACCATAGTAACACGACATGTTGATTTCATATCAAGGTAAACAGCACATGACATTGCAGGTGGGGCCTAGTTAGAATTTTCTTGAGATCGAATAGCCCATACCGCTCAAAAGGTCCCTGGATAAGAGTTGTTTCAGGATGTTGAACGAAACACCAATGTTTCCAGAGGTGAATGTTTCAATCCCCAAAGAATTATTATTATTGTTATTATTATTTTTATTATTATTATTATTATTATTATTATTATTATTAGTAGTAGTAGTAGTAGTAGTAGTAGTAGTAGTAGTAGTAGTAGTAGTATATGGAGGAGGAGAATTGGTTTGGAGGAGGAGGGTATTGAGAGGAGGAGGGTGAAAAGGAGGAGGGGGAGCTGGTGGTGGTGGAGAAGAAGAAGAAGAAGAAGAAGAAGAAGAAGAAGAAGAAGAAGAAGAAGAAGAAGAAGAAGAAGAAGAAGAAGAAGAAGAAGAAGAAGAAGAAAACTTAGTGAGATCAATAAATAATTACAAGAACTAACAGATCTTAATCTTATGATTACCAACAACTGATCATAAAATCAGGAAATGATATTTTCGTAGCTAACCAGAACCTAATTACCACAGTTGAAGTAAAAGCAAATAGAATCATGCAAGAGTGTAATTGCAAACAGCCTTAATGACTATCAACTAGAGACCCTTGACAAATTGAAATAGAAACGGAAGGAGTGAGATGCCTTAGAATCAATTAAGTTGGGGACAGTGGGTCGAATGAAGTTTAAAAGAAATAATGTGAAAAGTGAACAGCGTGATTGATACAAATTATCTGTGAAAACATTGAAGTCACTAACACACTACTATGGAGTGTTAATGCAGATGCAAAAACGGTTAGAGAAAATGAAAGGACTAAAGAAAGATCAGCAGATTATCGTGGTGGAAAAGACTGATGTCAATAAATATTAGCAAGCATAGGAAAGATATAAGTGATCATGTGCAGTTGAATCTGGGAATTTTTAAGAAAGAAAGAGAGAAAATTAGATTAGGGGAATGTATCAGGTAAAGAGTATAGGATCTGGGACAATATTCGAAGAGCTAAAGCAGAAAGTAAAAGACAAGCTACTAAAATTAGAAAATATATAGGAAAAAATCTAATGTAAGCATAATCGTTTTTTTAATTTATTTTTTCTTTAAAATCAATCCACTTGTTTGGTATTGTAAGAAACGAGAGAAATAACTTGAAATTGAACTCTAAAGAAAGTATGCTATTTTGGGTGAAATTTGAGGAAAATACTTGATACATTTATAAAACATGATGGGTAAAGCAAATAGAAATAAATTGTGCTGAAAATGTTGAGATGCAGATTCATCCCGAAAGCAAATTCGAAAGTAACTGAATAATGTAAGAAACTAGAAAACTGCTTCACTAGACATTGACCGCAGTTAGTGGTTGAAAGATTTTACACATCTTGAAACCGTAATTACACAGCTAAATAAATTTATGTCACAGGGAGACTGTACCTTTCTTATTAAGAAAATGAGCAACTTACCTGGTATTAAAACAGATCAAAAAGAATCATTGCTTTCTATTTCCGATCAATTATATGACAGCTACTTATAAGCCAACCCTGAACATATTAATTACAGAGAGGTGTGCCGATATTTCTATCGGAAGCATCTGATCCCTGATAACCAGAAAGGCTATTGGAAAAAAGAACAAGAAAATGATTGAGCAAATAATGATCGATCTGATGGGCTTGAAGAATTGTAGATAAAGAATGACAATTTCATGCATCTAGTGGACCAACTATAGTGAGGTATATGATCAAGTCCTAATGTCGGAGATCAAGCGTCGTCTAGAACTGTTCAAAATCTCAAAGAAGGTTAGATGACAATTGGAAATTTCCACTCTGGCGTTAATATCTGGAGGAGAAAGATTACCAGACGCACAGATTAGAAGAATTGTTCAAATTTGTTGCGTCAATCCTATTATATTTGCAATAGCACTGATCTCTTTCTCGATCATACTAAAAAACCTAAAAGGATATCCAGCAGAAAATGATAGGGTTATTATGAATGGGTTTCTTATTATATAACAAAATAAATTGGATTCTGTCGTGCAAACCTGAGGATCATTTCGTAATGACGTTTGTGTAAGAAGTGGATTCAAGAAATGAGGTATGGTAGAGAGGAAAGGAAAGAAAATCATAAAAACAACTTGAATGGGTAAGAATATAAAATCATTAATTTTCGACGAAACGAAAATAAATATCTGAGAATCACAAGAAAGATGAAATGAAATGAAAAACTAAAAGTACAGAAATTAAGGAAACTATCAGTAAAGAATATTTTCGTTGAATGAAGATATTCAAATTCAAATTATAATGCTTCTCGAATCCTCTTTTCGTTCCAAAGTCCTTATGAAATATTCTTAAGCTTTGCTCGAAAGAATCCAATTTATTTTGTCATATAATGATAAACCTATTGCTAATAACCCTATAATTTTCTTCTGAATATAATGTAGGGAATACCATACGAGTCTGGATGACATTGTCCTTAATAAGATATTGAGTGGAATCTATTGAGTAACTGAAATATATCGACTTAGAAAAGAGGAAGTAGCACATATCGCAATGTAGTAGGTACACTCAGTCAAATGTGGACTGCTTTTACAGGAAAATAGGAGGAAAACACACATGTACTTGAAGATTGAATTGGTTTACATTTCACAGTGTCTTACACCATAGAACAAATTTGCATATTAATACTACTAATATCAATGCTGAGGTTATTGTATAATTATTACGAATTTCAGCAATTATTTATAACGTTGTATTAAAAAATATATTGCAGTACTAAAATAAACAAAACTGCTTTGCTAAATTATACAAATATTCACACTCCTGTGTCCTATTTTCATACTGGATTTCTCTCTTCTCACACTCTCGCATTTACTCTCTATCTCTCTCTCTCTCACTCTTTTTCTCTCTCTCTATCTATCTATCTATCTATCTCTCCTTCTCTCTCCCTCTCACTATGTTTCTTTCCTATATAATAACTACAAGAGTTACACACTACATATATTATGCATTTGTTTTTGCATTTAATCATTGGGAATTAAGCGAGATAAATTCAGTCTTTATATCAAATTTTAGATTGATGTTACTTTGTAGTTGTTAATTTGTCTCATTTTAGTCGCAACAATTTTAGCTGTTTTTTGTTATAAATATATCGGTTCTGACACCCCAGAAATACCCTCGAATGCATCACAACTCTCACCAGTATCCAGAGAATACTCCACTTGGTGAGTCTCTAAAATGGTTTATATAATTTTAATATTAATTTGCTTCTGGTTTTGCTGTTTCTGTACAAAATTGGGGAACATATTTAAATAACTAATATTTTGAATTTGATAAACGTTATGGATCGAAAAATAGTTACAGCATAGAAAACTTTTTTACTATGTAAAACGTTACAGATCACGTAAGTGGTAGACTGACTATTTGTTTTTCAAATGTTAAATGTGTAAATTCAACTATTTGATGCGTGTGGTATAATATATATGGGTACAGGTGTACGTTACGTGGGACTAAAGACCAGATTTAAGAAAAAAGGTTTAAGTATACCCTTCCTTTCTCTTCATCTCTCCTTTGTATTTATTAATTCTTACATCTTATTTTATCATTCTGGCACACTTTTCTATAAATTCTTTCACTCTATTTTTTTCTACTGTTTCATGTCAAGTCTGTAAAATAAGTATTAGAGACCTTCAAGGAACACTATTTCATAATAACTGTATCCTTCCCGCTCTTATAAGCTAGCTAGGGATGTTTGTTGTTACCGTTATTTACTCCAGCTTCATCTCGGATAGAAATAACATACTATTAAATAGTATTTATTTCAGCTACATTATATCGTACTTTGTCAGACTCAGTGTCTCTTGAGATACATTATCCAATGGGACTGTCTTTTTCCGAAGATGGTAACATGATTTGAAGAAGACTAAACTATTATTTATAGCTAATCAAACAACTATGCGGACGCCCTCATTGAGCCCAATCACCATGTTAGCTTCCAGTGACAAGTAAGTATTATATATTTAGCAGCTGTATGCTCGCGAAGAAGAATGATAGTAAAAGGATGGCTGTAGGCAGTTGAGGTCGTTGTATTTACTATTTCTACTGGCTTATGAGGAGAAAGATAGAGAGGGAGATAGAGAGCGAGCGAAAGAGAGAGAGAGAGAGAGAGCGAGTGGAAGAGAGAGAGCGAGTGGAAGAGAGAGAGCGAGTGGAAGAGAGAGAGCGAGTGGAAGAGAGAGAGCGAGTGGAAGAGAGAGAGTGAGTTATGTATCCTAAATATTTACAGATCAATAAGTGCCAGAAACTTGAGCTTAAAAGAAATTGGAGTCAGCTGCACATATTTGCAGTATAGTTAGACTCATCTTGATTAGATATGAGCTGTTGATCTTAGAAGAGTAGGAAAGAACTGTAGCAGAGTTTCCAATGGTCATGGTCTGTTGTCCACCCGTGATGCAAATGCTTTGATTTAAATCTTTGTCCAAAATTGTATAATAAATGTGTGTGCGCGTGTGTGTGTGCGAGTACGTATGCATGTGCATGTGTGTGTGTGTGTGTGTGTGTGTGTGTGTGTGTGTGTGTGTGTGTGTGTGTGTGTCTGCGTGTCTGTGTGTACGTACGTACATACATACACACATACCAGAGAGATCTGAAAAGTTCATAGGCTGACTATGAAGGCGTGAGGCTAAAGCTGTGAAACTTTGCATTAATCGATTTTAGTTCTTATCAATAACTTCATCGTTTCTTTCCCGGTAAATTGCAGAAGTCATAGTTTTTGAAACTCCATCCAAGAACATCCGTTCAATGGGAAACAATGCCCATTCTGAACAGCTACAGATAAATACCTGTGAGATAACTTCACCAAAGAGGGAGTCGGTGTCAGATATATTTGCAAGAGAGTATATTGCTAGCTAGCTAGCTAGCTATCAGTGTATGTGTGTGCAATTGTAGCTGTCTGTCCGTTTGTATGTAAATATGTACGTATGCATGTATGTATGTATGTATGTATGTTGTAAGTACGAGTTGATATCAAAAGGTTCCCGTACTAGTTATGGTTAATGAAAAATAATTTATTTACATATGTTTTAACATCATCTCCTTCGAAATAATCACTTTGCGCAGCGGTACACCGGTCCCAGCGTTCCTGCCACTTTTGTAACCGGCCTGGAAGTGGCTTTCCGTAAACGAGTCGAGGACCTTCCGCGATTCTCTCTGGATTTCGACAACGTTGTTAAAACGGCGACCTTTGAGCTGCCTTTTCATCTTGGAGAAGAGATGGAAGTCAACAGCTCCTAAATCTGACGAATAGAGTGGGTGCGAAAGCGATTACATGTTGTTTTTGGCAAGAAACTTAGAAATGAGGAGAGCTCGGTTAGAGGTGCATTGTCTCGCCGAATGTCCTCTCAAACGCTTCAAAACGTCTCAGTAGAACTCTTGATTGACGCTCTGGCCCTGGGAGACGAATTCTCGATGCACGTTTCCCTAGATGTCGGAAAGATCGACAAGCATGCTCATGATTAGACTGCGGCTCTGCCGTCCGCTTTTTAAGCACCCGTGTCACTCGAAACATTGCATACAATCCATTACCTCGTCGCCGTAAGCTCACCGAAGCGTGCTCAAAGTCTCGGTAGTAGACTTTCCAATCTTAATGCAAAATTTCATGTTGGCTTTTGTACTTTATCTCCATGCCAAAATTCGCGGACTACAGCGTACAAGTGATCACAAAAATTAAATTTTCACAACTTCCAAAGTAAACACATCGATCTCACTCGGCACCCTGCCGCATGAAGGTCACTGCTAGCTCACCCTGCGCAAGCAACCGTCTTCTGCTCTCTGTTTGCGCGCTACAGAACTAGTCCAGCTACTTTTTGATACTACCTCGCATTTTGCCTTTTGATTTTAATTATTTAGCTTATTCCTCCGGGGAAAGAGCTGATTTCTAACAAAAATGCAAAGCTCCATCGTTGGAATGTAAATAAGAAAAAGTGGGTCACATTTTAAACTTGAGAAGATCTTGCGTATTATCATTCTTTCTTAAGTTTGTATTTGTAATATGTAAATTAGTAGGCTGATTTCTTTTTCTGAAAACTTTAACTTATCCAGATTGTCACTTAGACATTCACTCACAAAGCTAAGTGCTCAACTATTATTGACATTGTATAATTCCTATAGACTTGAAGCAAACATGTGGTTTACACACGGTCATTCAATTATTCGCCTCCGGTTGTGAAGATTTTCGCTCAGCACCCTGCGTTCTTATGAGTTTGATGTGAAGAGTGACCATAGAGTTTGTTAACATATTCATAAGATATAATTCGTTAGGTGTAAGCTCATTATTCGTCTTACACTTTATTATCGTGATTAACCATCCAATATGGTGGTGCAGATGGTTGATATTTTCTTCAATTTTTTTTTTTTTTTTTAGGTTGATTCCGTTTGGTTGTTTCATTAACTTGTATACTGCAGATTTCTCCTCGGTGTTCTTTAAAAGTTATAGCAGCTGCGTATATGAAGGTATTAACATTCCAGTAATTAACATAAAATGATTCCATCTGCTCCCCAGCGCCATCACCGATAACTTTCAATATTTGAGCCGTAGGATTTTTTCTTAATATTGTTAAGAAATGATTTGTCGCTTGTCGATATCTTCAAATAAGTACAAGTTTTGTGCGAACTGTAGTTTCAAGATGTTTCTAAGTTAAATATATTCTACAGCTGTCTCTGTTGGCTCAGTTACATTTGGAGAGACACGAGAATTTAATGATGACGGCAGCGTTTGTTTACACTATTTTCGATTTGTGTTCTGGCAGAATTTGGCCACCTCTCAATGTTTTGAGATAATCGATTTACATTTCTGAAAGAAAGATGATTGTTGCCTAAGTTGTTTAGCAGTAGGACTGTTTAAGTTGGGGTGAGACTCATTCCAGTATTTTTGTATGTATGTATGTATGTATGTATGTATGTATGTATGCATGCATTATGTATGTATAAATGTATATATGTATGCATATACAAACATGCTTCTAAATATAAAACATCATGAAGATTTTTGAAACTGAAGTCCTTCTTGAGCGACACAACTTTCCATTCGAGTCAATGCAGAATTACAGATAGTATTTATAGAAATTTGATTTACTGTCGGATGACTTTTGGCCAAAATTGTATAATAAATGTGTGTGCGCGTGTGTGTGTGCGAGTACGTATGCATGTGCATGTGTGTGTGTGTGTGTGTGTGTGTGTGTGTGTGTGTGTGTGTGTGTGTGTGTGTGTGTGTGTGTGTGTGTGTGTGTGTGTGTGTCTGCGTGTCTGTGTGTACGTACGTACATACATACATACATACCAGAGAGATCTGAAAAGTTCATAGGCTGACTATGAAGGCGTGAGGCTAAAGCTGTGAAACTTTGCATTAATCGATTTTAGTTCTTATCAATAACTTTATCGTTTCTTTCCCGGTAAATTGGTATCTGACTTTTCAAAGAAGACTTCAAAAGTAACTAGTAGCGACTTTTCTGTAAAAGCGACACAATTTGGCATCGCGCTGTTATCTGGCATCGTTCTGTTATTTGGCATCGTGCTGTTACCTGCAGAAAAAGGGTTTAGTCCCTAAGGACATTCATGCTGAGATGGTTGTTACATCAACAGTGCAAAAGTGGGCGGCTGAATTTAGGGGGGAGAGGGGGAGTCTTGAAGATTACCCAAAGTGTTCATCACATGGTGCTATATGACAGGCGACTGATTATAAATCTGATATCTAATGTTATTTGCATATCTACTGAGAGAATTGAAATATTTTGTATAATGAACTTGGAACGCCCGAGGTGCCATGCCATCTGACACCTGATCAAAAGTGCACCAGCCTGACCAAATCACAAGAAAATCTGACATTGTTTGAGGCAGATACAACTAGTTTCCTTGAACTTTTCCTAACCAGGAAGTGTTAGGTTCATCACCTTGAGCCAGATACAATCTGTGTAGCGGAAATACTCCTCTTCACCAACTGCAAAGAAGTCCAAGGTCATTTCATATACAGGGAAGGTAATGGCCTCAGTTTTGGGGGCGCAAAAGGTGTCGTGTTTATTGACTATATTCAAAAAGGCCACACCATCAATGGAGGGCATTAAACCAACTTGCTGAAGCAGCTACCAAAGTCTCTCAAAACCAAACGCCGATGAAAACTGACGAAAGAGGATTTGTTTGAACAGGGCAATGCTCCAGTACACATGTCCTTGGTTTCAACGGCTGCTATGCGTGACTGTGTCTTTGAACTAGTTGACTGCCGTCCCTATTCTCCTGATTTGGCCCCATCTGACTAGCATCTGTTCTCCAACATGAAAAAGTATTAGGTTGGGAGCCAGTTTTGAGGTGATGGTGACGTCATATAAGTTCTCAACTGCGCTGGAATACCCAGCATACTTCCCCTGCCCCAGCAGCGTCATTTGCGCTGGTTCGGTCATGTACATCGCATGCCAGACAAGAGGATCCCCAAAGAATTTCTGTATCGGGAATTCACCGCCGACACAAGAGCAAGAGGACAACCTCGTCTTCATTTCAAGGACGTCAGTAAGAGGGATATGAAGTCGCTTGATCTGGACGTCCTGAGATAGGCGAAGGTCACCAATGATCGCCCACACTGGAAACAAATACTGCGAAAGGGGGTGAATTGAGCGGAAGGAAAGCAGGAACTCACTACCAAAGAGAAGTGCACTCGACGGAAGGAAAAACTAGTAGCGCCGGCAGAGATCTTCTTCAAATGCAGTCGCTGTGTGCGTGACTGCCACCCCTGTGTGGACCTGTACAGCCGCAACAGACGCTGCATAACCATCAGCAGCTGATACGATTTCTTAGGGTGCATAAAACATCTTGAAATACTAAAGAGTAAATTTATTCAATAAAATCATCATTGGCTTCAATCACGGCCTCCACACGACTTCCGAATCTCCTGCAACTCTTTTAGACGGTCTCCTTATTTAAGTTGGTGTATGCTACCATAATCTTTGCCTTCAGTTCATATTTTATGCTACAAAGATTGTTGTCTAGTGAGTTAGGGGTGATGTGGTCGCACAAATTTCCGATAGCCATTGTATATATATATATATATATTATCCAAGGGATAATAAATATCCAGTATGCTTCTGGATGTATATCTGTGTATTTATATCCAAGTGCTAACCGTTGCTGGGCAGTAGCGCAATTGAATAATAGGTATGAGTGGGGGTTAAGCAGAAATTTACCCAGAATTTAAAAGTCAAATAAGAAAATGGATAGGATAATCAATCGATAAACATCAGTCTGTAAACATTCATTTGGTTCTACTTATTAATTTGTTACAATCATATATATAAGTAATTAAAATAAACAAAAAACAACTTAACAAATAAATAAATAAAAATAAATGAATAAGAATTTATTCATTTATTTTTATTTATTTATTTGCCTTATATATATATATGTATGCACGTTTGTTTGTATGTATGTATGTGTGTATGTTTGTATGCATGTAACATGTAAGTTACACACTACTAATAATGTAATAACTCAGATACTATAATTAATGTTATGTCTTGATTTGTACATTGATTTTTATAACATACACACATAGTTAACATCATATGTTAAGTAATATTTTCTCCTACACAGAATACACTACATAGTACATTTTACGTTATAGTAATTTTCTACCTAGGATCATCTTATTACACATATACATATATATCTTATTGTCATAATTAAAACGTGCTGCATATAATGTAATAACGTATATACTCTTGATATTATTTTTACTTGACATGTTTTAAAAGTATTTGACAATTATCTAAATCTGGGATACATTTTTCATAATCACTGTTGTGACATGGCAACAGTTACATCTCCCATTATACAAATTCAAACATTGATGTTACATTCCTATTCTTAGTATGCTCAAATGAGTTTATCATATTTCTTCGATAATCTCTGATGAGATTATTATTACATTTATGAAAATCCTATTTTGAAAGTAAAGCGCTTCGACAAAGTATTTTCCATCAGTTTTAATGCTGAAATTTTTTTGAAAATGTCTCTGAAGTATAAAATAATATGAAATCGGTTTAGCAAAGTTTCTTCTTTCCTTCTAGCATTCACTAAGTCCAATGCATGTATCGTGTTCTTCTCTGATATACACACTTCCCATCAACCCTACCTATGCTGCCTGTGCATATGTTGAATTTACTGCATCAGTCAACTTTCCCTCCTGGGTATTACTGTGATTTTGAAGTTACTATAGTTAGAGGCCTCTCTCCATAATTCCTCTAAGTTGAACGAACTCCTACATCTACCAAGAGCCACTCGTCAGAATCATTTTCCTCTATCGCGATCTCAAATACTTCCCACGCTTTACCATCAACAAATTATTTCTAAAAATTTAAGTATAACACGTTTACATATCATTGAAGTACATACAGACTATACCAAATACACTTGATTACATTCTTCTCATCACAAATAAAAACAGTCTCTGTATCTGTCAGTGACCAGTGTATGTACTACATTAAGTACGTGTCTCCTTCACCAATAAGCTATCTATGTCTCTAGACAGTGTCAGGCATATATCACCAGTGTAGCTCATATGTCACCGGTGTCGTTCACATGTATCCTTTCTATGTCCCTCACTTATTCCAATCATCGTATCTTTAATACTAATTGTTTTTATGTCGTTTACCACGGTACCTACCTTTATCATCAGTGCCACACTTATATCACTCACTAATATTAATCGTATGATATTTAAGATTAACACTCAACTGTGTCAGTTTCTGGAACTGAGCTGGTGGAGCAATTGTGGGTAGGAACAAGAGTTCAGAGATGCTGTTAGGTAACTAGACAGTAGGTTTTTCTTTCTTATCTCCTGTTGTGGGGCCGTGACGATGCTACATTCATAACTACGTGAGACTATGTATGGGGCAAATGGGTAAGTGGAGCAAACATTTGATTTCCTGTTATTTTATCCATACTTGTTTGGTATTTGATATCATCGCATTGCAAGTATTGCGTAATCATTTTACACCGTTGCATCATCTTTGGGAGTAAAATTTGGTGGCATAGTTATTGTTGAGATTGAAGGAGTTTGAAACATTAGTGACGGGTATTTTCTTGAAAAGAAAGTTTTGATCAACTTTGACCAGATTGTAGTTTAAGTTGCTAATAAAATAAAACCATCTGGATAACTTTTAGTGTTTCAGAATCAAAATTCTTTTTTCTATTGAATTTCAAATCCATTTTGTCCCACATTAATATCCAATTTGATAATCTACAATTTTCAAAACAATTGTCTAAAATGGAGCAAAATAAGTAATGAATTATTTCAACTATTTCTTCATTTTAACTGTCTGATACGTAAATATATTAAGAAAAGAGCTACTACAGCAGATTTTAAAGAAACTATAGAGAATATCTCATGCTGAGTTCTAAGATTTAGTGGAGTTTCGTTAATTTCATATCATTTATCATTTTTTTCGTAATTCTCTTTCTTTTGACCAAAAAGATTTTTATTTTCGTCCCAGTTCTGACCTTTCTGATGACTGAGGAGGAATATAGATGTATGTCAGCCTTTTTTCAATTGTAAATTTGGTGAAATGAAAAGGCAAATTTACCTTATTTTGTCACACTCATTTTTGCTCTACCCTAAATTTGTCTTTAACGTGTCAATAGAGAACAGAAATAATTTTCTGAAATAGTCTCCTGAATATTCTATAGTGTTTTTAATGCATTTAGAGATGGTCGTTTGCTTAGTTGATATAGTTTTGTAAGGTAGTAAACATTCATTACTCTTTTTTCTCGAAGTAAAAAATGCAGAAAATATTCATTGTACCCCACCCCAGACCCATTGAAAATATAACCGTGCAACTGGCTGCGAAAGTATCTGCCACTTACTTATATCGGCCTCTAGTTCACAGTTGATTTCTCTTCGATTCTGATTTTCTATAAATAATACAACTGATGTAATGAATTAACTTCCAAATCTGAATTCTAACTCATGTGAAATGGCTTATATTTTTGCAGGTATATCACTCGGAATGTCTTATCTCCTCGGTTATATCATCACAAGCCTCTATTTTAATAAGAAACGTGCGTTGGCAATGGGAATAACCTTTTGTGGCGCAGGATTGGGAATAATGCTCTCGAACTTGTAACTTGAACAACTAACATAGCTTTACGGAGTGAAGAGTTCCCTGCTCATTATATCTGTATTGCTTCTTAATTTTGTCGTTTTTCTATTTAGCTCTTTTCCGACCATTACACTAAGCCAATACAGAGTTTGATGTTAAGGTATATAGAAGTGAGTCAGTTTGATTTGAAAATTATACTCACTAATAAACAAAGAAAGTAGGTGATAATTCGAGATAGACAAATTTGCATTAAAAAATTATCAACACTGAATCTTGTTGTGCTTAGGATTTTGTTTGCCTATTTTGAACCTGAATTTTTGCACAATACTTAGATAGACATTTCAAGGATTCATGACAAAAAACTTAGAATTGATTCTTTCATACATTACATTTATAATTGTAAATAATATCTGTTTTGGAGATCAGCTATGGTTGAACATTAAATATGTTGGTGTATATTTAAAGATATCTGTAGATATGCTCCTGTATGATACAAAAGTGAAATCCAATGAACACGTTTTTAATTAGTATATACTTTATATACTTTAGTTTTGTAAATATATACTTTTCCGAAAACACAGATAAAAAAACACATACTCACAACATACACATACACGCAACACAAACATACACGATTGCACATGCAGACATTATATGACTTTACATGTAAATACTATTAAATGATTTCAAACTGAACTGTCATTCCTCTCCGATGAACCAATTAAGTTGTACAGAAATTTGACATCTGTCATTTGTTACAGAAATAACTTCTAGCTGAGCTTTCGATAAAAATTATAGTTATTTTAGGATTTTAAAGTTCATATTTACCAAAATTTTGTAGTCACATTTTCAGGTCAAACATCTAAATCTTTGTTCATTTTCCTTGAAGTTCTCTGCACTTCTGTCACGAAAAAAATAAAAGCAAAAACGAAATCAGCATCAGAATACGGATTTCGTTTGTAAATTGTTTTAACTGACTTTGCCGAACAGAACCATTGATTACTTCCAGTTATTCTAAGTGATTCCCAGGAACAACTAGACAGATGCCACACCCGCTTACTCCGACACGCACTGAATATCGATTGGCAACAGGGGGTGACCAATAAAAACATCTACAGGGAATTTCCTCGATATCAGAAGTTATCAGAGACAGGACACTCCGAATCGCTGGACACTGCTACCGAGCTATGAACGAAGACATCAAGAATGTGTTACTCCGGCAACCAACGCTTGTATATATATATATATATATATATATATATATATATACACGCACACACACGCGCGCACACGCACGCACACACACACACACACACACACACACACATATCTTTTACTTGTTTCAGCCACTAGACTGCAGCCATACCAGCGCATCGTCTTGTTGAATTTTTAGTCGAATGAATCGACCCTAATATTTATTTTAGAAACTTTGGTACTTATTCTATCTGACTCTTTTGTCGAACCGCGAAGTTACGCTGATGTAAACACATCAACAATGATTATCATGTGGTGGTGTTGGGGGTAGGGGACAAATACAAGACACAAAGACACAACCCATATATATATATATATATATATATATATATACACGACGGACCTCTTTTAATTTCTGTCTTAATGTTTGTATTTATGTTCAGATATAATAAAAAACAATTTTTCCATTAATCTGTTGGGTTATACTATACTTTTATAGAGAGCAAATTTATTACTCTTAAACAAGAACGTTGTTGACAATTGCTGCGAATTTTCGGCCAGCTATTTGTTTATCTTTCAGTAAAGTACTCCCATGATGATCTATTGCTGTTAGGTGTCCAGTTGTTCTGGGAATGTCTAATGCTGAATTCTAAATTACTGAAATAATGAAACTTACGTAGGAGCTAAATATACTGGTGTTTTGTCTTAATTTCTACTATCAATGTGTGTGCGTGTGTGCGTATGCGTGTGTGTGTGTGCCTGTGTGTATGCATGTGTGCGCACGCTTGTGTATGTGTGTGTGATTTCAATGTATATATATATATATATATATATATATATGCATTTTAACT
>NC_068998.1:24052561-24055121 GCF_001194135.2 Octopus bimaculoides
ATATATATATATATATATATATATATATATGCATTTTAACTCACTGAGGATGCATGGGTATCGTCATGTATAGTTGATTTCTTTGTATATCAGTCCAAAAAGAGCTTACAAGAATCGCTAAAACTTTTTAACAGATGTGTCCGACCACCATCCCTCGCTAGCAGGTCTTACTTCGGCATCAGAAACAACGACAGAAAAAACATAAATCAGAAAGAAAGACCCGAAGCGACATTCCGTGTATCCACCGACAAACTGGATACGGTGTTAGAGAATATTTATGTGCCTGATTACCGCAGACAATAGACACTCTGTGTTAAGCTTACTTCTCTTTATTATTCATTCAAATGACAGTGGACATACAATCAATTACAGTAACTGAGATGCTTCTAAAACCTCGAAAAGATATCAAAAGCGTAGTTAACTGGAACAAGTGAAAATCTGATCTAGATGTTGTTACTCAATGGGTACAATAATGTGAGAAGCCCTCCGTCGAGTAAACGCTCCTGACTGGTTCTGCAGAGGGTAGGGTAACTGACTATTTTATATTACATGGTGTATTTAAAAATAACTTCAAATAAGACTAAAGGCACAGCAATAGGCTAAAGTCTAATGTCTATATCAATCATGATGCCGATATAGCCCACAGATTATGCTCATGATTTCTTAGATCTTTTTTTTTTTTTCTTCTTCTTTTTACTGAACGTTTTCTTGCTCTCAACATTCACCTCTTTTGCCTCTCAATATCGAATAAAATATTATTTTCTACTCTAGGTACAAGGCCCGAAATTTTTTTTGGGGGGGGGGGCAGAAGATTAGATCGACCCCAGTATGCAAAAGGTACTTAAATTATCAACCCCGAAAGGATGAAAGGAAAAGTCGACCTCGGCGGCATTTGAACTCGGAACATAAAGACAGATGAAATACCGCTAAGCATTTCGCCCGGCGTGCTAACGTTTCTGCTAGCTCGCCGCCTTGCATATTCTTTTCTACTATAGTCACAAGGCCTGAAATTTTGGGGGAGAGGACCAGTCGATTAGATCGACTCCAGTACGCAACTGGTATTTAATTTATCGACCCTTAACGGATGAAAGGCAAAGTCATCGAATAAAACATTACGAGAATTAAAGCATTCAAGAGCTGAATTATAAAAAATTGTTATAATAAAATAGTAATAAATGACACATTGGCCTTAATTATTAGGATCCACTCTCATATCTCAGATTTTCTTTTTTCCTGCCTTCACTCTGAATGCTGTCTTACTTTTTTGTGTAGAAATAGACGCCAATACCATCTGAACGGTACTGACATCAGATTTATCATTCAATTCATTCTAGATCAGTGTGTAATATGTCGAGCAAACATTATATATCAGCATTGCAGCTCAACTTTCTTGCATAACTACTCCAACTTTATTCAATAACATCACAAGAAATAGTAAAATGGATACAGCACCAAGAAATGCTGGGTAAAACACCCAAATAAATTTTAGTACAAAAAACTCCCGACTACGTTGGCCAGAATATGCCTCAAACTTCAATATTATGAAGCGAAATACAATTTAAGTTGGTATGATTATCTGAAACCTATGTTATTTCAAATTTAATGAAAGAAAATACATGTCAAATATATACAAATAAAAAAATTCAGATATGGAACACCTACGTATATACAAAAATATCAATATAAGCTCATATACATACACACACATACACACACGCACACAAGAATATGCATGTCAATATAAAGTGAGTGTTTATTGAGCGAAAAAACCTAAAGCTCCACGAGGCTACGGCAGGGGATGGTGGCGAACCCTGCTGTACTCTATCACCACAACTTTCTCTCGCTCTGTCTTCCTGTTTCTGTTGTACCTGCATTTCAAAGGGCCAGCCTTGTCCCACTCTGTGTCACGTTGAATCTCCCCCGAGAATTACGTTAAGGAGTGGTCAGCCACTTATACGTTAATTTCACGAGCAGGCTGTTCCGTTGATCGGATCAACTGGAACCCTCACCGTCGTAACCGACAGAGTGCCAGCCATATATATATATATATGTGTGTGTGTGTGTGTGTGTGTGTGTGTACATATATTCCTATAGACACCCCAATATCAACATAGTTACACAAATATTGAATATTTAGCCGAATAACTAGGCAGATATAGGAAAGAGACCAACACATATGAGATATTTAGAAGAATAAATGAAGTTAAATACGCGATGATGACTACTGCATCAAATCAATTACTCACGTACGTGCTAATATACATATTTTGGTGATCCGAGAAATTTTAATTAAAATTACACACGTATTGCGCAAAAGAAATATTTAACGACAAAAATAAGATAACATCGGACTGTGTGAATTTTTATTGGATTTTTAAAAATTATTCAGCACACACATGCACGCACACACACACACACACCCACACACACACACACACACACACAGATATACATAGTTAATTCATTCGTCGTATATATACGAATATATCATATCAGTTTGTTTCTTTAGGGATTTTTCTCGCTCTTTGTATCAAAAGTGTATATATATATATATATATAT
>NC_068998.1:24056127-24059778 GCF_001194135.2 Octopus bimaculoides
CTTTTCAATATCAGTGAAGAATTTCACTGGAAAAGAAGATATAAGGTTTGCCAGGTTTTTGTCTCTCTCACCAAGGTCATCAGCTGTCGAACGCCGACGAAGGGAAATAACCCTGAAATCCGGATACGTTCGTGCTGCTGGTCGAGGTGAGAGGGATAACTCCCTTGGCAAACAGGACACAGTCGTGTGTCGATAAGCCAGCTGGAGGAGATGTCCTCCTGGGGCTAAAAGCAACAGTAACATCCACCCCTAGGGGTCAGCCACACTTAAGTGGCAATATACTACACTTTATCGTGCAGTTACCGTTAATACTTCATTTAGAGAATTAACATATATATATATATATGTATATATATATAATAGATATATCATATATTATAGATCATATATTATGTATTGTATACGATAAAGATGTATTGGGTTGTCCGGAAAGATCGCACCGATTTATAGTAGCTTAACTTTCGACTCATTTGCCATGAAACCACCTCAATTCTGGGAAGAGGGTATTTTCAAGTTAAAGGAAAGATAGAGACGCATTGTGCAACAAAATGGTTCATATTTGGTTGATTAAAAATGTAATGGCAAGTATTTATTGACCCTTTTCTTTCCTTTAAAAATCGGCACGAACTTTCCGGACAACCCAATATATATCATATACGTGTATGGGTGAGAGAGAGAGAGAGAAAGAGAGAGATAATCGTAAGCACGCCGGGCGAAATGCTTAGTAGTATTTCGTCTGTTTTTACGTTCTGAGTTCAAATTCCGCTGAAGTACACTTTGCCTTTCATCATTTCGGGATCGATAAATTAAGTACCAGTTGCATACTGGGGTCAATCTAATCGACTGCCCCCTTCCCCAAAATTTTGGGCCTTGTACTTAGAGTAGAAAAGAACCGTTAGTACGCCGGGCAAAACAATTTGCGGCATTTCGTCCGTCCTTGCGTTCTGAATTCAAATTCCACTGAGGTCGACTTTGTTTTTTATCCTTTTGAAGTCGATAAAATAAGTACCAATTAAACCCTGTGGTCGATGTAATCGACGTACCCACTTTCCCGATATGACTGGTCTTGTGCCAAAATTTGAAACCAATCTTATAGCTAATATCATAAACTTTGTACTCCAGTATTTTGCTTATCTTCTTGAGCATGTTTGCGCACGCACGCACACACACACACACACACATAAATATCTATATAGAAATGCATGTATGTAGTGTCTGCAATTGATAGCATATCAATGTTCTTCAAAATACGCTGCCGTCCTTCAAAACCAGCAGAGTGTGCACCGTTTCTGTCTGATCGTTTTTTCAAACTCACTTTGTTCGCTCTTTATGTTCCTCTTTTCTTACTAACCATATGTTGTTTCTTTATTCATTCCATTTTATTTATCTATTCGTTTATGCTATAAATCTCCTAAATTAATACTAGACAATTCGATCAATCTCTCATTTGAAATTGTTTCTCTTTTTAGACACATATTTTCGTTCTACGCCAGCTTCTTTTATAAGCCTATTTTATTTTTCTGATTATTATTATTAATTTTTTTTACTTCACTGTATTTATATACAGATTTGTTCTCCGAACTGGCATTATTCTATGACCATCGCTTTCTTAAATTAAATCATAAATGGCATCATGCTGAGTGCATCTTTGCCTCAGTCAGCTTTCTCTCTGCAGTAGTTTTGACTTCTTTCATTCACCATGTATCGTTCTAATTCTGAGACTGTTCGTTCCCTTACTAGCACCCACCTATATATAGGAACACGACGGATGCGTATACATTTATTTATATATGTTTTATATCCTGGTGTTGGATAAATAATTTAACGAAGCACAGGGAAAGAAAGTATTCACATGGTGAAATGCGATTACTGTTACACGAGATTCACTGCTCTGTCAACTGCTCAGTCAATTGCTCACAATCAGTCGCTGCTTTCCACTTGACAGTTCTTTATTTTATTGAAATGCGTCAGTCCACTTTTAGTCACATGGGGGCTGGTCAGAATTCTTCCACAACATCTCCCATTTTGAGAGTTATCCTCTCATAACATCTCCGCTTTTGGGAAATTAAACTCCGTCCAGAGTTTTAATATCCATTACGCTTGGGGTTTATTTAATTCCAGTATTTCCGTTCTTTTCCCTTCTCTGTTATTTGAATGTGTAGTTTTAATGTGTTTGGGTGTTGGTGCCTCCAACGGGTCGTACAATACTTCCATAAGAATTTCATCTCTTGTGACTGTTTCATCCATGAATCTTTTTTAAGTTGGTTTATATGTCTTTTATGTTCGACATTGTTTTCCTTTTACCAAAAAAGTATTAAATATTCTGTTTAATGATTACTCTGTCCTCCCATGTTTATTTACCACATCTATAGGTTAAAAAAAAGCTTTGCCACCTAACTTGAATTCTGAAGCATATTGTTCAACTTTTTTCTATTTTATCTCGCTACCAGTTTATCAAAGACGAATCTGATCTTTCTTGCAAATATCAATTCCGCGTTTGTGTTATTAATTTTTACATACACAGATTTCATTCGAGGATCGTTCGTATTTTTTGTCACCGACACCTTGTCTACGCGAGTTTTGCTCTTGAACCGTCTTTTAGACCTATCTAGATGTTCCTTTCTTTACGATCCTCTAACCTAACAGTTCGACAAAAGATACCGATAGAATAAGTACTAGACTTAAAGATAAATACCATGGTCGGTTTATTCATCAAAATCTTTCAAGACGATGCCACAGCATGGCCACAATTCAGAGAGTGAATCGAGGAAATGGTAAAGGATAAAAATACATTCAGAAAGATACACACAAATACACGCGTATACATGCACACATATGAAGTGAATGTGTGTGTGTATGAGCTTCTGTGTGTGTGTGTGTGTGTGTGTGTGTGTGTGTGTGTGTAAAGGCGCATGGTTTAGTGGACAGGGTATTCGCCTCAGGGACATAAGGTTGTGACTTCGATTCCTGGCAGCGCGTTGTGTCCTTGACGCAGACGCTTCAATTCACGGTGCTCTTGTCCACTCAGCTAGCAGGAAAGTGCATTACCTGTAATTGAAACGGCCGGCTTGTCACATTCTGTATCATACTGACTCTACCCATGAACTACGTTGTGGATACGTGGGTCATCATAGTACTCGATCACTTTTCACGTTAATTTTAGGTAAGCCGTTTTCAGCAGGTTTTAACTAACCTAAAGTTCGATCAATGCCAAGCAGTGATTATCACTGCTTAGCGTTGGTACTGTGAATTTCTTCCGACCTGGCAATCTAATGGCACGAATCATGACTGCGTTATAGTTAAAGCTACGGCTTTAATTAAGTTTGTCTAGAGTTGCCTCTCCTCTGTATTTCCTATTGATAGGGTTAAAGAGCTAGAAACGTTCCTGTGGGAGCACTGCACAGATATGTAGTTTTTAAATCCTTGTAACATAATAGAAAATTTTTCTCCACGGTAGCTGAAGTGAGTTTGACTTCGAAAGTTGAAGTATATTACAAACCTAAAGTTCGCATATATATATATATATATATATATACTGGAGTAAGCACACAAAATGTGCAACAAGGTGGAAAAAAGAGTACTCAAATACCAGAGGTAGAGTAATATGCTTTATTTAAAAGGAGCAGAAATATAACAAAAAGACTGTTACTC
>NC_068998.1:24060138-24062662 GCF_001194135.2 Octopus bimaculoides
ATATATATATATATATATATATATATAGTCGACAGGTGAGTTCCAGTGATTCTCAGTATTGTTACGCTCCAGGCGCCCTCCTGATACCACCAACAGGCTCCTGTGTCAGTATTTTCTTTGAAATTTGCTCAGTTTCATTGAAACAGATAGTTCAGTAAGGAAGACCTTTATGGCGTAGCGTTGCTAGCTGTTGCGTTTGTCGAGTAAATATTAAAATCAAAGGTCTTCTCGCTGTAAACATCCCATGTTTTTCTTAAGCATATTGTATCAACAAATATATTATCCAAAATATATCTCTCCTTTATAGGCGTGTTTGCGTGGTTGAGTAGCTTGCTTTCCAACGATGTCGCCTTGGATTGACTCCCACTGTGCATCACGTTGGGAAATTTTCTTTCGATACAGCTCCGTGCCGACCAAAGCCTTGTGTATTATATAATTGCAATTACTGTATTGATATATGAAATAACACATGCAACTCACTTATCATTGTCATCTATATATATATAAAATACTTTATCTCTGTCTGTCTGCGTCTGTTCCCAAACCGCACCACCAAATCAAATCAAATTTTACAAGATAATGGTATCACACCCCACAAGTGCCAAAATGTAATTTGTTTCATTTCGATATAAACCTTTATAGAGATAATCTTTTTCCAGTCAAATACAGTACAGTATATTTTATACCACGACGACGAGTGTCTGTCAGTGTATGAGTGTGAGTGTATGAGTGTGCATGTGTCTATCAGTGTGTGCGTGTTTCCACGCTCGACGACAGCGTCTTTTTTTGCTTATGAGTATCTATGTGTGTGTGAGTGTATGAGTGAGTATGTGTCTGAGTGTGTGTGCTTCTGCGTTAGGTACGTTATACAACATACACACACATTTACACTTACCTATATATATGTGACGGCTGATATGCGTGAATGTATGTGTGTGTGTTTCTCTCCTACTATATAGCAACTGTCAACATGTAATATTTTTTTCATTTCCATTAAAATAATATAACATTTTATAGACATAATCTTTCTACAGTTAACTATAGTACAGGACATTTTATATGAGTGTGATTGTGTCTGTGTGTGTGTTTGCGCGTTCAATACGCACGAGATAGTAAAGGACATTCTATACCACGACGACGACGATGGTGTCACATTTTGAATATGTGTGTGCGTACGGGTCTGTGAGTGTATGTGTGTGGGTGTATGAGTGTGTATGTCTTTCTGACTGTGTGTTTCCGCATTAGGCACGTTATTAAACATACATACATTTTGACATACGTGATATCTGACATGCATGAATGTGTGTCTTTGTGTGTCTCTTACTGCATGTGTGTGATTTTATGTGAGAGTGTGTGTGTGCATTCATATACATTTTGTACATGAATGTGTATATGTCTGTGAGTGTGTGTGTTTGCGCTTTCGTTACGTACGTTAAGCACACACATACATCCACACGTACATATGCATATGTGACGAGAACCTCTGGATTTGAAACTTGACAAAAAGCAATTAGGTGGAAGGTCTAATGTATATCCAAATACACACATCTACCATTCAATTAATACTTCATAATTATCACAGCAGTTGCAATGCTGGAAAGTGTTTACAATTTGCTTATATTTAGTTAATTTACACTGCATACAAAAATACAGACATACTACATACATAGAACTGCTTACAAAAATAGATATTAATGTATATATATAAATACATATATATATTATAGTCATAACTTTTGGTTTAAAATATTGAAAAAATTATGCCACTAAACAAAACAACTTAATCTCTCCAGAGTCACCTATAAAGCAAGGAGTGCAGAAAACCGAAGACGAAAGTCTCAAAAGATAAGGGACATGAGGCTTTCTCAATATCATCAAAGCCATGTTGCAGCACATCAGATGGAGTCTCAATACAGAAGGGACACGAAACTTTCCAAAGAGCACCAAAAGCATTCTGTAGCACATTGAATACAGTTTCAAGAGAGAGAGGGGAGAGAAGACTTTCTCAACATCAGCAAAGGTATGCTGCAGCACGTCAGATGCAGTCTCAAGAGAGAAGGGAGATGAGACTTTTCCGAGATCAGCAAAGGAATGCTGCAGCACTTAATGCTGAATCATTAGAACAATGTTTAACACACCAGATAACACAGAAGTCCAATAGAATGGCTCTCAGAAACAAACCATGCACAAATTCGTTCTTCACAACACTTAGAGATTCTTTCAGATATGATCGATAATATTCTTATAAAAATGACAATTCTGTCCAAATGGTGTAGTAAACTTAAATTGTCGTTTGTGCAAAGCTTTAAAATTTACTCTACAAATGTTTTGTCGTCAATGCTGCACTTTCCCGTATCACCTGTTTCAACATAACTGTAATAGGTACAAACTATTACTAATCCTGGGCAACGCCGGGTATCACTGCTAGTATATATGTGTATATATATATATATATATATATATATATAACATATTTTGTATATCAAACCCAAGCTGTTATATTTGATTTGTTTATCCGCATAAT
>NC_068998.1:24062863-24071064 GCF_001194135.2 Octopus bimaculoides
CAAAACCGACTTTGAGCAACCACATTAAGTGCTGCGTTAAGGCTTGTTTTATTTCATATATTTTAGTCGATTGAATACTTACTAATTACTTTGTAGTCCCATGAGGGATAAAGCGACGTATTCGATGTTGCCTTGGTTGTTATTTGTTTAAAAATGTTATTTCATTCTTTTTTTATTCCGTAACATATCGGTGGATACAATATTTAGTTTAAAATCTTTGAAATATAATTTGTTGTAAGTACATTGTTAACAGAACCAGATAAAAAATATGTCTTTTTAATGATGCTTACGTTGTTTGAAAGAAACCTTATCTAATCGGACATAATTTGACATCAGCAGTCTCATACAAGATGACAATAAATAAAATCATAATTTTGTAATGCTTATTCTTCGAAAGAATAATGAAACCTCAGAATTCTTTAAAACTTCATACAAAATTATAAACAACTTTGTTTTGTCTACTAAAATGCTTTGATAAAAATCTATCGTAGATACTCAGGAGACAAAATCTGAGTTGTATTTACTAAGAATATGAATGAAATATGATGTTTTCCACCGAATATTGAATTTCATACTTAAAATTACAAGAGATCAATAGATTAAAATGAAGAATGGGTACGGATGAAAGAAACGATATCTGTAGCGCTATATACCCTATTAAACTGTCCTTGTGTCAGGAATATATTTTCCGAACAAAGATATTAATCTAACACATGCTGTATAACTTTGGGTTGTCCAAAGAACATGATAATGCAATTTATTTATAAAATATACCTTCCGTTTTTCAATTTCGCAATTCTAATTTTACTCCAGGATTTTCTCTAGCACTCAAATTGATCCTCACTAGAGAAGGAGTTGGTCTAGAACATTCAACAAAAGCATAGTGTTCTCAGTTTTATTAGTGGAATTTCATATTTGCTTCTCCACTTATGTTTGGTAAGTTTATCAATGCTAATATTCAGTTTGTTTCTTTAAGTTAGGAGTAGAAGTACCGACAATGAAGGTCTTAAATAATACCATTTTCTATTGGGTTTAATGGGTCAAGACCGTTTTGAATTGTACAACTTTGCGTTTCTCTCTCCTTAGGAAAAATAAATATATATATAGTCCTTAACCTTGAATTCAATTTTAATTCTCTTTATGTGAAGACAAGAAATTACAATAATCGTTATTAATATCTTCAAGCGATTGACTTGTTTTTCTATTTTTTCGGTATCAAGGAAGAAAAGGCACGTGAATAATTTAATGGAAATGACCTACCTAGCGAAACTACTACTTAACAAATGCTAAACTCAGTGTCTTTTGAATTTATCTGAATAGATACTCTTGTATTACTTAAAAGCAATTTTATTCACACCTACACCTGGAGGAAGAAGTACTTAAAATGGGGTAATATATATAAATATATATATCTATATATATTTCTTAAACATTCTCTAGAACGCTACGTTATGCAAAACCAAATATATGGCACTCTAGACATAACACCAAATCGAACTTCTAATTTGTTGTCTCATGCGGTCTCTGGGTGAGACTTGAAGTCCAGTTGTACAAATACAAAGCAAACGTCAAAATAATAATAATGATAATAATAATAATAATAATAATAATAATAATAATAATAATAATAAGAAGAAGAAGAAGAAGAAGAAGAAGAAGAAGAAGAAGAAGAAGAAGAAGAAGAAGAAGAAGAAGAAGAAGAAGAATGCTGATAATAATAATAATAATAATAATAATAATAATAATAATAATAATAATAAAAAGAATAATACTTAAATGAGATAAGAGAACAACTAAAGGAAGATATACTCGCCAAAGCACAGAGAATCCGCTGGTATGTTCAACTCCAACCTCCAAAAGCAGTTCAACTCCATCCTCCAAAAGATTCTACCAAGAACTTAGCAAGAATAAAATAGAGATCAATGCAGCACCAACAGCTGAAGAAGCTCGGAATTCCCGGTACATTCACCCACATTTTTGCAAATTATTGGGAGACATCATCTTCCTTTTCATCCTCACTTTTCTTTCCAACTTGAAACGTTGATGAGAGTTTTGTCGAAGAAGCAAGTGTCTTTTACCAGACCTTTTTGTCGTACCCATCACACAAGATCTTGCGCCATAACCACTAGACAGCAGGAAAATCTTTGTATTATCCAGTAAAAGAAAGATGGAGGGGAAACCTCCACAATAAAGTCGACTGAAAGCAAAGTCTATCGTATATGTCATGTCAGCAACGCTCGAGCAGTGTACGAGCGCGTGCAGTGTACGAGCGCGTGTTTCGTTAGGCTGCGCACAGCTTAGGCAAGCGTTGCTGATGGCACTACTATGTTTGTTGAGTTTATCACGAACCCACAACATTCACCTGTAGTAGCTTCCATGCTAAGGATTTCTAAAAATTACTCATGGGTCCCGTCTAGAAAGTCCTACGCAAAGACCAACCCAAAGGTTTGTCAGGACGTTGTCGCGCTTAGACACCACCACTAATCCTCTAGAGATTACCATAGTAGAACTTCCATCAACCGCATTGACCGGCTGGCAAGAAGGTTGTGAGCGCCTAACGATACTTTAGACATCAAGAGCTCTGCCTCAGTAAAGGTATGTAGCTTCGTCAAAAAGACGAGGTCACAAAGTGAGTCTGACAATCGGTAACCATACCTGCTCACTGCCACGGAAAAGCTTGAGTTGCTGTAGCCTCAGTACATTTTTGCACATCATTATCTCGGGCATATCCACTTCTCTACGCAACGTATGCTGACAATAAGTGAACTGTCAGGCCACTGAACACATCCACTTTTCTGAAAGTGGAAGATAAGTTTTCATTCTGGTCAGATATGATTCGGAGCAAAGTGTGACGATCAGGCAATAGTAGATAACAGATATGATGTAAGAATTCACAACCTCTATCCGATCCTTCAGGATTAGTTTCTTTTCAACAAATTTCTGAACGAAATTAGTTAAATTGCTTGTCACCTCCTTCTTGTCCATCTGGAGGTGTCCACCAAATATAACCTCAGTAATTTTAACATTGTGTTCTTACAGCGCCCTATGATGCTAATGTATTCTGTCATGGACCTGCCTTTCCAGCTGTCGAATAGTGTCGAGTACCATTATTTCTCCAATTCTTTGCTTGTCACTATCCACCGGAGATCACTTGTAGTGCTACAATTACCTTCTTTGTTTCCGGATAAGCGGGACGGGAAACAGAGTGATGATCTCATTGTGGTGCATTGTGTAGGGTTCAGCCTTGAAAATCAACCCCCGCCAAAATGCCTTGCCCTAGATACATGTTCGATCTCTCGCCATAATCCCAGAAGACACTTTTTACTTGTGCATTCCTGGTCGTATCCAGGCGATATTTAACTGTCTTCTTTGAAGTTACAGGATTTATTTTAGGAGGAGGCGCAAGCTTCTACTGCCAGAGATAAATAATTGTTGCTGCAACTATTAACGCTGTTGTTACTGCCACTGAAGCTCCTGCTGCTGTTACTTTTGCTGTCATTGTTACTATTATTATTACTTTTCTGAACTTTGTTGTAGCTATTGTTATTTTTACTGCCCTTAACGTTTGCTGCTGTTGGTGTGATACAATATTTTTAATTTTGAAACTTCAACAATGAGAACTCTTCTTCCCCTTCCATGAGCAAAACGCTATCTTTTCTAACACTGCTTCTGCTGTTGTTGTTATTGTTGTTTTTGTTAATGCTGTTGTTCTTACAGTTGTTGCTGTCGTTCTTACAGTTGTTGCTGCAACCTTTCGGGCTTTCAACTATCAACGTTTGAGAAAAATTCTCCTCCCTTCTGGCTGCGGGTTGAAGTGGATGCTGTTGACACGTGGGGCACATATACTTCCGATATATCTCCTCTCTTTCCTTCCGATGTGCTGACTGTGGAACCTGACGCTGTGTAAGTAGAAAATACTATTTTCGAAAGAAAATTTTAAAAATTTCAGAACATTGTTAGGTGATTGCTCGAAATTGACATAACGCGAATACAAAAGGTGACATGACAATGTAGCAAGAATGATCCTTTGGGAGCTCTGTGGAAACTGTGCCCTACAAAAGCAAAGATGTTGTATGACCAAATCCCAGAAGTTATTAAGAATGAAGGGTGCACATCCCTGTGGAATGCAATGGCTCAATGTGACTATCAGATCAGACATCGGAAACCTGATATTGTTGTGGTCAGCAAAATGGAAAGAAACATGCCTGATAATCGACATGCCACATCTGGTGACAACAAGATTGAGAGGAAAGAAGAAGAAAAAGTGAGCAACAATGACGAATTGAAGTGGGAAATACACATGTTGTTGGCAATTAAGAGAGTGAATGTAATAACAATAATAATCGACGCACTTGGAAGTATCAGCACTTTCTGGACGTTTCAAGCACAAGGTCTTGCTTGACCACTACTTATGCACATTAGGATTGCGAAGAAATAAATCCCTCGGATTATTACTTGTTCTAATCCATGGCTCACTTCCTGCGCTCGCGACTTTTCAACAACCAAGAGTAGGTAGAAACTTCAGCGAAGGAGTTCTTTGCCTGGCAGAAAGGTAACTTCAGAAAATGCAACACGATGGACTCTACTTTGAATGCTAGGCTGCTTTTGTTGTAACTTTAGGAATAAATCAAATATTTTTTTTTTAAATTGCAAAAACTTTTGACTCAATACATTAGAATAAAGACACACTGCTGACATAGCAAATTGCTTTAACAAAACATTCGGGATACATTTAGACAGCACCGTAAATATTTGACATTTAAAATGAGAATAACATCTAACTATCTCTAGAGGAAATATTTGAAGAAGAAATGAAAAAATTTCGAAACATGTGTATGGTTTGAAATACCATCCTAATAATAAAACTGAATTGTTTTTTTGAGACTGCAGAATTTAATTTGAAGAATAATTCAGAGATCTTTCTGACTGATGTCTGACAAAAAGACACGCTATTTTTTTTTTTTTTGGTTCAACAATAAACTGCATACATTTTATTAAACATTAAAAATATACGACAGTCACAAGACCGTCATAAAAAGAAGAAATAAAATACAAGTAACCAAAGTTTATTTCTTCACATAACGTTGGCAAATTATTTCACGGCATGGAATTAATGCAAATAAAATTACGGCAATCAATGTGTAGGCTCCACCTCCGCAGAAAACCATTAAGAAAGATCTTTTGGTGTAGTAAATCATTCCTGAAATTAAAAATTACTCTTATTAAATCGTTCTCGACAGTAAAATAAATATTCCAGTATTATTTGTCAAATGCTCATTTTTTTCCAAAGACGAAAAAAAAGAAGAATGATACGAATTTGTTCTGAAGACGGTTATTGAGCTAGAAACACCTGTTCACGGCTGTCCATTTATCTCCAGACAATAAGCCTGTCCTTTTCCTTCATGTCACGTTAGTTTGGATGAGATGTTTATTATTGAGATTAAATCGCTTCCTCAAGTGGAACAGATCATAATCACCATTTGATAATTATGATATATCCTGTCTACTGACAGTTAGTTTTAATAAATCAAGAATTTATCGTGTACAGTATTTGATATTTGATATCCCTGTATTTAACTCATTTTTGTTTAAATTATACAAATTACCCGGGCCATAACTGTTGATTTTTTAGAAGTCAAAGTCTCTAAGCTACTGGAAAAATGCTGTGCTGATAATGGCTATTGTGTCAAAAACACATGTCCACGACTCTCCACTTATCTCCAGACAATAAACTGCTTATTTTCCTTAATGGGGTGTCAGTTTGGGCGAGATCTTGATTCTTGGGATTATCTCCCCTTTTCAAGTAGACTTGGTCTTAATTACCATTTGATGATTATGATACCGCAACCCGTCGGCGGAGATAATTTTGATAAATCAAGAATTTATATTGTATAGCATTTGACTTATTTTATAATCGAATTCAAATAAAATTCTGTTTGATTTCTCACCTGAAATTACATTATATTACATTTGCTTGATAAAACAATCTCTACATAGCTCTATTGTCTGACATAAAATATCAATGGAAAACTCTAGGGTTAATAAGAAAAAGAAATCATAACGCGCGCATGCGCGTGTGTGCATGCGTGCGTGCGTGTGTGCATATAAACGTTAAAAATAATTCCGGAAACTTATCAATTGCAAGCCCAAAGACACACAAAAACACACGCGCGCATACACTCACATACATACATACATACATACATGCATACATGTGTGTGTGTATGTGTGTGTGTCTATGTGTGTGTTTGTATATATATATATATATATATATATATATATATATATATATATGCGACAGGCTTCTTTCAGTTTTCGTCTACCACATCTACTCATAGGCTTTGATCAGCCCAAGGATATAGTGGAAGACACTTGTCCAATATGCCACAGAGTAAGATAACATGAAACCATATGGTCTGGAAGCAAACTTCCTACTACACAGTCACGCCTGCGCCTATGTATAATTATTCCAGAAGCTTATCATTTGCAAGTCTTGGTAAAGACGTGGCAGTTTGGCAAAAATCTTGCTACCCAACCACATGGTTCTAGGATCGGTCTCACTGCGTGGTGTATTGGGCAAATGTCTTCTACTGTAGCCCGAGGCCGAACAAGGCGTTGAGGATGTATGTGGTAAGCAGAAACTGAAAAAAAAAACCGTCGTATATGTATGTGTGTATAGCTATGTGCTTGTCTTTGCTCATGTGTTTGTTCCCACCACAACTTGAAAACTAGTGTTGGTGTGTTTACGTCCACATGACCATAGCGGTTCGGCAAGAGAGATCGACACAATAAGTAGTAGGCTTTAAATTAATGCATACTGTGGTCGATTCATTCGGATTAAAATATTTCAAGGTGGTGCTCCAGCACAGCCGCGATCTAATGACTGAAACAAGTAAAAGTAACGTAAAAGAAAGATATATACATATATGTACATAAGCATACTCACATATATGCATGCGTGAGTGCGTGTATCAGAAGCAAAAATAGAAAATGTTTTGATAATGTTATCGTGAAGAAAAGGGAGAAAATATTTACATTTCTATAAGTACATGCTACCATATTCAAATACTTAAGGTAATTTTGTCTTGGGAAATAAATTGAGTCAAATTAAGTTTTATCTTTCATGATAACAATTTGAAAGTTAATGTTATTCGAACAAAATGTTAGTAGATGTTGATCTCCTTCTGTAGCTGCTGAATCATTTTGGTAACAGTAACAGATTTAGAACAGACAGTTGTCTATTGTTCCTTACTGTCAATGTTGATATAAATGAATGGTTTGCAATCGCGGGGAGTCGAATAGTGCTGGTAGCTGTAGTTCTAGTAGCAAAAATGGTGTCTGTATCAGCCTCAATTTTTAAAGTTATACTAAAAGCAGTGGTAGCTAAGGCAGAATATGCGCATACCACACACACACAGATGTTTATATATTGTATATAGATATGTACATATGCATACATTGACACACAGGAAACTTATACAAGCTCATACATTTACGTATATCATCTAAAACCCAAACGAAGTTAAAGTATATCTCAAATAATAATCACCATCATCATTATTATCACTATGTCATTTCAATGATATTTGGTGAGCAATCAAGATTTACATATAGTATTTCGTAATGGAAACGAATTCAGCAGAAACAATTGTAAATTGATGTTTTCCCATTCCATTCTTCTTATTCGTAATTTTTTAAAGACTACGGATATTTGTCGATTTTCGGACATTTGCTTGATTATAACAATCTCTACATTGCTGTATTGTCTGACATAAAATATCAGTAGAAAACTCTAGGGTTAATAAGAAAAAGAAACCATAACGCGGGGTGGGGTGAATGCATGCGTGCGTGTGTGTGCGTACAAACATTAAAAATAATCCGGAAACTTACCGATTGCAAGTCCAAATATACAAACCACAGGAGTAATGGTTTCGAATTTACGACAGTGTGGCATCAATATGGCAGTAACAGAGTGTGTCAACAAAGAGATGATGTACAACTTGTTGCTGCTGAAATGAAGCTGATCGGCAAACACACCAAGAAGAAAAGTACCGATTGTCATGAACAATCCCATCAGCAGCATCAAGATTGCAGATTTCTCTTCGCTCATTCCAAACTACCAAACACACAGAGGTGGTATATAGGTGAACATTGTATTAACAACTACAATATGGTAAAGAAATTTTATAAATACATACACA
>NC_068998.1:24071255-24074828 GCF_001194135.2 Octopus bimaculoides
ATATATATATATATATAGTGTGTGTGTGCGTGTATGTGTCTATGTGTCTAAAAATTACACTTACAGTTGCAAAAATTCAGAAATAGATGAAAACTAAATATAACTCAGCACAGTTTATGGGCAAACAAATACGAGGTCTGATCAATAAGTATGAGGACTGTTACCATAGTAATGAAGTTAAAGCACACAGAGTAAAGCAGCTAGGCAAAATTGACTTTGACCTCTGCTGTGCATGCGCACTAAGTTTCAACACTCTACCTCACTTTCGCAGTTTACAGCAATACTTCGAAGGGAGATGTGTAGCGTGTGATCATCGCATTAAACATGACAGGGTAAGTTGTCATGGCAATACCTGCTCAGAGGCTTACACAAAGTTGCAGGGAATATATGGAGAGAAATGTATGATAGGCACACAAGTATACGAGTGGTTTAGACATTTCCATGATTGCCGAAAATTGTCGATATTGACGAACGTTCTAGGGGACCTGCAACCAGCAGGGCTGGGAAAATCATTGCAGATGTGCGTGCACCTGTGAGGGGAAATCGTCGAATCACCATTCATGAGTTATCAGAGGATGTGCAGATTAGTTACGGTTCAGTTCAGTCCATTATCACTGAAGATTTGGGTATCTGACACGTGTCTGGCAAGTTTGTGCCAGAGCTTCTTTAGTTGACCAAAAAGACATTCGGGTTTTAACTGTACATGATTTCCTCGATTGTTTCGCGAACGATGAAAACTTTTTGAAAACTTTGCGTAGTCCTCTGAGCAGGTATCGCCAAGCTTTTGACAAAATTTGATGCAGATTCTCTGCTGAACTTTCTTTCTCGTAGTCAATGCGATGACCACACGCTACACACCTTCCTTCCAGGCGCTGCCTTAAACAACGGAAGTGAGCTAGAACGTTAAAACTTAATGCGTATGCACAGCAGAGATTAAGCTAAGCAGCTTTACTCTGCTTGCTTTAGCTGCGGTAGTATGGCCATAGTCTTGATACTTATTAATCAGACCACGCAAAGTTTTATTAGAAAGTTCAGAACATCTGCACATGAGCTAACAGATTGCATACAGCACATCGAGACAATACAATCCAATAAATTGTGGGAGTTGTAAAGATAATTATAAATATTACAAGGATGTGACAAAAGTAAAGCTACTAAACTGGTTAGCTACGTATGGGGTTTGAAGTGGAACGTCACATCACATACGATAAAGTGGAAAATAGTCGAAAATTTCGCCCCATATGTTAACACATCGAAAAATGTAAGTTATGCGTAGCTGAAAGAACTCAAACTCTTTTCAGATCTAAGAACTCTAACACGCTTCTGTGACGAAATGGAAAGAATCACCCTCACCAGATTTAATCGATGTACCCCAGACTCTCTTTTTTTTTTCAGCCGTATATTTTACGGTCTGAGAGAAAATAATTCTAATTCCCTTGTTTTGCTTCTTTCTGTTCTCTTTTTTGTCTTCCGGTTTCTAAAACTTCCACCTTTTGTATCTACTTCTTTCTCGCCTTCTTTCGCTTTTTCTCTCATCCTGTTGTCCCATTTTTAGTTTGCTATGTCATCCGGGCAGTGCCTAACGGTTGTACTAGGACACCAGACGTGTTAAAAATACTGGCTGGCATGCTGTCCATACATGAAACCAATAGTAGCACATAAAAACATATATTGAGCTTATTAAATAATATATATATATAAAGTGAAGAATTTCGTGTTTGGTGTTAGAATGCTACATGAAGGGGAATGGCTTATATTTTGGACGAAGTATTTTTGCTTATAACGTTTTTTAACAGTTAGTACTTTTCATAACGAATAGATATAATAGTAGTGGTAGTAGTAGTAGTAGCAGCAGCAGAAGCAGCAGCAGCAGTAGTAGTAGTAGTAGTAGTAGTAGTAGTAGTAGTAGTAGTAGCAGTAGTAGTAGTAGTAGTAGTAGTAGTAGTAGTAGTAGTAGTAGTAGTTGTTGTTGTTGTAGTAGTAGTAGTCACATGTCCACAAAATGTAGGCCATCATCATTAATAAAAAGTTAATATTTCTGAAAAGCACAACCCCAGGCATGCTTGAACATCCTTTCTTAAATGAGCTTCTCTCATCTTTCTGGGCCTTTGTGATGTACTTATCATTGGTGCTACTACTGGCTGCTAGAGAAAGACTGTTCTAAAATTAAAGGAAGAGGTTATAGATTAACATTTAAACATTTTCTGACGTCTTCTCCATTTTGCATTATAATATATATATATAAATTTTCTTAGAATTTCAAGTGAATCTACACATAGTTCTGGAATTGATATAGTATACAACTTGGCTGATATGCACGGTTTAACTTTTGTTGTCATTTGGCTTTATTTCTATTTCATATGCATATCTCATAGTTCTGAAATCCTTAAATATATTAAGCTGCAATTTAATATATTTGGAAAAGCTTACAAACCACTGTCTCTAGCTATTGTGAATTTGTTAATATTTAAATATGTTCCAAAGACAAATAAATATTTTGGGAAACTTAATTTTCTTCCTGTGGTAAAGTTATTATCAATGCAGCACCACTTTTCTTATAATTTATCCTCGCCTCGCGTTCGATTGAAGGCCACCAGAGAGTAACTAGGAAAGTATACAGTAGTCCACCCCGAACTCCACTGCTGGATTGGTGTTTTTTGTTTACAAAACGCCATTGTGGACCCTATCGCAGCCTTTCTGAAGTGAATGTAGCTGCCATCTTTGCTGAGGCCTTTCTGAAAGGTATGTGAGCGTTTATAATTTCTGTGGTTCTATTTTCGATTTATACATATATGTCTATGTTCAAACTTGTATGTCAATATATATTAGCTTCTATAATGATATTTATGTTCCAAATATTTCATTATGTCTGAATAAGGTACGTAATGTCATAGCTGTGTCGCTAACTGGTAATATAAGTGTCTATATTGACCATCGCACATATTAATGTATGTGTACTTATATTAATATGTGCGTTTATATTGATCCATATGTTTGTCTATATAAATATATGCGTGTGTGATTATATTCACATTTATGGTACTTATGTGTCTATCTATGTGTTTAACAAATACGAAAATATGTTGTAACTCAACGTATTCTGTCGGTCATTGCATATGCGAAATGTTTCCTTCAGTCTTTCTGTTTGATTAGTAATTTCCTTACTTTTAGATTGTGATACTGAATGTGGAGCTTTCATTGCAGTGCTGTCTATTGTTAAATATATACAAGGATTCATTTTAACCCGATTTAACTGATAAACACTTACACATAAGCATTCAACAATGACAGACTTTCATGTATGCACAACATATACGTGGAAATTATATGTGTGTGTGTGTGTGTGATGTGGTGTGGTGTGTGTGTGTGTGTGTATGTATGATGTGGAGTTGTTTGTGTGTATATATATATATATATATATATATATATATATAATATAGGATAAATTCTTTATAAGAATTTATCAAGTAGTCAGCGTGAAAAAACCTCATAATGAAAAAATAACGAAAAATGTTCGTAATGAGAAAATTCATCGTTTCTTCATAGATATATTTAATGATATATCTTATTTAG
>NC_068998.1:24075385-24080022 GCF_001194135.2 Octopus bimaculoides
TATATATATATATATATATATATATATATATTAAAGAGTAAAAATAATTAAATCATTTTATTTTTATTTATATATTAATTCATAATAGAATATAAGGATAAAAATCACGTTAATGTTTGGAGTTGTGTCCCTTACGCTGTAAGGCCTGTAACACTTATCTTGAAGTGTTTGTGGAGAAAGTGTCTGTTATTAAGTATTGTGCTCTTGTGAGGATGGATTGTGTGATATGTGTAGTGGTGTCACATGCATAATCTTTTCCATAAGTGTAGGTATATGTAATTAGTTGTGTTCGTTAATCTGTTTTCTTTCCGTATTGGTTAAGTTCGCGGGAGTTTTCTGTTAGCGTGTGGTGTGTAATGTGTGTGTGTGGGGGGTATAATTTATTAGTGCGGTGGAAGTGCTTATCAACTAAACTAAGGACGCTCTAAGCTACTCTGGTCTTAAAGTTTAAATAGAAGGCCGGCGTGAACCACAACAATTTCCGGTGGCACTTTCTTTTGTGGGGTCTAGGGTCTGGCATATAACGAATGCTATCTTTGAAAGCACTGGCTACCAGAGCCCAGTTGTGTTACGGGACGGCGGAATCAAAGATATCTTTGCTTGAAGATAAGCTGGAGATCATCCTGTTGAAGCCCTTAATCAGATTAATGAACATTATGGCTGAATGGCAAGCACCTGCGTTAATGTCTGATAGCTTCTCATTTGGTTTTCTAAATGGCCTATAGGCACTAGATTCCAGTTCCAGCGTCACGTCAAGGAAACTACTGTTTTCAGGTTGGTCTTTATTGTGACCTTCAGTCTAAGGGAGTTCATGGTATGTGTGGAGACCTTTCTGAGTCTGTCTAGCGTGTGGCCGTTAGTTCCTTTTCATATTGTCAGGGTGTCATTTCTGTAGAGGCCAAAGCTAGTTGAAGGGACTTAAATGCAGGACGTTTACGCCCAAGATCTAGGAATTAAAGTCCTTCGCGAATGATCTGCTGAACATATCTGCCTGAAAATCAATTAGTCCTCAAACCCTTTCCGTCGTAAACTTAAAACAGACACCCTGAGGCTTATATCTTCTGATAGAACCATTCTCTTCTCTGATGAAACTATAAGCTATTCTTTTTACCAATGCCGATGGGGGTCTTTATGTTGTGGAAGATATCGAGAGCCAAGATTCCCAATGCGATACTAGATTTTATAGAGACTGGGGGCAACATATATATTACTGTGTACTACCCATAGTACAGAAAATAGGTGCAATGTGTTTGACAAGCATGCTTTCATTACATAATATTCAATGCACAGATTTGTGGAAAAGGCGAAGCGTGAACTAATTGCAAATGAGTAATTATCGAGGAAGTGATTAACTGTATTGATGCCCCACCAGCAAAAAGACATTACGAATTACTAAATATTATCGTAACTGGATATCCTGTCATTAATGTTGAAAATGGTTAATTATCCGCCACGCTTAGCTCTTAACTTTTGAAACTGGGAGAAATGTTCAGAGTTCTCATGTTGTTCTTTAACTAAAATTTATGAAGGTAATTATAGTTTTGTTTCATTATATAAAGAATTATATAGTTAAAATAATTCAATAGTTATAATCATTTTACAGAATGATATTTGTTTCATTTATTTCTGAAAATTTATTTGATCTACTGACTAGTTCAGTCTTCTACACACTTTATTCTGACATCGCCATTGATCAGTCTGAAACAGTTTCCTCCCCCTCTCTCTCTCTCTCTCTCTCTCTCTCTCTCTCTCTCTCTCTCTCTCTCTCTCTCTCTCTCGCTCTCTCTCGCTCTCTCTCGCTCTCTCTCTCTCTCTCCTTCTCTCTTTCTCTCTTTCTCCCTCCCTCTCAGTTTTCCCGCACGTTCACTTACACCTGTTCGGACGTATGGAGACAATCGGCAGTACTTTTAACGTTAACGAATGAAATATGCACATAATTATCACACATGTACTTTTACTAACTTCACACAAACGCACGCATGCACGTTTTGTGAATGAATTTCATTACCTTAGAGGTAGTCTCACGCCGACACTGAATAGAAAAGCAAGATTTATGGATACTAGCGGGACCGGTGAATATTTCACGGAATTAATAGTAAACCTATTGGGTTATTCCTGAAAATTTTATCTAAAAAGCGTATTAGCGTAGCCTGTGTTGTGTATATATCAAAAGATAGTCGCTTATTTACTATTCATTGACAAGTGATGGGAACTGGAATACGATGATTACTTAACGCACTTGATATATATTTTATGCACAATTTTATAGACTTGATACACAGCACTTTTAAAATAAATATTCACTCTTATTTTTTCATTTTACCTATAAAAAGAAAAATTACTTTTTTAAGATTTACATGGTGACAATTTCATATCTCGAAGACAAAAACTTTATAGTAAGAAAGTTATTTTATATGTAAAATATAGGGGTCACAATTTCACGGGGGTAAAAATTTAGTGCCACATGCCATTCTCTGCAAACTACATCGCTGGTAGCTTACAAGCCAAGGCGATGGGTCAGAGTCAATACACATTTCAGTTTGCGTATATCTTTCAATCTAATACATCTTTGCAGGTTTTGTTCTTCGTGTAAGTTCTCTCTCTCCTTTTCCCTTGTTTGTCAATGTTGATATCGTTAACTCTCACATCAGGTAATTTTAGAGCCGTTGAGAATGCAACACATAGCTGACCATGGCCGAATAGAGATTCAGGCAAGAAAAGCCCCCACATTATCCAATGTCTGCCCTTGTGGTTTATTGACAATCATTGTATATGACAGGCGACCGGGAAGCTGGTTTCTTTCTAATGTTAATGGCAAGTTTCGGATGCGCATGCTTTAAGTGATAGGTGATATAAACAACTTTGTTCAGTCAAAAAGAAATACTTTTCCCTATGCACACAGCCACCTCATCCACCACTTCCACCACCACCACCACTATTATCACCTCTCTCTCTCTCTCTCCCTCACTCTCTCTCTTTCTTTCTTTCTCTCTCTCTCTCTCTCTCTCTCTCTCTCTCTCTCTCTCTCTCTCTCTCTCTCACTCTCTCTCTTTAATCTCACCATCAGAACATCCCTCTGCTAAAATTATATTCCTAACTCTCTTCTATATCACTACCTTCAATTAATTTTTTTCACCACGTAATAAACATTACGTTCTCCCAGCCACGTGTCATGGACGCATCCCTTTCCGTCTTTTTCTTCTTCTATCATTGTACCTCACTCTTCACCTTATCCTCTCTTTATCTCTCCTTTTTCTTTCTCTTGTTCCTTCATTCAATTCAGCTAATCAAGTGAAAGGGTTTCAATTACGTTCCAACTAACTCACGTCATGGACTCTTCTCTCACCCTCTTTTTCTCTCTCCCTCTTTTTCTCTCTCCCTCTCTTTCTCTCTCCCTCTTTTTCTCTCTCCCTCTTTTCTTTCTGCCTCTTTCTCTCTGATCACGTGAAAGCGTTACCGACGGGCTAAGTAACGTAATGACAAGCAAAATCATTATAAGATGAGAATAGCAAGTGACACCATAGTGATTTTGAGTTTTACTATTTCCTTGTAAGTTCTTCATTATGGTTCCCGAGACCCTTAATATCATTACACATTATGTTAGCAGACACGCACACGCAGTAAGTGGAGATAGAAGCTGAAAAATACGTTTTTTTCATAATTTCTAACTGCAAGTTTTATATTTTTGAGCCCAAATCAATTTCGACTCCTATTTCTGTTTTATTTATTAGATAATAAAATTTCAAACGCTCCTCACCTCTATATTCCTTATCTTAAGTCTCTGTGTATGTACACTTTAAATGTCGAAAAATTGCTCCAAAAACAACGAAGTTAAGAACCATTCCTGATACAAGGAGCAAATTACCCCTAACTCCATAAAATCTTATGAGCCGTTCGAGTAACAAGCTCGCGAACATTACACCCATACCTGAGTCAGAGTTCCTTATTCCTATTGCCAATGCACTATTCTCTCTCATATATATATATATCAGTTTCGAGTTGTAGCTGTAATTCAAAAGCGCCAGTCTTGTCATATTCTGTGAGGCTGTATCTCCCTGAGTATTACGTTAATGTTATGCATGTCCGTGGAGTACTCAGCCATTTTTGAGTTAATTTTATCCTCGTGGGGTAATGAAAAGTGAAATTGACACCCAATATTTGCTGTGTGTATGTATCTATGTATCTACTTCTCTTGTGATGAATGCCGTCACTACTCACTCTCTCTTTCTCTCACTCTCTCTCTTTCTCTCGCTCTCTCTCTCTCTTTCTCACTCTCTCTCTCTCTTTCTCTCTTACTTCTTCTCTGAAACATTTAAAAACACAAAACGAACGCCGTCGCTACTCACTGTCTGTTTCACTCTCTCTTTCTCTCTTACTCTCTCTCTCTCTCTTTCTCTCTAACTTTCCCTTTCTCTCTCACTCTCTCTCTCCCTCTTACTTCCTCTCTGTCCTCCTTTTTCTCGCTTTGCCACTTCTTTGAAGTGTGACGCACACAACAGGTACGTACAAAAACAAAAAGTTAGTGTATTAATATTATTGATAATGATGATGACGATGATGATGATGATGATGATGATGATGATGATGATGATAATAATAATAATAATAATAATAATAATAATAATAATAATAATATA
>NC_068998.1:24080396-24086485 GCF_001194135.2 Octopus bimaculoides
ATATATATATATATATATATATATATATATATATATATATATATACACGGGACTATAATAAGCAGTTAATAGTGGAAAATTCCAGGCCCTGTACTACCACCAACCAAAATTGAGCGCAAAAGATACAGGGTACACTGGCCTGGGGGGATTACAATCCCAAAGCCTAAATCAGTGCGTGACCTGGGTATTGACATGAGCGATGATATCTCTTTCCAAGTGCACTTTTCCAAGATGGTGACAAAGTGCAGACGGCTGGTTGGCTGAATCCTGAGAACCTTCAGAACCAGAGAGAAGGAAACCGCGAGGGCTGTCTGGAGGACATTCGTTCTCAGCCGCCTGGACTACTGCTTCTAACTATGCCGCTGGACTAATACTCCCGTCAGCAGACCTTGATGCAACCTAGCGAAGCTACACAAAGAATATCATCTCATTGCAACAGCTCAGCTACTGGGAATGGTTGAAACAGCTAAGTCTCTACTCCCTGTGGCGAAGACGGAAGAGATATGCAATGATATAGATCTGGAAGATTCTGGAAGAGATTGTACCAAATTTTGGCATTGGAATCTACCCAAATGCCATAATGGGTAACCCCTGCGCAGTGCCAAAGATCCCAACACTTCCATCGCGTTTCAGGATCAGTTAATGCAACAGCTTGTTCAAGGGCCCACAGCTTTTTAATATTCTCCCAAAGAGCTTGAGGGACCTACACAAAGCGGATGTAGGTGGTTTCAAAATAAAACTGGATCACTTCCTGTAGAGAGTCCAAGATAAACATACCTCGCGGAAGGAAACATAAATGAGGGGTGCGACATCAAATTTCCTTACTCACCAAATGTCACATATCAGAAGAGGCTCTCAATAATAACAGTGTAGCAAAACTGCTGTGCCCCAGCATGGCTGCAGCTTTGAGCTGAAACCGATAAAAGATGAAATAATATATATATATATGTGTGTGTGTGTGTGTGTGTACATAGAGAGATGAAGAAACAGGGGAAAAGTACTAACACTGATTATGAATCTCAACAATATTGGTGAGATAAACAAGAAAAAATCTCAGTCGAAAACTGTGAAAAATAAATATGATAAAATAGGGTCTTACATAGGTAATATGATCAAACGTAATGCAATTTGTTTTGATTTGACAGTCTGTGGAGAACACGACCACGAATTAATTATTCGTTAAGTAATCGAAACAGAAAATTTACTGGTACCAGTCATGAACTTTGAAATATGAGGATGCAGGATTACGTACTGTCTGATACATCAGTTGCCTTAGGTGTTTGCCTTGAGGCAGTTTTTTTTTTTTTCTGTCTGATCAGAGTTTTTTCAGTTTTCTATTAGGTAACAGATTTTACGTTTGTCTTTTGTGAAAAGATGGCACTACATATGCAACAACTTAGGGAGAGTCTTCCGTTGGCAGTATAGCTTGCTTGAAAAAAAATATTTCAAAATCAGTCTCTGCTGTCCTGTTAATTTTCTCGTTATTATTTAGGGCCAAGTTAGACCTGATCGAGAAGACCTGTTTCCGTCGAGAAAATTTCGTCTTGTTGCTTGAAAATAGTTTATTTTTCAGATGGCAGAGTGCTATAGAGATAAGATTTAAGAGTTATTTCTAGAAGAGGCTACAACTTAGCGGTTATCTTATTAGTTTTATGGCACCTTAGTTGTTATAATATATGATGTGCTTGCTGGTTTAATCTTATCTATTGTAATACAGTTTCTTTATTCTTCTAAGATTGATTGATTTTCATCAATCCTGGGGAAATGAAAGTTCACGAAGAATTCAGCTGAATTTAACCCCAGAAAGTAAAGAAATACAAACAGATATTAAAATGTACTAAGGTTGATGCTCTGAATTTCCTGGCATTTTTGGTGGGTTTAAAATTGTTTTTTTATGTATTTCTTGAAAATGTTCTATAATTCTTAACAAATCCTTAAACTATCTTTATTGATATTTTATTTCAATTATAGGACAAAGGTACATACGAAATATGGTCGGTCATATGCTTCTTCATGGCTGGAAATTATAAGAAATAAATGCAAGGGAAGTCGTGTGATTAAAAATTGAACCAGATTGCGTTACTAGTTTAATTAGTCTACCAATATATTTTGACTCAGTACAATTACAGATGTTCTGAAGTTGGAGCACTATTTTTTGCAGGTTCATTATTGCAATATTTATTTAATAGCTTTGATGTAACGATTAAACCATAATCACGATATGAACATTGATTTTCTATTACAAACATGTGAGACTGATAACAATATTACTATAAGACGTCATGACGACATGATTGCAATCTCAGTGTCTCCATGATATATATAATTGACGTTTCAGCTGTCGTGACACAAGTGATTATGAAGTATGTGGGACAAATTTTAGTGACACATTTGATACGTCATTAAATGTCTTATCGATGATGCTCATTAACATTAAAATATCTGTACGTTATTAAATTATATAAATCTTTAACGAAAGCTCTAATAAATGAGTCACATGAATAAGGCAGCGAGCTGGCGGAAACTTTAGCGTTCTGGGTAAAATACTTAGCGATATTTCGTCCATTTTTACGTTCAGAGTTCAAATTTCACCGAGGTTGACTTAGCTTTTCATCTTTTCAGGGTCGATAAAATAAGTAGTAGATGAACAAAAGGATTGATGTAATCGATTTATTCCCTTCCCCAAAGTTACTAGACTTGTGCCAAAATTTGAAGCCAATATACCAGGTACTAGAATATGTATTAAACAACCAGAAATTTTATGCATTTATGACGCTATGTGTTTCTAATTGTAAAATAAAATATACTCAAATATATACCATAAACCACTATATATATATGTGTGTGTGTGTGTGTGTGTGTGTGTGTGTGTATGAAGAGTCACAAATTGATGCTATTAACTTATGATGATATCAACCATAGTGTCTGAGTTACAATATTCATTTTCGTATATAAATTACGAATTAGGTGTAGCAGTTTATGAAAGTCACTGTATTATATGAGTTATAGTATCAATAATATTAATACGCTAATTTTTTGTTTTTGTACGTACCTGTTGTGTGCCACACTTGCTTCAAAGAAGTGGCAAAGCGAGAGAGAGGAGGTAAGAGAGCGAGTGAGAGAGAAAGTGAGATAGTGAAAGAAAATGAGAGAGAGTGAAAGAGAAAGAGAGAGAGTGAAAGCGACAGAGAGAGAGTGAAAGAGACAGTGAGTGGTGACGGCGTTCATTGCAAGAGAAGTAAATGCATAGATTCATAAACACATTATTAAATCAAAAGCGGAAGAGAAGAGGGACTCAAAAGTGAAAGAAAAGAGAGAAACTGAAAGAGACAGGAGATACATAAATCCAAAGAAAAGTTCATACATAGATACATACACACAGCAAACATTGGATGTCAATTTCACTTTTCATTATCACACGAGGATAAAATTAACTCACAAATGGCTGAGTACTCCACAGACATGCATAACTTTAACGTAGTTCTCAGGGAGATTCAACCTCACACAAAATATGACAAGGCTGGCCCCTTTGAATTACAGCTACAACTCGAGACGTGTATACATATATGAGAGGAGTCAGTGGTGACTCAAAGGAAGGTGGTGTTTGTTTTGTATTTTCAACCACAGCAAATATTGGATACTGTATCTTAAGCAAAAACTGTCTAATACATTCGTATATGTATTCCAATTGATAACCCGATTCATTTTGGGCAATTAATGTTTTAATAGTAAGAGAAAAACTGAGAGAGAAAGAGAGAGAGTGAGAATGAAAGAGCTTAAGACACAACTAAAACAATTCCAGGCAGTGGCAAAGCAACCGGTAGGAAGAGAGAGAGAGAGAGAGAGAGAGAGAGAGAGAGAGTGGGGGGAGACTTCGTTGTGGACTATCTGACACTCACTGCAACTGACCTTTCACTGCTAGTAAAGGCCCAACCACACTCACACATACTCACACATTTATTTTAAGCCATTTCAACAGCAGCCATAAATCGAAAAACATGGTTTTTTGCTCCAAAATTTAAATTTTGAATTTGTTTTCATTATTAAATTACACCTCAGCTAAAAAAAAAACATAGTTTGGCTTCGGAATACAACTTTGTCTTTTTTCTTTCTATATTTTTAAGTTAGAATTTCTGGCTCATTTGATGATGTGTGTAAGTAAACAAAAACTAAAGGAAACAGACAGAGACATATATACATGAATGTATTTGTGCGTGTGTATAGTTTAGGTTAGTTAAAACATGTTTGCAATACTAAGTGTCACGTGGTGGAAATAAGCACGAATACATTCGTATTTGGTTTTCAGTTGAAACACTGTGAATCATTTTGGAGATTTATTGCTTTAATAGCAAGTTTTAAAATATGGATAATCGCATGAGAGACGCAGCACGTGAGCGTCAGTGTTGAAGGAGAGAACGAGTGCGCGAGGACAGCAGGAGGAAATAAGGAATAAAAATCGCGCGGGGATGAGGAAGAAAGGAAATAAGTCAAGAGGAGAGAGAGAGCGTATCCTACGGTATAGGAGGGAAATAAATCAGCAAAGGATAAAACAAATGAGTCAGGACCAAAGAGAAGTGTGTTTCCAAAATAAGAGAGATAGTGATCAACAAAATCGACAACACATGAGTCAAGAGCAAAGGCAGCTGTACATAGAAAATATGAGAAACAGAGCTCAATAAAGAAGGAAACACATGAACGAAAACGAAAGGCAGAATTACCTTCAAGATACGAGGAACAGAGTTCAAGAAAGGCAAAATATGGAAGAATCTGAAGCACAGAATTGTCTTGTGATAGACAGAGCTAAAATAAAAAGACGGAATATAATAAAAGAACAACAAAATTCTCAATTTACGATTGGTGAGATGAACGCAGTATTCCCACACTGTCATGCACGTAGATTTCCTCACAAAGCACTTAATTGTTTCCATAATAGCAAGGTTTCCTTGCCGAATCTACAAGAATATCCTGACCAGTTAAAACAACTTTTGGAAAATACCGACATTGAAGGAATGAACTTTAGACAGAACATCAGAAACTATAATTCAATGTATTCGTTCGCCTCATTTGAATCCAATGTTACATCACCTCCTGGTCGTAGCCCATACTGTTCCTGCTTGCAAGGACAAGTCTATCATCGCGCAAAAAACTTATATCTTGAATACTGTGACCCTAGAAGATATGCTCAACTCTATATTGTTGATTTTAAAGTAGACTTACAAACAAGAGCTGAAGTGCCTGAAAATATTAATTGCTTGCAGTCAGTAATGGAAAATATTTCTTGAGTCATGCTGAATAATCCATATACTGCAGCATATTTAAATATGCGCACTGTTGAACAACAAGAAGAAATAAGACTAACCAGAGAAAATGTTAGTCCGCAGAAAGTAACTGTGCATTTTATATCAGGCCCAGATGCCAGGAGATACAATAACCCTGTTAATAATGAAATTGCAGTTGTATTTGTAGGTGAAGATGGTACACCTCCAGTTCATCGTGATATGGTTATATATCTACGCATCACCACTATACCAGCCGCTCCATCATTACACATCCACATTACACCTTTAAGATCGGGAAACCAGTTAGGGGCCCGCTGGATCTCTCTCGGCATACCAGCAAACTACAAAAGCGCACCTGCCAGCATCACCACTACCTCCAAGCGCCGTCATATATATATATGTATGTATGTATGTATGTATGTATGTATGTGTGTATGTATGTATGCACGTATGTGTGTATTTATGTGTGTGTCTGTCCCACCACTACCCTCATTGCTTGACAACCGATGTTGGTGCATTTGTGTCCCTGTAATTTAGCTGTTCAGCAGAAGAGACTGATAGAATAAGCACCAGGCTTGGTGGTGCTCCGCATGGCCACCGTCAGATGACTGAAACAAGTAAAAGAATTAAAGAATTCCGAAAAACGTTCTGTACCACCAAACCAAGAAGGTCCTTTGAATATGTATGATGTATTTTAAAGTTAAATAGTAATTCTATTTACGTTTGTGTAACTAAGATATTTTGGTTGGATTATATAGTCATTAGTGTTACATTACATTCTATAGTCTGTAACTGTCACAAAATACTTTT
>NC_068998.1:24086495-24089848 GCF_001194135.2 Octopus bimaculoides
CATTACATTCTATAGTCTGTAACTGTCACAAAATACTTTTCTAGGCCTGACATTTGTTGTGAGGGGGACAGGTGATCCGATCGATCCCAGTACACAATTGGTACTTAATTTATCGACCACGAAAGGACAAAAGGCAAAGTCAACTTCGGCAGAATTTTAACTCAGAACGTAAAGACAGACATTCATAATATACAAACATTTCTCATGGCACCAGTACATTGTTTACAGATGCTTACATTTCTTATGTTTTCCGTTAATTTTTCACGGGTCCAGCTAGTTATGTTTATTATGATAACTGTAGTATGTAAATTAATATATTTTCAGAATTGTGTAAACTTTGACATTGGCTGTAGTTTGTGAGTCATAACAATAACTATATTATTTATTCTGTATGCATACAACAGCTATAACGTTGTATATAAATTATTATGTGACTCAAGCCATGAGATTTAAGCTATGCGATAAATAATGATGCTAAATGAAGTATGTAACTTATTGAATTAAACAAAGTTCATCTGATATATCATTAAATATCAATGGCCTCATTAAGCGAGTAAATTATTACATAAAATGATCTATGCAAACAAGATGATATCTTACCTCCAAAGATTCCGTTCATAACTATCATCATGTTGCTACAAGTGGAAAACACTCCCAATATAGTGCTTGTAAATCCAATAATTCCAGATGATGTCATCAATGTACGATGACTGAAGTAAACCAACAAACCACTAGCAACTGTGGCTAAAAATATAATTTGATAAAGAACAATCAGTATAGCGAAGGCGTTGAAGTGATGATATGCTCATATTTAAGTTGTGTGTTGCCTTAGCAGTTATGGACGATTTGTCTGGAAGGGGAAAAAACTACGACTCCATTTAGGTGTCTGAATTGTATATTTTGAAATAGGGTACGTGGAAAGTCTTACATTTGAGTGCATGGTCAGAGACTCATGTCATATCTACGTATGTACGTCATTATCAGTGAGATATCATTGCACAAAACCATGGGAGAGTGTCTTTTTTATACCCTCGTGAGCAAGGAAGGTGGAGTGAGGGAGTTAGGGTGACAGAGTAATACGAAAAAATAGTGGGAGAAGAGGTGAAAGAATAAAAGAGGGAAAGAGAGAAAAATGAAAGATTCGTTTTCTCTCTTTCTCCCACGTGACCATCGGCCATCTTTCTTCTCCTAGGTTGTGTTTCTTTCTCTCCGTTGTAGCTGGAACAAGGAAGACGTGTTCTTGTTTGTCTCCTGTCCACGATTGATTTACGCATTCACCACCACAACCTCCCTCATTTAGGTTTAGCAGTCCTTCCTGTTTCTTTTCACTGTTCTGTTTGTGTTACCTATTTTGACCCTCTGCAAAATCCCAAATTTTATTTAATTTACTTTGCAGGAGGAACTGTTTTATTGAAAACGTATATTGTTGTTAAATGCTCGAAATACGAGACTAGAAAAACAGCCAACAACTGATGAAGGGTCGTTCTTTATGTTGTTTGTTTTGTTTTCCCTTTGTGTCTTTCGTTGGTGGAAACAATAGTTCATGTTCCATGTACTCGTGCTTCGTATTTTTTGTTGTACACGTTTCATGACGCCCTGTGTCAACATATGGTTTTATGTGTATATATATATATATATATATATATATATATATATATATATACGTAAACTGACAAAATGTAACGCTTGGACGCATTCTCTTGTCTTTAAACTCATTTACGTTTATGCTTATCATAAAAACGTGAAGTTTCTTTTGCATGCGAAATTCATTTGCTGCCTGAATCTTTCCCTGAACCATCCAACTGCAATCATTAATTGCTTACGAATCTATCATTCTGTATTAAGGACACCCATCATTTTTTTTTCTAATAAATCACCATCTAGGTTCATAATAATGAATTCAAATTCATCCTGTCACAACTCCACACCACAATTACAGATAGAATGGCCTAAATGTTTTTTTTTTTTAAATATGTTCTCACCTACCTATTTATCAGATCGATATAATGTCCATATAAATATTATCCTATATCTCACATCTAAACTTTAACCTTTACGCTGACACATCTTCGCTGCTCTCCTTAGATCAGCAGATCCTAGTTAATAAAAATAACAGAGCTCTACTTTGCTTCAAATATCTGTAGATGATCTCTGTTCCTCCTATGCTCGATTTTTCCTACAGGTATTAAGCTGTAGATGTTCGAAGTAACCTATTTGGATAAGTCTTCTCAAGGTCAATAGCTTTGCCACATCTCTCTTTTGATTTTATTAATCTGTCTCTCATCAATCAGTACAAATAACGCAATGACCTTCCTAATTATCTACATTCTTTACTTACCATTTTCCATCTCTATCATACTACAACATAACTTGCACATACTGATCACTTTCATTTGGCATATCTACTGTGCCTAACGATAGTGACGATGTAACCGACTGAACTGCTATTTATAGCAGTTAAATTCCTCTAAGTACTTGTAACTGTCATAAAAAGAATGATCACAGTAGATAAGATATCCCTAGATAAAATATGTCACATGAGAAAACAGTATAAAGTAGCTAGAATGCTTTTAAATCACAGATCATTAAGATCAGGAAAATCTTCGCACTAAACAACAGCAAAAGATACCCTTCATGTTGTTCTACAATCACGATAGAATGGTGTTCCCTCATCGTATTCTATACTCAACAGTGATTTTTATATGTCTCCCTTCCTCCATTTCTAACTTTTACACAGTTTAACACATAGATTCATCTCAAAATATCAATAAATTTTATGCATACTAAAACAAATACAATATTTTCTTTTTGTGATGTTTGGGGCAGTTCCATCACAGGCTGATTGAAATCCACTACTTTCTAAGCATTAACTACTCTACAAATAATTGTCGAGAGTAGGCGGGGACTAAACTGGCACCCTACCTTGTACCAGCGTTGTAGATACGCAGAAGAATTAAAAGACAAAACTTACTAAAGGTGCATTCGGTTCTTGATAGCAAGAGCTTAAGTATCTTGTCAAGTGATGGACACCATGTCACACCATACTTTATTTCCGTACAACAGTTTTCGAACGCAAAGAGGAAACGCAAGAGTCAGATAGGTGGAAAAGATTGGTAACATGGAATTTAGAGTGTTTTGGAGAAATGGAAATGGAATGGAAGTATGTGTAGATTGAAATGGAAATAAAATGAAAGTTTTTCAGTTTCTCTGAATAAGCAAATTGTGATCAAATTATCCAATGTACCAATACTAATACGTCTCCTCTGCAAAACAATACTGTAAGCATTTAGTTCGCTCACGCCTTCCTACGTGGACTTCCTTGTCTTGTACTAACTATATATATATATATATAT
>NC_068998.1:24090107-24092989 GCF_001194135.2 Octopus bimaculoides
TTACTTCTTCTATAATTGCTTTACTACTTCGGTATTTTTGTGTCTTTCTTCAACCCGGTAGAATGGAGAAGATTGAAGTGGACGTGTCTTTGAAGGATATTCCGATTCCATCTCAGAAATAATTTTTTAAAGAACTGGTAATTAAAACCACTGAATTTATTCATAGAATCAGACAGAAAACTTTTTATTTCGATAGAAGGATTGAGTAGTTAGTATTGATCAAGAAGTTAAAGAAAATATATATTAAAAAATTGTTTAAACTATGAAATTTCCGCCTTTGAACAGTCATTTTACCAGTTTTGCAATTGAATTATGGGACATCGTCACAAACGTTATTTTATTTTTAATTCCCCGTAGGGATATAAAAAAAAACATTTATTAAAATTGAAATCGATTGTTTCTGACTTGAGTAAGAAAAAAGGCATCATTGTTTACTCTGATAAGATTGGAAATTTATATGATCTTGACTTGAATCCGTATCACTAGCTTTTAAAAAGGAAACTACCAAAACGTCTAAAATAGCTGATAAAAATGTTTTGAGGACTAATAATTTAATTGATAAACGTATTAGGGAATATTATCGTCTGGATGATAGGACTAAACTATTTGTTCCTAAAAGACCTAAATTCATTTTAAAAGACCGTAAGTATAATTTTTATAGTAACCCTACAGTGCGCTTGCTTTGCCCTGGGAATTCAGATTTAGGGAGACTTAGTAAGGCTATTTTAGATAAGTCTATTCTAATTCTCAAGGATGAAATTAAGTTGCATCTTTGGTCTAACTCTTATGAAGTTATTGATTGGTCCAAAAATATTGAAAATAAGGGTAGGAATAGGTTTATTTAGATAGGTTGTAATAGTCATTATTCTTACATTCATCAAGTAGTTTTAGATACGGCCCTAATATTTGCTAAGAGCAGTTCTAACTTAAGTATGGATGAAATTAAAATCATTTTTTTTTCAGCTAGGAGATCTGTCACTGAATTTGAGAATAAGTTTTGAGTTTAAAAGTATAGATACGGTGGTTTTTATAGACCTATGGAAGCGGCAGATTCCGCCCAAATTACAGATATAGTAGGTATTGATATTCGTTTAAGTTAGGGACTGATTTACCGGAGCTTGTTGGGGGTTTATACCGAGATGACTCAATATTCACCGTTAGGAATGTTTCTAATAGGAAATTAGATCTATATAGAAAGAAGTTTCACTGGTTTGTTTTTTAAATGTAATTTCGGTTTATCTATCACTATAGTAAATGAACATGAATCTGTTTATCTTTCTTGATGTTAACTTTAATTTAATTACTGGTATTTACGAAGCTTATAATACGCCTAACTCTAACCTGAAATATTTTAATTCAGGAAGTAATTTTCCAGGCTGTTGTAATAAATTTCTAATTTACAACATTTCTAGGATAATTTCTGCCTTATCTTCATGTAAGCAAATTCTTGATAAAATGCTGATTACTACAATATCGCCTTTAATAAGGTTGATGACAATAGTATAAATGAATACCTTGATATTTCTAGCCCTGATAATATTGATCAATCGAACCTTACTAATAGTGGATATGGATTTGATATTAAATATTCTAAATCTAAAAGGAAGGGTAAATATGAATCTGAAAATGCACTGAAGAACAAAGAGAATAATCATTTAACCCTTTAACCCCAGTTGCTAATGTTCATAAATATAACTGTAATTGCATATTAAAAGGTAATGATTGTAAGTTGGTCTATAAGGTTAATAATTTATGTCATTCTAATTTAGTTTCGGACAAGAATAACATTATATGGTATATTATTCCCTTTGCTGGTCAATTAAAAATTAATTTATTTGGGACTGTTTATAAATTGTTTTTGAAACATTTTAATTTTAAAAAGTAGACACTGAGATTTTGAATCCGAGATCTCTTAAGGTTGCCTTTTTGGTTTCTCGGAATTTATTTCAAATTATTTCTTCTATTATTGAGAAGAAATTATCTGGTTTTTATCATCATGTTAGCTCAATTAATATTAGCGAGATCGATTCCATGGATGCTAATGATATTGATTTTTCCGTTAGCCAGGATGATAGTGATGGTTTTGATTCAAATTTCAGTTTTCGCAATAATGAGGAGGGTAGCGATTTGTTTTAATAATAATTCAATTGTTGAAGGCTTGAGTAGGAGTGGAAATTCCCTTTGTGATTGTGGAAACAAAAGTAAATTGTTTATTTAAAAAACTTTGTAAGCGTAAAGCGGTAGTTATCAAGCTAAAGTTATTTCTGAGGGTATTCATTACTTTTATATTGGTTCATCTGCAAATTATATTAAGAAAAGGGTTTCGAACCTTTACCATTCCTTTAGAAACAGAAATAGTGTTTCTTCTACCAGACTTAGTAATTTCATCTGGAATTCTAAAGATCATAATAAAACGTTCTTTATTGAATGGAATATTTTAGGGACAACTGCAGTCTATAAAACTGGTAATATGTTCTCTCCTTTTGTTCTGAAGAATTATTTTTTCTTTTATTTTGTAGAAGAAAGCTGTTAAATTCAAAATCGGAAAGAAGATATTTTTGTGTTAATAGGAATAAATGTGCGTTTAAAAATTTAAATTAACTAGTTTTTTTTTTATTTTGTTTGATTTGGTTGACCGGTTATTGAAGTTTTGATAATTACAGTTTCCCCTTTGTACTTACTATTTAAGTAGGTTCTTCTCTCATTTGTTTTTATTTTATTTTTATTTCTACGTTGCCATTATGTTATGTTAGTTTTTTTTTAGATAAATTCCTTCCAGTGTCATTTATTAGATTTAGATATATCTATTCTATTTTAATAAATTATTATAAGTATCCATTAGATATGTTTTTAGTTTATTTCTTAATCCTAAGATTTGGATA
>NC_068998.1:24093308-24096592 GCF_001194135.2 Octopus bimaculoides
AATCTGTGTGGGTGTTTTTTCAAAACACTGTCTGGTTTAAAAAGCCACATCAGACGCCATGAAAGGGCTAAGGTGTAGGTGCAGGAGGTGGTCAAACTCTGTTTAAGGAGTAGACAACCACCATATATATATATATATATATATATTCTTTTTTTTTTTTGCCTGTCCTTTTAATTGTTGCTTCTCCTGTCCGCTTTTGTATCGTCTATCTGTCCGAATGTTTTTTTGTCTTTTATTGCGTTTTTGTTCCATTTTTTTATATTCATATATACATACAGCGGCGTACGTACAGACTTGTACTCACATTATAATAGGTATGTATCTAAATTTTGTAAGACATTTTTACTCCGTCTTTTGGTCCCCCTCATACTTTCTTCCGCTTTTCTTTTTCTCGCTCCCCCCTCTCTCTCTCTCTCACACACACATTTCTTGGCCCTCTCTTTCTTTAACACCCACTTTTCCTCATTGTTTATCTCCTCTGTACCTTTCCCTTTGTCTCTTGACTTTTTTCTAATCTATAAATACACCGACAGTAACTCCAAGATGTAGTCTATTAAATTAATCTTTAGCACTGTTCTCCGATTCTTGTTGTGGGGAGTATTTATAAGATAGTTATTATTTTTCTAAAGCAGTTTAGATTATGCAAATATTAATATGGATTTTACTTGATGAATAATTTTTGCTCTGTGGAAAAATATTTATTGTTTAACAAGTTGTCCAGATGTATAAAACTCGTTGGATACTTCGAACCGCACGACAGCGTGTACAAGATTCTACGAGCTGGATATGGATAGATGTCCATAAAAACTCTGTGATGTAGATTCAATTATGTCCAGTTTGCATACATTACAACAACTTCATTAACAATCAATAAATGAAACAATATGCGCTGCTAGTAATTATTTGTGCAGATGTGAGTGGAAAAGCTAATCCAGATGGTATATATACTATTTTATTAAGTAATAGTTCTTAGAATGAAAAAGGAAATAGAAATTCTTTATACGAGTGCAGTTCTTGGGAAGATCTTGAGAAGATCAATGCTTGATAGAAATCATGAACTGCTTCAACTGCAAAACCATTCACTATTGTTCATATCACTAGAATTCTTTCCAGCGGACATGTGCGTAAATCTGAATATAAAAGTTAATTTAGATTGGTCTTTATGGACAAAGTGAGGGGAAAATAGGGCACACCTTTTAGTACGTGGATTCATTCGTTTCTGTTTGATTAGTTGAGATAGATTATACAAACTAAGGTACGCTATTTTGACCATTCGGAACGAGTATTAATGCTCACTATAGTCAAGTAACGACTATGAACGCATGCATCACGAAGCATGTTTTACAGTATATTTTTAAATGAACAATAATAAATTGTTAACGCTAACTTAGTCAATGAAATGACAGTAGCTAAGATCTTTGCAAAGTTTCCAGTATTAGTGCGATTGTGACAATTTCTCATCTGTTTGAAATTGTAAGGATAGACATTTACAGGTAAAATCTGAGCAAGGAGAAAATTCAAAAGGAAAATATTTCTAATACTGAAGAACATAAGAAATATGATTCATAAGGGATATTAAGGTTTAGACGAGTAATGAGGTTTACGACAGCAAGGAGATTTGGGACAGTACGTATGCTTACAACAGTATAATAGTTTCCGACAAGACCTAAATTTAAGTTAGAATAGTGGTTTACAACTGTAGAGTAGAGACATGTACATATTGAAAAATTTGGTGGAATAAAATGAAGCTTGAGATTCTTGATACCCAGGGAATGTTATTGTACTGGTAAAAGTAACAGAGTGAGAAAACAATGTATGAGAGCTAGTAGTAGTAGCATGCTGATGGATATTTCAGTTTACACACACTTGTGATAGTGGTAAAATAACCAGAGAGAACGTATGTGTTTGGAAGAGAGGTGTTAATGAGTGAAACGTTGTACAGGATGTTAAAGTAGTGGTAGAATCTTTAGAAAGAAGTCACTATATTTTTTAGGAAAGTAGTTGTGTTACACTTGTCAGGAATTTATTCTAGAAGTTGTTGTTGAAATGGTAGTACAGACAGTGAGAATTATCAGTAAAATTAATTGATATTTCATATCGCGAATCAATTTTCTTTTTTAAAAAATGTGATTCTGCGATTTCTATGGGCAGCATAATTCACCGAGATATAATGGTTAAATCTCTCAAACTTTCGAAGTATCTTACAAGTTAGATAAACAATGTGCAGGCCAAAAGAAATAATTATTCTTGCACAACCGATATGGGCGTCAAACAAAGATTATAGCTAATGTGTTAAGAAAAAGGAACGAAAGAACAGTGAATGACATAATTTCCGAATATAAAGGAAGAACAAGGAAACGTTGCATAAGCACAATTAAATACCAATATATTAAATATAATTCATAAGTCAGTATACATTACGCCTCCCATATACTTTACTTCAAGTGCGTGAGTCTTTGTGTTTGTATTTCTAATCCACCACCGCTTGACAACCGGTGTTGTTTTCTTTTCGTCTACGTAACCTAGCGGTTAGGCAAAAGACATCGATAAACTAGGTATCAGATTTCGAAAATATACATTAAATAATTAGTGCTAGGGTCGATTGGTGATTCTAAAACCCTTGGTGGCGATGCTCGAGTATGACCACAGTCCCATAATTTAGACAGGTAAAAGATAAAGGGTGAAAAATAAAACTAGAGACTTACCAAGAGCAGAATCCTGTGGACACAGATGATAGCTGTGTCACAAACAATGTTGACAGAGAAAACCATAAACACTTGTTGCATCTGATGTGAAGAGTGTCTAAAATGATGTGAAGAATATCTAACCCTAAAATTGACTAATTCTCAGCCAACAAAAACAGCCGTAGTTTGTATCCTACTGTCTATCTATCTATATATCTATCATTCTATCTATCTATCTATCCATCTATTTATATATCTATCTTTATCCCTCTCAATATGTGTGTATACATACATATATTTTTATATATACATACATATACACACACACATATATGTATATGTATATATATATGTGTGTGTGTGGGTGTGTGTGTGTGTGTGTGTGTGTGTGTGTACGCATATATATTATTTATGCACCCTTTTAAAGCCTAGCCAGGCTCATGGGCCCAGTTTACTCTTTCTATAGTGTATGTGTTCCCCCAGCTGGAGAAAGAGTGAGAGAAAGTTGGGGCGAAAGAGTATAACAGGGGTCGCCATCACCCCCTGCCTGAGCCTCGTAGAGCTTTAGGTGTTTTCGCTCTATAAACACACACAACGCCC
>NC_068998.1:24099193-24121249 GCF_001194135.2 Octopus bimaculoides
ATATATTTGTTTTGGCTGTGATAATGCCGACATATTAACATGTCTTTCTTATACTCTACTATAATAATAATAATAATAATAATAATAACAACAACAACAACAACAAAAACAACAACACTAATAATAATATTATTAATAAAAACAACAGTAGCAACAACAACAGCAACAACAACAACAGCAGCAGCAGCAGCAACAACAACAACAACAACAACAACAACAACAACAACAACAACAACAATAATAATAATAATAATAGCAACGAGGCACTGGCTCAAATGGATTCTGATCTTAACTGATAGGGAATGTTATCATTTACATAATTTGTCTTCGTATAAAAAGATGAGCGGCAGTAAATATTCTGCTGAATACCACAGATTTTCTTGTCAGTTGCTTCATCTTAACCATTGAGCACGTCCCTTAGTGGCCGACTGTATGTGCATCTCTGATCACGAGCAGGAAAACGCAGGGAGCAGCATAGCCATGTTTTGAAAGGTGTTCTTTGGGATTTAAATAATCCACCTCTGGAAACATGGGTGTTTCGTTGAACAACCTCAAATAACCTTCCTTCAAGGATCTGTTGAGCGGGATGAGCTACTCAACCTGATGAAAATTCTAACTGGGTCCAGCCTGTAAGTTCTTGCGATGTTCATCTTCATATGAGGTTATCATGTCGCGTTCCTATGGTTGTGATGCATGTGCCTAGTTTACCCTTATCAGACGGGTAGTCATGATGGGTATATTGGGCTTCTTATGTTTGTACCCAAGTGTCACTTAATAATAGTGATGATGGTGATGATGATGATGATGATGATGATGATGATGATGATGATGATGATATTAAGATGGAGCTTGGACTCTCGAAATGTGCTACGCTGGTGATGAGACGAGGAAAGCTTGCCAGAACAGAAGGCATATGGTTGCCAAGTGATGAAATGATGAAGGCAATTCAACCGCAATCCAGCTATAAATACTTGGGAATACTTGAGACAGATGGAATCAAACACCACGACATGAAGGAAAAGACAAAAAGAGTGTACCTGCGGTAAGTGAGGAGAATATTGGTTTCAAAGCTGAATGCCAGAAACACAATTTCGCCAATTAACTTGCACGCAGTCGCAGTAATTACGTACGGCACTGGAATCCTAACGTGGACAGAGGAGGAACTAAAGGAGAGGGACAGAGAGACAAGAAAGCTCCTAACGATGCATGGAGCCCATTGCGTATGTGCAGACACTGATCGCCTGTACGTAAACGGAGCAAATGGAGGAAGGGGACTGATAAGTGGGGAAGACTGCGCGCGTATCGAACTCGGGAGTCTAATGAGATACCTAGCCCAAAGTAAGGAAACCTTGCTAGTGACAGTTAGGAACGATGGAGTATTGAGAGCTGAGAAAAAACGGGTAGCAAAGGAAGAAGTAAAAAAAGGACATGAGGAAGAATTACGCAAGAAGGGACTACACAATCGATTCCATGTAGCCACAACAGAAGTTGTTGGAAAAAATAGGTGGGATTGGCTGATTAAAGAAACCCTAAAAAAGAGACCGAGCGCACTATACTGGCAGCGTAGGACCAAGCTCTGGCCATGAACTGGCGGGGCAACCTAAGGAAAAGGAATGAGCAAGTGTCTCTGTTGTACCGCATCTGCTATAGAGCGGATGAAACCGCTGCCATATCACGAACGAATGCCCTAGACTTGCCTAGAACCACTACAAGGTATGGCGACACAACCAAGTAGCGAAAGTGCTACATTGAGAACTGTGAAAAGTGAGGACTAGAGAGAGGCAAGGAGTGGCAGCCGTTTGAAGCAAAATGTTCAGCAAGTTCTGTCGAATTACAGTTATTGTGCCTGACGTCATATCTATGCCCACTAAATTTTTTGTTTAATTGTTCAGTTGTACAACCAACATGAATCAAATTGTGTTTCGTGCATTCTGCTGCGTACACCAAATAGAAATCTCTACATGTCCCACGTTCTGTATGAAGCGTAACATTTCAGTTATGATTCCCGATGGAATTCACTTGACTCATATTGTTGCATAATGAACAGGGCTTACCTCTCTTGCGGCTGTGTTTCAAGGTACAACGTGCAGATACTCCAATGTTCGTTTTCTAGGAGTCAGAAATAGAAGTCAATTTCGACAAGACTAAACTAGCTCAAGGGCTATTTCAGTTTTTCCGCCGTCACAAACTGAAGGAATATTATTTTGAAAAAACTGGTAACGAGGAGTCAGAAAACCCTATGATTACTAAAAATGAAAAGGATCAAATCTGGTATAATTGGATTGAAAAGAATCCCAATTGGTATCCAGATGAGAGTTCGGGATGGATGCTCACAAGCACTACTGGAATATCTTAAATCTTGTAAGACAGGCATTAGAAAAAGCCTTAAAACAAGTGGAAAGAAGTGCTTGAAAACCCTCTCAAATTCCCAACGTTATGCACTACGACGTATAGCTAATAACGATTCTATTGCTTTAAAATGGCGGATAAGAGAGGCGCTATTGTAATTATGGACAAAAAGTGAATATATTTCGGCTTGTAAAAAAGTTTTAAATAACAAAACTTCATATGAAGAATTACCTGTCGATCCAAACCCCAATTATAGAGAGGAACTTGATAAAATAATTCTGGAAATGGAGGAAACAATTTCATTAGTAAGGCCAAATTCAAGATTTTACGGTCAGAAAGAAGAACACCTGCATTTTATGGTCTCCCTAAAATACACAAAAAGTTCGAAAGATTTCCTCCAATGCGCCCAATTTGCAGCGGATATAAATGTTCTACGGCCACGATTTCGGAATGGCTGGATGGCTTTCTACTCCCTGCCGCAAAAATATCAAGTTCCTATATTCGGGATACCTTTGATTTTGTATCTAAATTCAACAATGTTATATCGCAATACTGACCACGATGAAGGGGTAGAAGCATGCATGGGTGCCTTTGAAAAGTGGTCAAACAAAAATATTCCACAAATTCTCTTTGTAGATTATTGAGATTTGTGTTACAAAGTAACACAATGATATTTGGACAAAGATGTTTCCACCAGACGAGGGGCTGCACTATGGGTACTCCTATGGCAATTAATTTCACTAAAGTCTTCATGACAAAATTGGGATACACTGAAGACATTCAAATCCCTTCATGGTCATGAACCAATACTTTGGTTACGGTTCAATGATGATGTCTTTTTGTCTGGGGAAGATCACAGGATAGTTTAATTGACTTCTTGCATTTCTGTGACTGTTATGCTAATAGCTATGGCTTTATGTCCAATATAAAATTTACGTCTAGTTTTTCAAAAACCATCGTTGACTTTTTGGACACAAAAGTAAAATTTTCTGGAGGCAGGATAGTGACAGAGTTATTTTGCAAGCCCACATCATCCCCCATTTATCGTCACCGTCGCTCCGATCATCCACATCACATTATTCGGAGAAATCCGAAATCGCAATTTTTGAGGATAAAACAGATTTGTACTGACATACTGGATTACTGGAAACATGCAAATACTTTTGTACACCATAATCTCAAAAGCGATTACAGTGAATCACGATTAAAAGAAATATCTAAGATAGGCAAAGATAGTCAAACCATCACGCATGATTCTAGCAAGCACAATACAATAAATACAGAATTCCTTTAGTGACTAACTGGCACCGAAATTTCGCAGGCATTTCAAAAGTGTTGCATGAAAGTTATCAGCATGTGGCGAAAAAATACCCGCGTTTCAAACAGATATTTCTTCAGCCGCCTATTGTGGTCTTTAGACGGAAAAAGGATATAAGAGAATTATTGACCTCTATTTCTGACTCCAAGAAAACGAACATTGGAGTATCTGCACACTGTACCTTGAAAAGCAGCCGCAATAGAGGTAAGCCCTGTTCATTGTGCAACAACCTGAGTCAGGAATCATAACATAAATGTTACGATTTATACAGAACGTGGGACATGTAGAGATTCCTATTTGGTGTATGCGGCAGAATGCACGAAACACAACTTGATTTATGTTGGTTGTACAACAGAACAATTAAACAAAAGATTTAATGGGCACAGATATGACGTCAGGCACAATAACAGTACTGCGACAGAACTTGCTGAACATTTAGCTTCAGGCGGCTGCAATTTTGAAAAAGACTTGAAAGTGCATATTCTCAGAAAATATTCTGAATCTGCTTCACTTTCATTTCTAAAAATGCATGAAGAGATATATGTTTGCGGGTTATTGACTTCACACCCTAAAGGAATGAATAAAATGTCAAGAGAATATTATCGAATATATACAAAACTGTTTGATTGAATATTCTTTTTTTTCTTTTCTTTTTTCTTTCCTCTTTCTTTCTGTCTCTTTTGTTTCTGTCTTTTTCTTTTCGCCTGAAATTTATAAACTGGGGATGTCATTCCATCATCGTGTTGACGCTGGTTTCTCTCATTCATACTTTAAATTTAAATTTCAATTATTTTGAATTCTTATCACTTCTTATTTTGAACTCGACAAAGACCGGCTTGCTGTCAAAATATCGTTCAACCAATAAAATATAGATTACAATCTAATCGTGCTCTTCGTCTTAATAATAATAATAATAATAATAATAATAATAATAATAATAATAATAATAATAATAATAATAATAATAATAATAATGATAATAATAATAATAATAATAATAACAACAATAATAATAATTATCTTAACCAAAAGGGCTTACATCAGACATCATAAAATAACATGACACAACATAAAAGACAACACAAGACGAGACGAAGTAATGACACAAGAGTCAGTACATACAGGAGGGGGGCGAACGGGCACTCTTAACGGACCGAGCGCAAGATGCTGAATGGTTATGATAGGTGACCATTCATCCGAACAGCCGAGCAGATGCCACTGTACGAAACAGTGACCCAACCGTGGTAAACCTGACCGAACCCGGCTGCCTTGAGAACAGCTGCCAAGTATCGATGGTCGACCCTATCGATGGCTTTAGATTCATCTAAATTGAACAGAACCCCACCCATTCCAACTTCGTTACTCACCCTTTCTATGATGTAGCGCATGAGGTGGAGGTTGTCGCAAATAGCTCTGGTCGGGATGGCGCATGTTTTATAAGCCATAATAACTAGAAAATATGTAAAATATGCCATTGGCAAGTGGCAAACAATACTGCAAATATAGAGAAAAGAGTGAATTTAAAGAATGAAGTGCTTCTGTATTGGGAGAAGTGATAACCAGGTACTGCCTTTTTCCATTCTCTTTCTCTACGGTGCTAATAATCTTATCCAGCGTGTTAATCAAGAACTGAATAAATGCTATGGTAGGACAATCAACAGTGTTTTTAACATCTGCATCGTACAACTTGGTGGTAGCGAATAAGCTCAATTTGCATACTGCAAATGATAAACAATTAGAAATACGGACTGGAGACATTGATAAGTAATTCTTTCAGAAATGGCATTGAAGTAACCGTGAAAATAGAAAAATTAAGAACATTAATGCCATGCTTCAACAATAAATTGGGGTAATTACCCCTAATACGAAAATAGATAATTTAGAAATAGTAAACTAGAAAGTCTATGACATGTACAAATAATTTAACAGATAAATAAGGACTAATAAGGACTCTATATTATAACACGTAAAGCAGAGCTAGATCTACCGGTTAAGTAACAGATATTCGTACTCTAACTGCCCCTGAAATAACAATTCGTTAGTATATTCCCCACTAGGTGAAAAGTAAACTAGCCAGGCTATATAGAAAAGCAAGAAATAACTGCATTGAGAATTATTTGGCAAAAATATTTGGCTTACCAGCCGTACAGTCAGTAGAGACTTTATGGAACTGGAAATGTATTATAAACTCTCTGCTGTAGGATTAAAGTGATTCTGGTAAAGAAAATGCCAAACAAGTTCAAACAGCTGCTACAAATCACAAATAAAACCAAATCTATTTACAAAGAAACCAACAACTACAAAGGAGAGGCCGAAATCACAGATAATTATGAAGATAAGAAAAAGAAAAGTAACAAGGGCCACTTGGCTTATTCCTATAGATAGAAGGCAATCCGGCCTTCCGTTTAGTTGTAAGTGTTTCTATTTTAAATTTTGTAAATCCCTTCGTTTTTTGTTCTGTCAAGATATTTTCTTTCTAGTTTGCCGTTTCTTGTGTTGTTTTAGAATCTGTATATGTTAATATGTTATATGTTGCTTTTATGTACTCGTTCTGTGAAATGCTTGTGCGTTGTTCAATAATTCTTTGTTGTTTCTATCTATGGCGGTGTAGCTTATGATGTCTGCGGGCGCTATTCTTGTCGTTTGTTTAAGGGTAAATTGAACTGCGTTGATTGACAGGAGAGTTGTTGCTTGTACTGTATTCTCTCATCAAATCTTCTAGCTATGTGTGAGCACATATTTCTTTCGTCATATTTTCTTTTTCTTTCTCTTCTTATGGGTATATTCGTTCTGTTTTTCATCTTTCTTGCCCTCACTGTTGGACATATTTAAGTGATCTGAAAGGAGAGTGGTATTTCTTTTAATATTGTGCTGGGGTTGGCAGATTTTGTTGCTAATGGTGGCAATGTTGCCTCTGTTGTTGCTGCCTTGATGTTTCTATTTCTATTTTGGTTAGTGCTACTGTTTCTAATGCTGTTGTTGCTCTTGCTCTTGCTGCTGCTGCTGGTTTTACTTTTGCAATTGTTGTTGTTGTTGTTGTTGTGGATGCTTGTTGGCGTTGTTGCTGTTGTGGCATTAACGATGGCAGCTGTAAGGGATTTTTTATCCTCCCCTTTCTTATAAGCAAAAAGCTTTCAAATGGTTTGTCTCACCTTATAAGTGACACCTTGGTTTCCTGCCTTCGTCCGCCACGAACAGTTGCAAATCACTTCGCAGATTTATCAGGTCTGATATGGCTTCCATACTACCTGCATCTGTTCAGATCTATTGCTTCATTCTTGTGCCCAACCAATTTTCTTTTCCGAACTGTGTTTGACATTTTTTTCCTTTGATATACAAAACGGCCACTGCTAGCCAGTTGCAATTTTTTTTTAAGTGGCAGGTTTATAACTTCCTAACCAAGCTCGATCAGTATGAGAGCCAGGTTATCTCTTTTCAAGGGTGTTACATAACGCTTCCTTACCTCCCCTTTGGTCGAAAATCTCACCTCTTCTCTGCTGAACCTTCTTTCCCGAGCGAATTAGGTGGATACACTTTGCACTTAGGTTTTGTGTAACTCGCTCTATCTTTCTATATTTCTGTCCTATACACCTAAATATAATACTTTTTTGTGTTCCCTCCTGGACTTCTAGCGGTATGCGATCCAATGTTGGTTCAGGAAAATTTTGACATTTTTCAAATCATCCGGTGATAGAGAAACTTAATCTTGCTTTCGGACCGCGTTAACAAAATTGTTAACAGTGGGTTTGCTAGCCGCGGTATTGGCGTTATTAATGATGTTAGTGTTATGGTTCGTAATGGTGCTACTCATACCATCCATTCTTTCATTTTTGTTGCCATTCTTGCTTCTTTTGCCTCTACAGCTTGCAACGGTACGGATGACGGTAATATTTTGACTATAGATACAGATGGAAACATAAAAACTGTTGTTCCAAATATAAACCTCCTGTCGGTAACTGTTCAACATTTTCTAAAGCACATTATTTATTTTCCATTAGGTAACTTCCAGAAAAATTAACAAATCTTGTTCCAAAGAGCAAACAAAAGCGAACCTGATGATTTCCTAAAGCTCTTTCTCAGATTAGTGGTACGCATTTAAAACACAATTAAAACATACAAAACTTAGAAGAAATATGAAAAGACCTTGCTGACAGAATATTAATAAAAATAATGATAATAAGAGTAATCCTTTCTTCTATAGAAACAAGGCCTGAAACTATGGGGTAGGGGAGCAGTCGATTACATCAACCCGTGTTTCGTTGGTACATAACTTATTGACCCCGAAAAAATGAAGAGCAACGTTGATCTCGGTGGTATTTGAACTCAGAGCGTAAAGATCGACAAAATACCGCTAAGCATTTCGCCCGGCGTTGCAACGATTCTGCCAGCTCACCGACTTAATAATAATAATGATTAATAATCCTTTCTACTGAAAGCACTAGGCCTCAAATTTAGGGAAATGATTAACTCGATTACATCGATCCCAATGCGTAAGAAGGTGAAGATAGGGTCAATTATTGTTGAGTCGTTGGGTACAGTATCAGAAGGCGTCAAGAGGAATATAAAGGAAATCGGAATAGAGTGCCCGGTAGAACTATCACAAAAGGCTTGCATCCTTGGCGCGGCCAGAATAATCAGGAAAGTATCAGACAACTGAAAAGACCGAATAGTATGGTACCGTAGGCTGAAGTAGTAAGCCCGCTACGCATGCAAGATTCCAGGAGCTCCAACAAAACCTGTGATAAAGAGAGAAGAAGAAGAAGAAGAAGAAGAAGAAGAAGAAGAAGAAGAAGAAGAAGAAGAAGAAGAAGAAGAAGAAGAAGAAGAAGAAGAAGAAGAAGAAGTAGAGGAGAATGGTTTCAAATTTTGATGTAAGGGAAGCTTTTGAGCGGGGAGTAGTCCATTACATTGACTCCGTTATTCAACTGGTACTTAATTCATCAACCCCCGAAAGGATGAAAGACAAAGTCACCCGCAGCAGAATTTGAACTCAGAATGTGAAGACGGACGAAATACCGCAAAGCATTTCGCCCGACGTTCTAACGATTCTGCCAGCTGCAACCACGACAACAATAAATGTCTGTGTCACAATCAACACTAATTCTTGTGAATAAACAGCGTATAACAATAATCTAGACAATATTAGCGATGTAAATAAAAGTACAATAACACAAGAAGCTATCACGTTTGACAAGTGTGCAATTCGGTTGTCATTCAACAACTGTTCGAAGAAGGATTTACGATAAGCTAAGACGGAATAAGCAGGATTATATATTTTTTTTATCGAATAATTTTGAGTATATAAGAATGTAGATATTAGAAGTGTTGGTAACAGAATGCTCACAAACTGAAAAGTGAAAGGTACGTCTGATTCGTAATAAAATAAGCTAATGAACTAAGCATGCATAATCCGTAGAAAAGAGTAGCTAATAGCAATTGTTAATCGTGTCTATAGAGAACAAAAACAAGGAAGTAATGATGGGTGACGAAGAAACAGCTAATGAAAATATTGTATACAGGAAACGCTAACTGAAAAAGGATTGAACTACTTTGATAGAAATTAAATTGTCATGAAAGTAGTACATAGATACCATATAAGCAGGGATGATGTGATTGACATTACAAAAACATTCGATGGAGACATGCAAATGATACGCCATTAAACATTAGTTTTACCTGAAGACTAACAAGATGCAAAACGAAATGATTTAACACTATTAAAAGAAACTTTAAATGATCCAGAAAACAGGTAAACTCCTAAAATATAAAACACAAGGTACTGTTGTATTGGAGAATGTTACTACAGAAAACGTTTCTAACGTCCGTAATTTAATGTGCTGCTGCGGAAAATGTCGGTGAAAGACTGAGTGTAAAATACAGGGGGTGTATGAAAGGTTTTGAGCCTTGAAGTCTTGTACCTTCATCAGAAGTCTTGTACCTTCATCAGAAGTCTTGTACCGTGTTTTTTTTTGTTTTTTTTTTTCGTTTCAAGACTTTTCATACACTTCTCGTATGCAGAGAAGAAAGAGATCTGATGTAAAAAAAAGTGAGAGAGAATTACAGTATATATGAGAAATGGTTTATTTCGGTGATAGACCAGATCAAGCATAGAGCAAGTTTAAAATTAACCGAAATGCTATATCAAGAGAACAAAATCAATTTGAGCATAACAGGCTTTCGGGATCAAATCAAATATAGTTTTTTCCGTAATATTTAATATTTAATGCACTGAGTTCGTTAACAGTAAATCTGAAGGAAGAAGCGGGGTGGTTAACAAAATTTAGGCTCATTCGGTTCTACATAATGATAATACAGACTAGATCAAGCAATTAAAACGGAACTTAGCAATACAGAGAAACAAGCACCAATTTCTACAACTAGGGATAATGTTGTGCAGCTTGTAAAGATGCTATCAAACTGAAAATCCCGTTGACCAGAGAAGTTCCAAAACTTTTAGATAAAGCATATGAAATTATTATACAGCCAAATCAAGAATCATCTCAACGAATGTTTGACACAATGAAATATACTGGAGAGGATAACAGAGGGAAGAACAACGTTGGCAACGAAAGATCCAATGAAGGGGAAAGCAGGAGGAAAGTATCGACTAATCAGCTATCGCCTTCTGTCTTGGAAGTTATCAAATGCCAACTTTTTCCGAAAATAAGTGCTGGAGTTAATTCATTCGACTACAAAAATCTTCAAGGCGGTGCCCCAGCATGACCGCAGTCTGATTACTGAAACGAGTAAAAGAAGATAAAAGAAGATACCAAAGTAGGATAATTAATGGGAGGGAGAGAAAGGGAGAAAACTTTGATTTTTGGCACCATGTCGCTTGTAAAACAATTGGGATACAACTCATTTAACTGCTTTTAAATATCAAATGAATACATTAAGTCAACTAATCCATTCTAAACTTCTTTATTGACACCATAATTTCCGAAAACTTTCATTTTGACCTTCTTGCAAATAAAGCATGAATTCTTTAAAAGGTAATTTGTTGTCATTATCCATGCCCTTTTTCTTTACTTTTCTTTTCATTTTCTCCCTATCAAACTTTACTCAAATGTTGCTATTCAGAATACATATAAATTCTGAAATATTCTATGTTATATATGATATATATTAGAATTAAAACGGCAAACAAATCCCCAATTTGTTTATACTGTTTTATATAGCTTATCCTACCAGCCACTATAAGAAACACTATTTTGCTTCTTAAACGATTACTCTATGTTCTAGTTAGATTCTCACTCGCATCTCCTGATATGCTTTACAATAATCTATTCTAGCTTATCGCAGTTTAAAGCGACCTTGCTCTTAATTCTAATTGCTGTTTAACTTTTCCTGTTTCAAACACATAATGGTGATAAAAGTTAATGTGTATACTAACATTGTTTTCTGTACAATCGAGCCCTGAAACTCTTTACGGTGATCAAACCTAGCACAATATCGTTAATGTTCAAATTTCTTCGAAATATGCCATATTTAACCACTTACTAAACGTTAAGCATATTTTGATTGGCAAACTTTTCCTTCTTCCTCCTCTCTCTCTCTCTCTCTCTCTCTCTCTCTCTCTCTCTCTCCTATTACTCTCAATTTAACTTCAGTCTCTTTCCCAACCTTCTTTTCCCCATAAGTACAGCAATTGATTTCCACCTCAATAATTCTCATTTTCTGTTCCCATAGCAACACGCTACTGTCATCTACACCAGTATATGACATGTTTTAATATTTTCATGAAGCAATCCTCTCCCGATATCATAGCTTTGTGAAAAAATAAAAGGGTATAGTTAAATTTTGACTTGCAATATAAATGAATTCTGCGTGAATTAGCCTCATTCAAATTTTCTGCTTGAAAACGTTTGCTTTCCGAAGTTGTACACCTTCATCAGTGACAAGAAGTATAAGGCTAGTAGATATACACAGCCAGTAGCGAATGAACGAATTGAATAACAGACTGATGTTAAAACTAACTTCCAAAGACAAAGTACCACAAAGAAATCAACATAGATACATGCACAGATAGATAGACAGACAGACAGACAGACAGGCAGACAGACACACAGACAGACAGACAGACAGGTAGATAGATAGATAGATAGATAGATAGATAGATAGATAGATAGATGCGCCTGTACATGTATGTATATGTGCATGTATGTATATGTGCATGTATGTATATGTGCATGTATGTGTGTATATGCATACCTATGTAATACGATGTCGAAAGACGTAAGTCAGTAGATACATACATTAAAGGCTCAGGTCGCATTAGTGCCTAAACTCTAGCTTTAAATGCAGGGTTGTGGTAGCTCCCTAAACAAAAATTAAATATTGGTAATGTACCGATCGAGCTGGTATGTGTATTACAGAATAAAAACTTTGGCAGGTAGGCAACAGATATCAAACCAGATTAACATATTTTTGTTAATACATGTAAGTTCTTAGTAGTTGCAATGTGAACAGGCAGCCCCCATGACAAGGTAGAAACAGCTGTAAAGAACTAACCAAATGCCTTTTTTTCTCTATCATTTCCGACGTTTCTATTTTGTGACAACTTTCATCTACCAACCAAACTATGTTATATAAATACTTTGGCTAACTGTTTACGTCGTAACTGTTAATAATCTTTCCATAGCCGAAACTTTTACTAGCCTCTTACTATATATACTCCTTTATACATTTGTCCCTTTCCGTATGCTGTAAAATTGTAATCTCATAATCTTACTTAAAATCAGTCGTCTACCTTTATGTACTATTGTTATGTATGTGTCTCTATTGATGCTTGCTGATCTTGCTGTTGTTAATACCCTTTTCAAGAACTTGGTTGATGGTATTGCTTTTCTTTGCACTTTGTATTTTTTGTGTCTCTCTTTCTCGCAATTAAATTATCACAGCACCAATTGTATCTCGTTTGGGCAGTTGCTCTATTACACTCAAAAGCTGTACGCCAAGGTGCCTCTCTCTCTCCTTAAACCTACACATCATGTCGTATGTCTCATTTGTACAAATGTGTTGGTGTGACGTCACGCACCACACGCACCAAGAAGGAGACAGAGAAATGGTCTAGTCTCCGTAGATCTGCTAACGTGATCTTCCTCCTAAGAAGGTCCAATTTAAACCAGCCTCTCTAGGCTACTAGCTCCACGGCTCTTGAGATTCTTTCTTCCATTCTGTCAAAAATGTGTTTTAGTTTCCCTTGGTATCAGCCATTCCCAATCGATGGAGACGAGAAGATCTGAGTCACTGCCGTCCTATTCATTTTATTCGATTGATGATGCGCAGCTTTCGCGTGCGATCAGCTGGTGCAACTGAAGTGACAGTTGCTCCTTTACGCTTTGATTTTGTAGTGACGCCTGTTTATATGCAACAATGGTTTTCACAGAATTTTTCATTTCCTATATGGATGTTCTGACTCAGAGTAATCACTCTTAAATTATCTTAGAGCACGCTCATTCACCATCCCAAGTAATTCTGTCCTAATACTTTATTGCTAGTTAGTTACTGACCCTATGCTGGTATCCTCTATCATTTGACAGAAATCGTGGATTACTTTCTTGGCAAAGAATGCAGCATAAAATTTTTGTTTCCCAAATACTTTGCAATAATTGTGATTGCCCACGCATTTAAGGGCTATTGATTAAGCATCGTTGTTCCGTATCACACAACAGATAAACTGATAAACTGTTTAATTTGGACGTTTTGAGCGTGAAATTCAATAAGTATTTCGAAAAAATTTATACAATATCTTTGCTCGATGCGTTTGGTCATCTTGCTTAAAGACGAAAATCCGACGAGCGCCTAATACACGTCTCTATTCTAGGTATAACAGACGAGAATTGATACAACCTACCGGCGTGAAAATTTTCACGCAGGCTCATAAATGTTGGCATCACCTCTCATCCAAAGGATTTTGCTCACGCAGCATTAGTTTTGGCAGGAAAAATAAAGTCGGACACATTTTGGGCGCTCCTCGTAGATAGATAGATAGATAGAGAGAGAGAGAGAGAGAAAGAGAGAGAGAGAAAGAGAGAGAGAGAAAGAGAGAGACATGGCTGTTTGTGCAAATATGTTCATGTGTGTATCGGTATTTGTATGTTATAACTTTTGTATTTAGTGTATTACGGTAACGAAAGTGGCAGAGAAAGTGAGACACAATGCGATAGAAACTGTGAGAAGAAAAGTTTTAGTATGAAATTAGGATACAGCGGCGTGGATATTGGTTTAATTTAGCGTAGTAATATAATTTTACGTTTAGTACGCTTATGTAATTGGTCATATTATGATTGCATAATTATAGAAATGTACGATAATTATATAAGTTCACTGACTTTTAGCTATATCAATATGCAGGTATGTTAAGTGCAAAGATAGAGATACGCAGATATGCACTGAAACTCTAAATACTAATGTGTTTTCTGAATGAAAACATCTACACTTCATTGCAGTTTTGTTGTAAATAAAACGAGACAATAAAAATCTGCCTAATGGTTAAATAGTTTGTTTTGCAACCACAAGGACTCCGCTTTCGATTCCTCTATACGGCCTCTGTGGGAGATGTCACTGTCTATAACATCCAGATGATCAATAACTTGTAAGAGTATTTAGGTAAATGAAAGACTGTATCGACTGATTTTTCTTGAGAATCATGTCAAATGTATACATATATAAAGAAAGTTGAGAAAATCACTTGCTAATTCAACAAGAGGATAATTCACTAGATCGAACAAATGAATCCTTGTTGTTGAAACCAACAGAGATCCATTTGTGTGTGTGTGTGTGTGTGTGTGTGTGTGCGTGCGCGCGCACACACACACACACACATACACACACGTATATATAGGCGGAAAATGAGTGAGTTGAAGGTGTTGTAGTGCACTGTATTTGCGCTTTATTAATTACCTTAGCACTTAAGATACAGATGTGTAAATAACATGGAAACCATGAATTTCATGACGTACGCATTCGTATGCAACGAGGTAACGAAGTATATATATATATATATATATATATATATATATATATATATATATATATATATATATATCATAGTTTGCCTGGATCATCAGACGGTGATGTCAACATTATGCAAGCACTAATAGGCGGTACGTTCACAAAATGGTCAGAGGCCCCGAGAGCAATCAAGTCATTATGCTTCGTTCGGGACATAAGTACTTGTGTGAAGGCTCGTCCTTCACTATTCCTAACGTGTAGCTCCTCAGATTTAATATCCGAATCCTGAAGTATCGTCTGTGTCACGAAGTTCGCACTTCTCAAACCACTACCACCATTACAACTTCTAGATTTAGGCTGACGTTGATTTGTGAAAACATGCGCCATCGAAATTATGATTCCTATGTTGCTAAAATATCTGTATCAAGTGACCTCCACGTCCTCAAAAGACTTTGCATTCAAACCGTCTTTGAGAGATGTGCATTTAAATTTTCCTCTCTCAGTACAACCTTGTTTGTTGGAGGAAATGAGATGAGAGAGATCACTTAATCTGGTGTTCCCGGTAGCGTGTGTTTTCTTGAAATTCTCCATTAGATCAGCCGTTTAAGGACACCCTTACCAGATATTTGATTGCAGCTTCGAAGTGTTCCTCTAAAAGCTCTCGCCGCGACTTTTGTATATTCTTGCTCCGACCTTCCTTGAAGGGTAGAGTGGATGATAGATATTTTAGGCTTGATGACATTCAGATAAGTGATGATACTGTTCTAAGAGGTAGGGCATCCTTTTGGGATTCCGCTTTCACAGAAGTCAGTGTTAATCCCTTCTATCTCTCGATTGAGTTAGTGGCTATTATTACAGCTATTGATGTAATAGATTCTCTCGTTGCAACTGATGCTTTGTTGCAGTTGATATTTTTGATTGTGGTGTTAAGAGCAAACAGGTTTTTCACTCCACTTGTCTAAATACAGAACTACTTCTGCTGGTCATTACTACTACGTGGCTCTCAAAAGCAAATCTTATTGAATCTGCATCCTCCAAAATAATGAGAATTGAGAATATTTCTTTGCCATGTTATCCAATTCATATCGTATTTGCGGATTTATAACACAGACTAATTTTCCAAGTTGATTACATAACCTTAGTTACTGGGCGTCCTATATGATATATTGTATTTTTTGGAAAAGCATTTGTGCCTGACTATTCTCCTATTTTCTTCCTTCCGTGGCGTATTAGCACTATCACACCATATTGCTTTTCCTTACTTATGTGTGATATCGTACCCCACCGTTCTGCATTCATTTTCGGTTTGTGCTTGATAGGCATTGTCAATCACCAGATTTTTATGTAGAAATACCCATGTTTCATGGTTCATTTCGTATGTTTTCTTTCTCAAAAGATGAGATTGAATATGTCGGACCCCTTTTAAAACGTTCTTGCGTTTGGATTTTTAAAGCTTTGTTATCTCCTAGCGAATACTCGATCTACTTTTGAGTGGTAGCTGTCAAATACACTAAAGTGTTCGTGGAGAAGCATCAGTAGCAATGGTGCTGGAGAAAATATTGCGTTCTTTGGGGGAGATAACAGCTACTTTATTGAGAGCGGCGGCGGCGGCGGTGGTGGTGGTGGAGCAAGGCTGGTTGCTGTTGTTCCTGTTACTCTTTCTGCTACTACTAGAGACCAATTTTGTTTGTTCGTAATGTTTTTATTTTCCATGTTACTGTTGACATTTTTCGTGTTCACTCTCATTTCTTTTGTTGTTGCTGTAGTTCGAGTGATATTGCTAGGTATGTTGCTATTGCTGCTGTTACTCAATATGTTCTTGTTATTTAGCAGATATTTGCTACTGTAAAAGATGTTATTCCTCCTGTTCTCTCCTTGACATGAAAAGGTTGTGTTCAGTGAAGATACATTTCATAACACTTTTTCTTAGTTTTTTTAACAGGATGGCAGTCAAAATTGCAGCTATGTTTAATACTTTGAAAATATCTATGGTTGACGTTAAAGTGAACTGCAAAGGTTGTTAGAACTTCATATTAACATATTCCTAAGAGAGAAAACCCAATTATTACGCATACACTATAACCTGTAACATGTCTGAATATGTCAGCAGCCCAATAATACTAACAACAATAATGATAATAATAATCCTTTCTTCTGTAAGCACAGGGCCTAGAAATTTAAGGGAGGTGCCAGTCGGATACATCGATCTCAGTGCACAACTAGTACTTAGACAAGTCGTCGTGAGGATAGCCGTCAAATATTGATGGTGAATCCTGTCGAAAATTTTCGACCTAAATATCAGGACCCTTGTCTATGCCAGGTTCTTTACTACGCGTGAGGTGAAGGCTGCATTTGGTATAGCAGATGTTTCTGCAAGATCTACCAGAGAATTTATAACATGCGCCAATCGCTTGCTAAGCATGTTGGTCAAGATCCTCAACTCTGCATTCAGCAAAGTTACGAGCCTTAAGATGCTAGAATTGTTTGAACTGTACTCCTTGTTAGTCTCCTTTTCCAGCAGCACCACCACATTGTTTTTGCTGAACGGAGAATTCTCCGATTCTGTTAGCAGTTGCAGCATATCTCTTCAACCTGGCCCGCGAACAAGTATGGTATATGAATTTGTAGGGCTTCCCCCATCCAGTCCTGATGGATTCTCACTCGTGCGGCCTGTCATTGCTTCATTTATTTTATTTGCTATTATCGGTCTTTCGCATAATTTCATATCCCAAGCCGCGGCAGATCACCAAAGAAACAGTGAAGTTCAGCTCCATACCCGACCCGCCAATGACTCAAACAGTTCAGCAAAGTGCCACTGAAAAGTCACGCATATCTGCATGGAATCGAATAACATGCGTCCGTTCATCTCAGAGTCAAAGAACCACAAAACCCCTCCACCACAATATTGGACGGCTATCATACAGGTAGACAGATAGATAGACAGAGAGACAGACAGCCAAAGACACGGGTGGACGGACGGAGAGACGGATGGATGGATGGATGGACGGATGGATGGATGGGTAGATAGATAGATAGATAGATAGATAGATAGATAGATAGATAGATAGATAGATAGATAGACAAACAGATGTAGTTATGTATATATACAGACCCACACACTCAGAGTTGTGTGTGTTTCTGAGTCTGTGTGGGTATGGGTGAGTGTGTGTGTGGCCTCTCACGAATTCATCCGAAGAAATTTGTTAATATTTCCAGATAAATATTATGCTTAAAATTTTATCGCAATTTATTACATGTAGCACCGTTCAAAGAAAGTCTGATGGCGCACACTTTCTACGATAGCTTGTTTCTTTCCGCATAACTACGACTACTTCCTGTATTCTGAAGTTTATGCGAAAATTCCTTACATAAATTTTTATCAGTCAGTTTTGTAGCTTGCTACTACATAATTTGTTGTCAATCCTATGATAATTGCACATTAATAGATTTTCATGTTATAATGAAAAATTATCTAAACCTCAAATCTACTATATGTCGATTTTTCCCATTAAAATAGCTTACAAAAAGGTGGGAGCCTCATGCGTTTGAATAACATTTACTACATTCACAATAAAACTATAGTTTATTACTGTAATTGATTATATTTCTAGCACTGATGCTATCTTCTGTAAAAAACAAAAAATATTTCGCAGACATAACAAATTTTGCGCCTGTAAATTCCACTGTTGTTCTTACTCAAAGACAATACAAAATTATCGTATATAACAATTAAATCCATCACCACACCAGTTGTATTCTTTTCTTGTTTAAGTCGTGACAAAGTTTTAGCTCAAAAGATGTATATTATACACTAAACAACAACCTATTTAAGTAAAATATTATATTACTTTCAGCTAATCCTATTATAAACGCCATAATACCTAGCCTATGTCTCTAAAGCAGACGATATTTTGATAATTTAGCGAATTCTCTGTGTGCGCACTCACACACACACACACACACACATTGACATTTAGACATACTCTATGCGTACGTGTACGGTCGTGCGAATGAGTGTGTGTATATAAGTGTACATACATATATACATATATATATATATATATATATATATGTATTTGTGTGTGTATATATATATATATGTATAATTATATATATATATGTATATATATTTATATATATATATATATATATATATATATATATATATATATATATATATATATATATATATATATATATATATATATATATATACATACATATATATATACATATGTTGTGTATATATATGTATATATATTATATATAAATATATATATATATATATTTTTAATACGTGCGTATAAATGAGAGATACGGACTTTGTAGTTTCTAGCTGCCTGGCCTACTCTTTTCACTGCTGTCAGTTTAAAGGTTTCAAACATTTGGAGACTGACACTCGTATGGTAAGTACAAGCATTTGTTATCAAAAAATATGATGTGCAATACTTCAAAACGTAACTATTTTCTCTGTGTCTGTTTCGTAGTGTCATCATTCTCGTGTTTCTCCAACATATGAAGTATGATTTGTTTAATTTTAGGAAACCGCTGTTCCTAATTGTGACTATATCGTTTTATTCCTGACGCGTATTACGCCTAGGAATCGATTTTCCAGTATATTCATCTATTTTTTAAGATGGTAGAATATAATTTAATCGGAAATAAATTCGGTCGCTATTTGTAGCAATGCGCTTAGAAACATGATTTCAAAACAAAAGACTCGAATTAATATTTGTTATATTAACTATCTCCAATCTTCCTAAGAACACAAAAGAACATCAGATTTCACAAATTATCACCTCCAACAGCGTAAACATGCGACATACTCGAGTGACAAAATGTTAGGAATTATATATAACATTCTTACAATATTCAAAACAAAGATAAGGCGGCGAGCTGGCAGAAACGTTAGCACACCGGGCGAAATGCTTAGCGGTATTTCGTTTGCCGTTACGTTCTGAGTTCAAATTCTGCCGAGGTCGACTTTGCCTTTCATCCTTTCGGGGTCGATAAATTAAGTACCAGTTACGCACTGAGGTCGATGTATTCGACTTAATTCCTTTGTCTGTCCTTGTTTAGCCCCTTGTGGGTAATAAAGAAATAAAAAACGTTTGCACGCTGGGCGAAATGCTTACCGGTATTTCATCTGCCTTTACGTTCTGAGTTCAAATTCTGCCGAGGTCGACTTTGCCTTTCATCCTTTCGGAGATCGATAAATTAAGTACCAGTTGCGCACTGGGTCGATCTAATCGACTGGTCCCCTCCCCAAAACTTTCGGGCCTTGTGCCTAGAGTATAAAAGAATATTCGAATCATAGGTAAAAGACCTAAAAAAAAAAAACTGTACACCACATTTAACCATCAGAAACAAACAACAATATGGAACAAACAATTTACGTTCTGAGTTCAAGTTCCGCCTAGGTCGACTGAGCTTATTATCTTTTCGGAGCCGAGCACTGGGATCGATGTAATCGACTTTATTCCTCCTCGAAGCTGCTGGCCTTGTGCCAAAATTTGAAACCAATATTAATTATGCTAACTTAACGTCATTTTGCTTGTCTTTAGGTTCTGATTTCCAATTCTGCCGAGGTCAACTTTACCTTTCATCCTTTTGGTGTCGATATTAATCAATATTAATTATGCTAGTCCTGTCTAGATTCCAAATCTCGCCACCACAACGGAACGCTACATAAGCAATGCGTCTTTACGCCGATCAAAGCTATAAAATGGCCGCATTTATAAGCCATCTCCACAACTAAAGTAAAACACTCAAAAGTGAAGATCTCCAGATGATACAACGGCAACGATTTCTCGCCACATCAAACTCCAACCGTCACACTATCTGTTCTATATGCACAACCATCACTAACGCTTTGATGCATACACATCTTCCACCATCACTACCCACACACACCAAAAACACAAAGCGACTACAATACTATCCTATAAACATTATCTCCACCTTTTAAACTATGTCAATATATAGATTCATGCACACAAAAGATAATTGTTACAACAATAACTATTACAGCCTTAAACTGAGTGTTGGAATAAACACCACCAGTCATACGTACAGAGGAACTGTCACTGACTTTTAACCAAGTGAAACTTGATCGACTTTCTTGTAGCTACCGGCATAATCTACATGTATATAGAAATAAACTACAAAGTAGAGAAATTTAAGCACTGCATTTGCATCGTACAAATATTAAGCACACTGGATCTTTTTCTACCTAATACGAACACTAGCAGACACGAAATATTCCTGTATAATGAAAATATATATGCAGGAACTATTTCTATCAATTACAAATATTATATATAGAGGAATCATTTCATTCAAATGCAAATGATATACACATGATTTATTGCTTTTATATAAATAGGATCTATTTATATAGAATACTAATATTATGTATTCAGGAAATATTTCTGTCATTAAGAGATATTATTGTAGACGAGACATTATTTTTGCATTAGAGTATTTTACAACACAATGGATCTATGTTTACACACAAACTAATACCTAATTTTATGCTCAACACAATTTCTGTACAATATATATATATATATATATATATATATATAGAGAGAGAGAGAGAGAGAGAGAGAGAGAGAAACGGATAGAGAGGAAGAGAGAGCGGGAGAGAGTGTGTGCGTGTGAAAGAGAGAGGTGCATGTGTGTGCGTGATTGCATGCGCGCACACGTGTGTGTGTTTGTATGTATAAAGGGAAGAAGACGAAGAATCAATGTAACACAAGTTTAATACTCGTTACAACTGTTTCAGTACCATTTCCTTTCGAATCACGTTACATATAAATGATTATGCATGACAAAATATACAATGTCTGTGTAAATTTAGACACGGCTGAGTATGCATGAGTGGCGCTTCATCAGACTAGAACAATTGTATGAATGGTTTGTTGTTAAATGATACCGGGTCCTCCGGAAAGAAAGTCTTATGGCTGGTTAATGATTAACTCACCAATATATATCAGAGAGAGACTTAAAAATAAAACGTTAGAGATTAAAAGTAAAAAAATTACCAAAGGCAAGGATCTTACTATTATAAAGTCAGGGAAACAGAAGTCCGTAGTGTGTATGTGTGTGTATGTGTGTGTGTATGCGTGCGTGTTGTGTATGTGTATGAGTGTGTGTGTCATTGTGTCTGTGTTTCTTCCCCACGCCATAACAACTGGTGTTGGTGTTTATGTCACCGTAACTTAACGGTTCAGCCAAAGTACTGGGATCGACTCATTCGACTAAAAGTCTTCCAGGTGGTGCCCCTCCATGGCCACAGTCTAATGACTGAAACAAGTAAAAAAGATAAAAGATATTATATATATATATGTGTGTGTGTGTGTGTGTATGTATATATATATATAAATACACACACACACACACACACACACACACACACACACACACACACA
>NC_068998.1:24123701-24130618 GCF_001194135.2 Octopus bimaculoides
AAATACATAACAAAAACACCAGGACTTACAAGTATATATAACATACAGAAAATTGCACAGCTGGGCACTGCACACATCCTGCGCAAAACATTTTCAATACGGTAACCATAAGAGCATCACAGCAAACCACAGCACATACCCAAAGCACAAAGAGCTGCGCCCGGTAGTGAAGTGAAAGCACGCTATAAAAATAAAACTACTGAATAATAATAATAACAACAACAACAACATCGAAAAATACCTTAGGAATAAGAATCCAGGTTCGAGATTTCCCCAAGACACCTGATGAAGGCTGGAAAGTATATCAGCCGAAACTTTGTGTTAACAACAAACAAGATGAGGACAAATATCCATCAAATGTAAATAATGTAAAGAATGAGGTTCATTCTGTTTTCTATCATTCATATATTTATATAAAGTCTTTAGATACTCTGGGCTTCCTGATGTATGTCCAGTCGCAAGATCATTTCCACTGTATGATGACATCAGGTAACCAATAACTGCGGACTAGCTCTGCATAGCATACTACCTGAATCTTATTTAACACATTGTACACGCGCTCACACGCACATATATATATACATATGTATATCGTGTGTGTGTGTGCGTGTGTGTGTGCGCGTGCGCACGAGTGTGTATGCGCGCGCGAGTGTGCGTGTGTGTGTTGATGGATGGATGCACGTTTCTGCGTGATAGATAATGTTTCTCTACTGCACTGGCATCGCTGGCTAAAATTCTCTATTTCCATGTATTGTCAAAACGATAAACATTTCTATATAGCGTGAGAAGGTGACATTACTTGTGTTCATAGCTCCCTCCTTCATTGCTGGGTTTGAGAAAATTGATAGCATTCACCTTGATATTGTCCAAATCGATATCTGAAAAGAACATATGGACAGAGTGGAAGACACAACAATTGAGCGCACTAAGTATGAATGATTTGTTCCTTTTATATAAGTATATAAGTAGAACTAGAACCAAACAGCAACCATTTGAAATAATCTGTCTGTCAAGTGATATCAAAATATATGTTATATTAAGATGGTGATTGTAAAATATCTTTAACATAATTCTAAATCTAGGTTATTAATATCTGATGGAATTGCGATTGAGAATAATCTGCATTTTCATTAGCAACACATTTTGCTTTATATGCAATCAATTAACTACTGAACCGCTAATTAATATCACAAATGAAAAACCAATGATTATATTTTAAGTTCAATCCCAGTAAGCGATATTGACCTCATACACGATTGTTTTATCATATCAATCCCCAACAGTATCCCCTGGTAGAAAAATAATCCATATTAATTATATCTAACAGAAGGTCAAGTCACCAAAGTACTGCCATGATATCTGTTCGCCAATGTCGCATTACTACGTCTTAAAAGAATCGAATAATTATCTGTTCTACAGAAAACAACCACCCAACTAAAATATATACAAATAATAATTTGTTTTGTAATTAGTAATGATAAATATATATTCCCAAATTTAAAGTATATAAACATGCCTATACACAGGTATAGGAGTGGCTGTGTGGTAAAAAGCTTGCCGGCCAACCACATGGTTCCGGGTTCAGTCCCACTGCGTGGCACCACAGACAAGTGTCTTCTAGTATAGCCTTGAGCCAACCAAAGCCTTGTGAGTAGATCTAGTAGACGGAAACTCAACGAAGCCCGTCGTATATGTGTGTGTGTGTGTGTGTGTGTGTGTGTGTATGTCTGTGTTTGTTCCCCCGCCAAAGTACAAACACAGAAACCGTTAGAATAAGTACAAGGCTTACAAAGTATAAGTCCTGGGGTTGATTTGTTCGACTAAAGCAGTGCCCCAGCACGGCCGCAGTCAAATGACTGAAAGAAGTAAAAGAATAAAGAATACATGTATACACACATATTCACATGCATATACACTCAACCAAAAATAGTCATGCTTCCATGTGCACATACTTGTATATATGAAGTGTGCGCGCGCGCACACACAAGCATATGTGTAAATATATGTTACATGGACGGACGGACGGATGGATGGATGGAAGATAGGAACAGTAGCAAAACCTTGGCATGAGAATGGTATAATCCTCATTTATAAGAGAAAAGGAGCACGAGATAAATGTGGATATTCAAAAGGAATCACACTCGTATGCTTTGCCGGCAAAATACTTTCTGAGGTTCTCCTTGCACAGTTAAACGATAAAGATTTGCCGAACGTTCTCCCAGAACCTCAATGTGGTTTCAAACTGAATAAAGGGACAATGGATATGATTTTTCCTGCACGTCAGATGCAAGAAAATGTCGAGAGCAAAATCTATATGTAGTCCAAGATCTTTGTTGATTTAACAAAGGCCTTTGATATAGTGGATAGGCATGCACTATGGGAGGTTTTGCGTAAGCTGCTCAATACATTTCGTGAATAAAATAAGATTTTTTCATGGTGACATAGATGCATTTAAAGTTGGAGGTGTTCTCTCAGAATCTCTTTAAGTGGAAAATGGAGTGAAGCAAGGAGATATTCTAGGACCGACGTTATTTTCTCTATGCTTTTCGGTTGTTTGCCAATGCGTTCAAACATTGCAGAGAGTGTGTATATATTCATTTTAGAAGCACTGGTAAACTATTTCCTTTGAAAACGTTCTTAGCAAAAACAAAGATGCGTACATTTCTAACAAGCGATTTATTGTATGCAGGTGACTGTAATCCGGTAACACATTCAGTCGGCGTCATGCAGTACATACAGCTTAAATTTGATGGATCCTGTATGGCCTTTTGGGCTAACAATAAGCTTAGATGAAAATGTTGTTATGTTTCAACCAGCTTCTAACTCATATTATTGTCCTTTGATTTTTTGAACTTGTAGATAAATTTACATATCTTGGAACTGTACTGAATCATGTTTATTCTTTCGATGATGAATTAATTAACCGTCTTCAAAAAGCGTCTAGGGCGAGTTTGGTTAAATAGAGATATTACAAAAACAAGGAAATTAGTTTACAGGTCTTCTGTGCTTTCATCCCTTCTTTACTCATGAGACATGGCTAGTATGTAAGAAGCACCTCGAATTACTAGAGCAATTTTATCAGCGATATTTGCAATCTATACTCAAAATCAAAAGGGTGTACAAAGCGTCGGATTCTTAGACACTTGAGTATGCTGCTGTGGATTACATTGAAACTGAAATTCATCGACACAAGTAGCTTTCTAAAGAATTTCAAAATGATGCATACAAACTGGGAGAATGGTGCAATGGACCGACCAAAATGGGGAGAAAAATCTGAGAAGATAATAAGCAGAAATATACACTTATAAAATGAGAGGCAAGAAAGGATTTGTCTGTAGCCAATGATCCCTTTCTTCAAACTTGTGATACATGCAACTTTATTTATCTCTCCCAAGCTGGATTGGTTAGGCAAAAACAGAAGCATTTATTTAGACCTCCTACTGACTTTTCACACTCACTCTTCTGTTTGCAATAAGAACTGCAGAAGTAGATCTGGGTTGACAAGGCACATGAAGTGTCACAATAACAATTTCCAGCAGTCTTTACAGCAAAATCAAACATTTTGATGTCATCAGTTTGGAAAATTTTATGACTAAAGAATCATTTCAGATTACATAAAACGTAGACTATCTCTAACTATCTAGTAAATTTTAACTGTATATATTCAACTCCATGTTACTTGCGAGTTTGTGTGTTGTTTAGTTTTTCACTAGTTCGGTGCCTGTGTATATGTACTCTGAAAATGCAGGTGTTCAGAAGAGCTATACTCGATTAATGAGTAACAACCATTGTCATACATACGCATGTTTTCTGATTTATAAATGCATATCCTTTTCTACGCTAAGCCCAAGGCCCGAACTTTTGGGGGAGGGAGCCAGTGGATTAGATCGACTCCAGTACGTAACTGGTACGTAATTTATCGACACCAAAAGGATGAAAGGCAAAGTCTACCTCGGCGGAACTTGAGCTAAGAACTTAGGTTACTCAGAGAAAGAAAAGTAGTTGCAATAAATTTTAGAGCTACTTCGAAATAAAAGGCAGCTGCAAACATAATAGACAGAGGGCCTTCATGGAGAAAGCAATGATCATAACCTTTACAGGTTCTGCACTTCAAAAGTCAATAGATAAAAGTTTGTGACCATAATCTATAGTGATCATCCAAAGGATAGATATAGGAAAAGTGGCCATGATATTTGAGGTGAAGTACTTCAAAAGTCGATGGAAAAATGGTTTTGACCATAAAAAAATGCTGGAAGTGAAATAATGATGATTACATTTAGAAGTCTTCAAGACAGGTCCGATTAATTGAAATTGAAGCTCAACATAAAATTACTTGTCTAAGTTTGCTCAAAAAGGTTAGGATTGGAAGAAACTCCAGAGGATTGGTCACAGGAACGAAGGACTGAATTGATTTTTTAGAGTAGAATGTGGGTGATAATAGTCTGGTGCGTCGTGTATCATGTATTTCATTATAGATAGTTCACTGGAAAGAGCAACTTCGCTGACTTATAGTTGTTTCAGACTCTATTGCTATCTTGCACCTCCCTTTCTCGCTGACATTTTTAGCTCCACGAGAAAGAAAGAGATTTTGTAGCCCTTCTTGCCACCAATGGAAAAGCTGGGCTTTTGCTGTTTCACCAGTTAAATCGCTATTCGTTCTGCACTTCCGATTAACTCCAGCGTGTCTTTTTAATCTTAAGCATAAACCGCTTGATAATATATCGTGTCTAGTCACTTGGCTGCGCACCATATATCTTTTCTGAGCTGTAATGTGGTATCAAATCAAAAGCCAACGTCACCACCAATTTCTTTCGCTAAATTTCTTTCGAATAGTGCATGTACAGCAACACTAGATTATAAGCAGGTGCGTAAGTCATACACCTGCTTAGGGTTTCTTGTTAACAAGAAAATATTTCCTATAACATCTTTTTGGTTGCTGGAATGCATATCGGTCCTCGCATCTGTCAGAACTTCATTTATCTACTCCTCTGAAAACACGTTGAAATATCATTCTTTCTCGGGAGGCAGGAATGCAGATGTTTTGTGCTCTAAATTATTTATGTTTTAGGGAGACCCAACTCATGTTAAATACTTCTCTTTGATTGGTAGCACTAGCAAATCTTGTGTTGATACTGTCTACTATGCGAAACTTTTGAGAGGGTGACAGCGGCAACTGTGGGGATTTCGTTACTTGCTCTTCAGCAAGAATAGTTTAGCAGACTGATGTGTCTGCTAATAAAGTAAGCAAAACGATAGACAAATCTATTTCCTAAAACCAATACTTTCTTCTTTAAATCACAAGTGCCCATTTTAAAATTATTTTTCAAAGATACTTAACATAAGAAACTTCAGCGGGCATAAAACTGTTCCACAGTCAAACAAAGTTGACCTGTGCAGTGATTGCCAAGTCACCTCCCGAAAACAATGGTACTAAATTTGGACAGCTGATGTCACCAAAACTAAACAAAGTATGGTGAAACAATAAAAATCTACTAGCAAGAAATTTTGGTTTTACATTTTTGACACAAGGCTAGCAATTTCAGGAGAAGAGGCAAGTCGACTACATCCACACTTGTGCTTGACTGGTACTTATTTTTATCGACTCCGAAAGGATGAAAGGCAAAGTCGACTTCGGTGGAATGTGAACTCAAAACGTAAAGGCAAACGAAACGCTACTAAACATTTTGCTCGGTATGCTAACGATTCAGCCAGCTCGCCGCTTATTTGCAAGGAATATTCTTTTCTTCTCTAGGCACAAGGCCCGAAATTTGTGGGGAGGGGTCAGTCGATTAGATCGATCTCGATATGCAGCTGGTACTTAATTTATCGACTCCGAAATGCAAAGTCGACCTTGGCGGAATTTGAACTCAGAACATAAAGACGGAAGAAATACCGACAAGCATTTCACCCGGCGTGCTAACGTTTCTTATTTCTTTATTGCCCACAAGGGGCTAAACATAGAGGAGACAAACAAGGACAGACAAAGGGATTAAGTCGATTACATCGACCCGAGCGCGTAACTGGTACTTAATTTATCGACCGTGAAAGGATGAAAAGCAAAGTCGACCTCGGCGCAATTTGAACTCAGAACGTAACGGCAGACGAAATACCGAAAAGCATTTCGCCCGGCGTGCTAACCACTCTGCCAGCTTGTCGCCTTACTTGCAAGGAATATTAAGATGGCTCTCGTGTCTCTGAAGCCCAAAATTTGAAGGCGATAACACTGACACGGTATTTCACTTGGTGGTTTATTCTATTAACCCCAGGAGAATAAAAAGCTAAGCAGACTTCCATAGGATTTGAATTTAGAACGTAGTCAGACCAAATATCACAAGGCAGATTTCGACGATCTACCAAATAAATTAATAAAACTAGCAATTTTTGTTTGAAAAAAATTATTTTATTTCATGTTGAAGACATCATCTTGTTTCTAATATTTGTGATATAATAATTTCATCTTTATGTACTTTAAAAGAAAAATATGTTGCTATTTGAAACTTCACTAACGATGTCTCCATATACTGAAAAGCAGCTTGGATATGAAGGAAAATCTAAGAGAAAGAATAATATTGGTGAAAACAAGTATAAAATTGTGATTTAGAAAAACCGAGACGAACTTAATCTAGACGTGACTAAAAACGTTTAATGTCAAAAGGTCAAACACCAAATGTGAAGTAGACTCACAGAAACATAATTCCATAAAAAGAAACCTGAGGCTTATAAAATCTCACCAGTAAACCACTTTTCAAAAGAGCTGTGAAAATATGTCAACTACCAATTCACAAGCAAAACATGGTGGTACTTCAAGAAATAAACTAGAAGTGAGTATAAGAGATTCTGTGCGTATTTAGATGGCCAAAAATGTCTGTTGCACTAAGTAATATATGCAAACATATTATATCTATCTATCTATCTAT
>NC_068998.1:24131890-24141815 GCF_001194135.2 Octopus bimaculoides
TACATACATATATATATATACATATATATATATATACATACATATATATATATATATATATATACATACATACATATCTTCTATTATTTTTCTATCGTTTACTTCTTTCGGTCATTTGACTGCGGCCATGCTGGGACACCACGTTGACAGGTTTTATTCGATCAAATCGACCCCAGGACTTTTATTAAACTTAGTGCTTATTCTATCAGTCTCTTTTGTCAAACAGCTAGATTACAGGGACGTAAACACACCAACACTGGTTATCAAACTGTGGAGGGGAGACAAACAGACATAGAAACACACACATAAATATATACATACATATATATATATATATATATACGACGGGCTTCTTTCAGTTTCTATCTACCACCAAATCCACTCACAAGGCTTTTGGCGGCCTGTGACTATAGTGGAAGACACTTTCCCAGGTGTCACACAGTAAGACTAGACCTGGAAGCTTCTTGCCACACATCCACGCTTGCCCTATATTTACTGATATAAGTTGGGGTATGCCTATACATATATATATGTTTATATATTTATGTATATGTGTGTCTGTGTGTGCCCACGCGCCTACTTATGCCAATAATTGGTTCCAAGTTCCAAGACATCCGTCATAACACGTAAATGTTATTAGTTTATGTGCATTTCGTAAATGGTTTGCACATAATTTCAGTTGTATTTCGTTTAATTTTCCACTCCGGTATTTGATTTTACGTTTATTTTTAATTTTTATTCTTTTAAATATGTTCGCTGAGACCGACGTAAAGTCGGAAAAATTAACTGATGTTAAGGCTCATTTTTATATTTTTTCATTAAGTTCTTGAAAAAACAAGAAGTCGAAAAATACATAACGCGAAACGACGTAAGCTGAGGTATATATGCCCGTATAAATTTATTTATCCAATACTGTAGTCTGGAGTTTACACGGTGTGTCACCGATTCTACAAACATGTAACAAGAAAGAACATGCACATGTCATACATATAACACCTCTTAGTATATATTTGTGTCCAGGGGCGAGTGAGTCAGTGCGCACGCCCGAATTTTCCTTATGACAAATGCATAGGAACCTTTGTCCAGTAATTCATGAGTACCCTTCTCGTTTTAGCTGTTGTTGTTGTTGATGTTGTTGGTGTTTTCATTGTTTGCTAATTATTACTGCTGTTACTTTCCGACTCTTTAGGTTCTGAGTTCAAATTCTGCCGAAGCCAACTTTGCTTCTCATCCTCCCAGTACCAGCCATGTGCTGGGACTGATATAATCGTCTAGCCCCTTCACCAAAAATTTTAAATGAACAATTATTACTACTACTACTATAAACTAGAGTGTATTTTGCACCAAAATCCAATATGTGAGTTTCTTTCGTGGTAACTGTCGCAGTGTAGTTTGTTTTAACACAACATCCACGTTCAAGTAGAGATAAATATAACCTCTTGGTATTAATACTACATCTTTCGCTTATAAATACTATTACTGTTATCATCATCATTATTATTTTTTTATCATTCTTATTACTTCTGTTGTTGCTATCCATGCCAATATACAGTTTTTTCGTCCGCACAGCCTCCACCAATGCAGTGGTATAAAGTGCGTTTTTGCCCAGTCTCCCTTATCTGAAGAAGGGATACCATGTCATAAAAATCCCATAGTACAGGCCACTGGGTCGGCATAAGTAAATTACTATACTCTACGTCTGTAATGAGTTTTCTTTCTTTAGATCGTTACCCAACAAAGGGTGAGTATGAGTTTGCGTGCGTGCGTCACAGCATGGCCTAGTGATTAAGAATTTTGTCTCGCAACGTCGAGATACCGGTTTCGTTTCCACTGCGTAACATTTTGAAATATTTTTGGGGTGGGGAGATTTTCTTTTCCCTTGAGTCGACCTATTCTTTGTGAGTGGAATTGTCTGCAAGGAAGCTATATAGAAGTTTGTCGGGTGGGTTGTAACTGTAATTTAAAAGGTACAGCAAAACCACATATTGTGTCATGCTGATTTTGCCCGATAAATACATTAAAGGTACACACCACGCGTCTGTGAAAAGCTCAGACACTGACAAATTAACTCGGGATCAGGTAATTCAGTTCATGAAACAACTGAATCCTCATCGATGAACGAGGGAGATCGATCACCATACTGAGAGAATGTAGAGAGAATATAAACACACACACACATATATATGGATGGTCATATATTTTGGATAGACATCTTTACACATATTATACAGGAATTTAACTTTCTTTTATCTTTTACTTGCTTCAGTCAAGTAAAAGTGAAACAAATCGATTTCAGGAATTTTTGAAACCTTAGTACTTATTCTATCGGTCTCTTTATGCCAAACCACTAAGTTATGTATATGTATGTCTACATAGTACCTTGAATGTACAAGACAAACAAAGCAAGGAAAAATATCTTCTCTTAGCAAAGTAATGACAATGCCTCCTGTGCCTTACCAAGAAATATATAATACATTAGAAAACTTAAGATACTTATGAAAGATTTATGTGGAAGCTAGATTATCCTGAACATTGCAAAGTACATATTGATGTATTTTGCAATCTGCATACATTCTTAAAGTGTTTATTTGTTGAAAGCTTTCCTAAACTGTGATACTCGTCTTAAGAAAGTATCTCTTATAGACATATAGTGCTAACAACACTGAAAAGCATCGGCAGCAAGCAAAGGTTGCCCAGCATTGGTGATGGAAATGTTGGACTTAGATTTCTGCTTTTTAACTTCTTCAGCAGTAAATTGCCTCATATCAAATAAACATCATCTGCAAGCTGATTTAGTAGGTTTCAAATTTTTGTACAAGACCAGCCAGTTCAGGGGAGGAGGAAAATCAATTATGTCTACTCCAGTCCTAAACTGATTCTTATTTTATTGATCCTGAAAGAACGAAAGGCAAAGTCAACCTCGATTGTATTTGGACTCAGAACATAAAGACGAACGAAACATGGCTAAGCATTTTGCCTGGTGTATTAATGATTCTACAAGCTAACCACCTTGAAGCTGATATAGTTAGACAGTAATTGAAAGATGCCTGATGTTCCATTTCAATGACAAGATGAACAGGAATTCATTATTAGTAACAGAAGCATTCTTAGTTCAAAATTAGTGATCTGCATGCAGACAGAGTAGGTACGATGAGCAATTACTAGACTGCAGTATTCGAATTGAGAAGGTATCTCTTATAGAGGCATAGAATTAAAACCACTATCGATGCATTTATTCAGTGTACCTAACAATAGACAATAACAAATTAGTTGAGGCTATACATTTGTATATGCTGTATATGTTGTAAACAGCTTTTGTTTAAAACATGTTGTATTGAAAAAATTGTCCAAGTTTTAATTGTCTTTTTAGTAAGCTTTTATCAATGCCAAGTCATCAAGAAGAGACTATGAAATCCTGGAAACTGTGATAATGGATTTTGGAAAATGTATTGTTAAAAATAAGCTGCAAGTAATTCCTTAGCTAGAAAAACTCTTAAAATTATATTGTGTTTACAGTATAACATGCATAAAGACACACATACGTACGTGTATGTTTATGTCTGTATGTATTATCATTATTATTTAACGTTCGTTTCCCATGCTAACATGGGTTAGACGGTTTGACTGGAACTGGTAAGCTGCACTAGGCTCCAATCTGTTTAGGCTTGGTTTCTATGGCTGGGTGCCCTTCCTCATTCCAACCACTCCACAGAGTGTACCAAGTGCATTTTAAAGTATCACTGGCATGGGTACCTTTAACGTGTTACTGGCACTGGTGCCTCTAACATGTCACTGGCATAGGTGCCTTTTATGCATCATCAGCTTGGGTGCCTCTAGCATGTCACTGGCATGGGTTCCTTTTATGTGCAACTAGCACAGGTGCTATGTATGTGTGGCTTAAGTTATGTGTATAGTTCTTTCATGGACCAAAATGTATAGATTCATACACATGCTATTTGAAATATTTTCATTTTACTCATCAACTATCGAGATTTTTACTTCTTTCAGGCTTATACTTCCATTCAAAACAATACTATTATTTCACCCTCAATACTATGAATTATTATTTTTCACAATATTAGCAATGCAGGAAATACCAATTTCCCAATTATCACACAACGGTTGATAAAAAAGATTTCCATTAGCATAGAGGAATCAATACACAAATTTATGACAATTATATCTGCATAACAAAATAAAAGTAACACTTCCATAAACAAATTTACATTCAAAACGAAAATGGAACTAAGATAATCATCGATGATATTTTTATTTAACAATATGCAATTAATATTTATTAACAATAAATTAGTCCACAAGTTATGTTGTTGTTCTTGTTGAGCTCAGGTTAACTTAAACTGAGAGCTGTGATCAAAGTGTTCCAGCTTTGCCTTTGCTGTCTTTTTAGAAGTGTGTCTACGACTATATTATTTGATATCTACCTTAACTTTTTTCCAAACAATAGGGGGTGTGTGAGTGTATGTGAGTGATTTACAGGAGGTTTAACTGCTATTTCTAACAGATTGGATAGCCACATATTCCTCGTATTGGCTCAGTTGGAATGTTTCTTTTTATTAAATTAGAAAATAAAAATAAAATATAGGTTCAATCATGCCTGTGTGGTAAGAAGTTTGCTTCCCTACCACATCTTTCTGGGTTCAATCCTGTTGCATGTCACCTTGGGCAACTGTCTTTAGCTAGCCTCCTGTTGACCAAAGCCTTGTGAGAGGATTTGGTAAACAGAAACTACAAGCAGCGATCTAGCAGAAACGTTAGCACGTCGGGCGAAATGCTTAGCAGTATTTCGTCTGCCGTTCCGTTCGGAGTTCAAATTTCGCCGAGGTCGACTTTGCCTTTCATCCTTGCGGGGTCGATAAATTAAGTACCAGTTACGCACTGGGGTCGATGTAATCGACTTAATCCCTTTGGTTGTCCCCTCTGTGTGTAGCCTCTTGTGGACAATAAAGAAATAAGAAACTACAAGCAGCTTGTATATATTCATATCTATGCATGTAAATTGCTGTGCAAGAGTACGACGCCCCCTGGCGAGAGAAGACTGGACCAATACATATAAATAGTAGCGGTCTGCGTTGGATTGCTGGTTCTCAAACGATTTTTGTCACGTTCCCTGTGGTTCCTGCCGGTTGTTTCGATTATATCGTTATTGCACTGGCAGTGTATTAGTTTATCCAAACTCACATTGGTTATTTGACAATTTCTGAGTCATGGAAAACCTATTAGCCGCTGTAGTACAACTTCAAGAGAAGCAACAGGAACAACTACAGGAGTTGCAAAGATAAATACAACAACAACAACAATTAATTGAGTTACAGTTGGTCAAGTCCGAAAATCCAGTAAGCTCATTTACGCCAGACAGCGTGGCTAACGCAATTTTTGAATTTACGTATAATCCGGAGGAGGATATTAAGTTTCCCGCGTATTACAGAAGATACGAGGAAATTTTTAACAACGAGTGCAAGTCATGGTTGGAGGAGCAGAAAGTAAAGCTTTTACTACGCAAGGTAGCCCCTGCCGAACATGAACGTTACTGTAACTTTATTCTGCCCAAAAAGTCGATTGAGATTGGCTTCCAAGAAACCGTGGAACTGCTTTCAAAATTTCTTTGTGATAGCAATTCATTATTCAACACCAGAATTGAGTGTTGGAAATAACAAAAAATGAGTAGGATTTTATCACCTACGCCGGAGTAGTCAACCGTATGTGCGAAAATTTCAAACTCCAGGATCTCATTCAGGATATGTTCGAATCATTTATCTTCGTGCAAGGACTTATAGCACCTGAAGATACAGAAATTCGGGCAAGGATTCACTCGAAAATGGCTCAAGCGAACCAGGATTTATCCTTATAGACCATGGCAGAAGAATGTCAGACTATGATAAATCTTAAACATGCTGTGGAAAAAATACACGATAAAGACTGGAAGAATTCAAATGTGTCGTCCCAGGAAGCACAATCAAAAATCGTCTATGGTTGTGGAGGCCTACACTACAAAAAGGATTGTCCGTTTAAAAATAAAAAGTGCTATAGTTGCCAGAAGCTGGGACACAGGCGTCCTCGCTGTAGCACAAGACTACGAGGCTCAAACACAAAAAGTTCTAAGGTTTTTTTTCAGCGGAGAGATTGCGACAGTAAAACAAGAAAATTTGTGCACGTAAAAATAAATGATGTGAATATCAAATTACAGTTAGACACACGTAGTGACATCTCGATCATAAATGCGAATACTTAGAAACATACCGAGATTGCGTAAAACAGCGAAAATAGCGCGCAGTGTAACGGGTGATAAATTCTATTTCATGGGCAAAACATGTAACGACTTCACATTTCGAAAAGAGACAGGCGAAGCTAAAATATTCGTTGTGGCTAATGCAATCAATCTGTTAGGCACAGATTGGTTAGAACTATTTGATTTATAATGCCTTCCCATAAATCTTTACTGGAATAACATAAATGGTTGTCCTGTTAAAAACAAGTCTTCGGACGAACTGAAGAGAAAATTGTAATAAAATGTTCCCGCAAGTGTTATCAGAGGATTTAGGTCTATGTAGAAAGACGGAAGCCTATTTCCAAGTAAGTGAAAATGTTGTACTTGTATTTAAAGCAAACAGAAAAGTATTGTTCGCGGCAATTGAAACCGTAAATGAATAGTCGGACAGACTCGAAAAGAGTGGAGTCATCAAAAAGGTAAATTACTTAAAGTGGGCGGCACCAACGGTATGTATTTTTAAAAAAAAACAATACAATTAAGTTATGTGCAGATTTCTCTACAGGAGTGAACGGCTGCTTTAAAACATATACTATCCACTCCCGATTGCAGAGGATATTTTTTCGAAGTTAAACGGTGGAAAAATGTTCTCCAAATTAGATCTGTCTGAAGCCTATTTACAGATAAAAGTAAATGTGTGTATACTCGGCCAATAACCCCAGTCTTAAACAGAACCGAAATCATTGAAAAAGTTTTCTATAAACATATAAATATTATTACGATACAATATTATCATTTTCCACGCACACACACACGCACATATATATAAACATACACACATACATACATAGACATAGAAACAGGCATACGCACACACACACGCGTGTGTATATATATAAATATATATATATATATTAAAAATAAATGATTACACCGAAGTAGCAATACTATACAATACTAAGACCAACACATGTACCGATTAGTAATCCTTGCAATTGCAACCCTACTATAGAACGGTGCAGTTTCTTCAGAGTGTTAACTTGATATCCATTGGTACGGCTGTTTAATGATTTTCCTTTATAATTTAGAGCTGCGTTGTATAATTTAGAGCTGTCCGTTAAGTCAGACGCGAACAGTCTCTATTTCAAGTTTTTATTCGATAATTATTTTCAGTCAATCATTTCAAAACCTTGTATAGTTTAAATGATTATTATTCATTTATACTTCACAAATGGGTATTTCTTCATGTGCAAGCATCTCAATGCTTGCTCCTGTCTAGAATTTATTACATTACCCTCGCATGTGAAAACTCTTTAAAATTCTTCCAAACATAAGTCGTATCTATATGTTCCACGTCTGTATTGATTTGCAGTTCAAATTAATTTCCATTTAATCGTATAGTTCTTGTTACTGTCCTTAACAGACCAGATTAATTTGCTAAGACTCATTTGGAACCTTTTATTTTTGTCTTTGAATTAACTCAAACGATTTACCAGTCTCCGCTTGAAAATTAATGATGTGCCACCGATTTAAAAGAATTCCTTACCCTCAGATGTAACTATACATCTATATATTACATTTTTAGTTTTACACTTATTCTCCACATAACAGGATTCCCGTTAAAAACAATCGCAAAGATAGTCTTTTATATTTCCCTGGAATTTAGTTTCAATTTGACCAGTCATTGTAGAATTAAATTCATTTCCACCAAGTTCTTTGTTACTATTTACTCCTTTAGATAATGTTATCTTTGTTTTATTTCTAGCTGAATTTTTATTCCATTTGACTTTATTTATGTTAAATTAGGTTGTTTCCCTTCCCACTACATTCAATTTCCTAACGTTCTCCTCTATTTGAATTTCATTATTCCGTTTGACGTTATTATGTTTCGAATTTATTATGCTATTCTGATTGTAATCAATTTTTAAAAATTTCTATATTAGTTTAACATAATGTGATGCTATAATTTGTGCAATATTATGGCTGAGACAATTACCCGATCTAATCTTATGTTGATTAAAAATTTTGTGATATTTGTGGTTTCTTGAAAACTCGTTTTGAATTGCTATATTAAGCAATTTGGAAAAATTGTAATTAGCTTTTGTATCTGTGTTTGTGCTCCACATGCTTGACAGGTGTGTTTACATCCTTGTATTGGTGTGTTTACATCCCTGTATGATACCCGTTGAGCAAAAGACACTGATAGAATAAGTACTTGGCTTTAAAAGCAAACATACTGGGGTCGATTCGTTCAACTAAAATTCTTCAAGGTGGTGCCGCAGCATGACTGCAGTCTAACGACTGAAACAAGACAGAAAATAAAATACAAACAAATAATTAATTAAATAAAAAGAGTGAAAATTGAACCTGCTGCTCTTTGCTAGCATCCTACTGCCTCACTGTTTTGTTTGCAAAAAGACACCATTCATCACAATGATTTTTAGCATCATTAAGTTATATCATATATTTAGTGAATCATTTTGTAACATATTTATTTACTGAACAATGTTTTCCAAACAATGGTTTATAATCATTTTATGCATTCAACATTTTTTTACTGATTATTTTGAACACAAATTCTATCGTTGCATAACAGCGTCTACAACATTGCAAATATTCAAACATGTGTACTTCAGATACATTTCAATACAAATTTCTGTTTTAGATGTGTAGTTAGTCTTGTTCATGACGATTTCAGGCTTTATTTATAAATTTTCTTTTCAGTTGGACAGACGGACGCAGTGTGTATGTATAAATGGTCTTCTATTGAGATATACTAACAATTATCATTTCTTGTTTCCAAAAATTGGTTGCATTTTTGTGCATAATGCTAACATTTTAGTATTAGTTCAGTCTTACAAAAGGCTTTTTGTAAAGATAAAAATCATTGATTATGAGTGACTGGAAAAACTAGGGTGTGTTTATTTTTGCTTGCATTCGTCTACAATTAATTTTTTTTTTTTATGTGAGTAGTATATACAAAACAATAAACCAATTTGTGAACACAAGGAAAAAAATTTGAGAAAAATAACGCAATAAAAGTCCTTATATTATGTTAGTTTATACAATTGAATACAACATTTATGACAATTTCATTTATTCTCTTTGCTTTATTGAGTTCAGTGTATAAATAGATGTGAAAGCAAATTACATAATTGTTTGACCAAGTTTACATCACAAGTAACATTCATTCAAGATGCATGAAAGAATATCTATATGGTCACTAAATCTGCTTGTAGTAGCAGCCAAATCACCCTCAGTCCAGGTAACAATAAGTTATGCAATTCTAGATATAAAATGCATGTGAGAAGCAGGAAAGATCATGCCCATAAACTTTACATTGTAAGTTTTTTTCTGATTAAGTATAACCTGGACCTCAGCAACTCACAGAGTATAATGAGGTGCTGAAAATTTCCTGTTTTAGGTAAAAGAAAATACAGGAAGATCAGTTAACTGTGATTTTATTCAGCATATTCCCCTCACAGATTCATACATTTATTGTAGCAGTCCTGCAGTCTTTCTAATCCCTGTAAAAGAACTCAGAAGGTTGATCCTCTAACCAGGCCTTTCATGATATCCTTAAAGCCAAGAACGTTTCGGTTTTCTTTCATTTACTTAGGAAGAGAAGGTTTTGAAATTTGATATCTAAATACGTATATTTTTAACTCAGCGGGCTTGCAGAGAAAGCTTTTAGGAAAT
>NC_068998.1:24142031-24150163 GCF_001194135.2 Octopus bimaculoides
ACACACACACACACACACACACACAGAGTATATCTTTTGCAACCATACTCCCACTTCCTCTCTCAGCTGTAAGGTCCTTGTCTTGTGAGTTTGCGGATGTCGTATAAAAAGCCCTCATGCCAGTGCCACATACACACTATCCGTGCTGCTTTCATTTAACAGCACTGGTGCCACGATAGAAACACGAACACTCTGTTAAATGCTTGACATTAAGAAGAGCATCTGTAACTGATCTCCGACTTCTATGAACAAACGTATCAAACGTGATCCATACGAGATATAATGAGGGAACTAGTGATACTGGAATCTATTTTAAATCGATATCTACTCTTACCACTATGTATCTGAAACGGCCGTAGGATATATACGTTAATTTTCACATTTGGATTTTGATTTGGACTTCTCCCTTCGAACTTTCTATATACTCTTGTGAGATCAAATATTAGCGCCTCTGATGCGACGAACGGATCTTGTATGTGCAAGAACTGATCTTGTATGATTTAAATATGTATTGTTTCAATGCGTATGTTTGCCTCTCATACCGAAATATTTATTTTACATGTATGTTTTTATGAAGCATTTAATGGACTGAATTTTTACATTTCATATACGGACTGATAACTCTGAATTTTGTCTCAAATCCAGTCTTCCATAATATTCCAATGGCCCAATTAACTTTGAGTAATAAATAGTTTTGCCATATACGGAGTATAATTCTCCCTACTCATATGTGTACACACGCACATATACGTATGTATATGCATATATATGAATCATATATATAGTTTACACAATGTGTGGTGTGTGTGTGTGTGTGTGTGTGTATGCATGTGTGTGTATTTACATTATGTATATTTTATTTAAGTTCTTAAGAGAGTTCAGCTAGTTGCTAACAAAATGACATGGCTTTTTCATTTAAGAGATTTCCCGGTGTTTGTAAATATGTAGTTGAGTTGGTGTGCTGGTTGAGCTCTCAATGTACACAATTGAGTGTATGCATCTATTCACCTAAGGAATCTCAGATGGAAAATTTGGGGAATGTCTTACAAATCTTCACTGTGCCACTAATAGATTGACTTTGGAGAAGCTATGTCACTTTTGCTCTTTCTTTGAAAAACCTAATATTTCCAGAAATGTTTCTATAAATTTGTCAGTGTGTAACCTAATGCACCTATGATGATTGGTGCAAATGAGAATTTATTGTGAAGGTACAAGAGCTGTACATTCCGTATTAATTCAAAATAAATCTTATTCTCCTAGACTTTTGATTGCACATTCACATCTGCTGGGCAGCTGACCTCTACAAAAATCCACGATTTTTGTTCCCTGTCACACAGAACAATATCAGTTCTGTTAGTTTACACCAAATTGTTGTTTTTATTGGAGTGTTCCACTAGTATTATTTGTTTATTACTTGTTTATAAAGGTGTGAATGCATACTGGTTCTGATATGCTTTTGATGTACAATTCAGATAGATTTACAATGCTATCTTGCAGGTAGCATTGTAAATAGTCTTTACAGCTATGTCATATCTAAGGAGCAGGCAGTATCTCATAGACATTTTGGATCTGCTGCTAATGACGTGGGTGATATCTTCCACACTGGAGTAACAGAACCAACAAATTTTAATACTAGGTTGTGTGCTCTCTTTGTTTCTCTTGTTAATCCTTTATGTAGTATATATCATTTGTTCCTGGATAGCAAAAGCATATCTTTCTAGGTAGGATGTAATGTAATCTGTCACAGGTCCAGGAAAGGCTGTTCTTTCTGCCAAACCTGTTGTCTTATAGCTTATGGCATATACATCAATGCATTGCTTTTTGCTGCTATGATGCCTGCTTCTCCTCCAAGCTTCTGTTTAGGTAGGCCAGTCCAGCCTCATTTGGGTCACATGAGACAGTAGTATTCTCAAAGAACCTGCACAGTAGTTCTTCTCCAGCTCTGGGCATGTATGGTGTGTACTCATTTCTTTCTTTACTGTTGAGCAGATGTCTGAGTGATACAATGAAACATTCAAAAACTGTTGGGACTGACTGTATGCCTCTACCAGCATCATTTCACCTCACATAGATGCTATCACCCTGGAATAAGCCTGTTGATAGCTTAATTCTGTTTGTAACAACAGGTGTTGTTTTAATAATTGTCAGTGATAACTGTGTGGACCATGTTGTGGTCAGTATTTCAATTGTATTCACTATAGCAGCTAGTACTTTGGTAAGGTATGATGATTTTATCATCCATGAGTGTGTCACAGAGTTAAATGCCTTCTTGTAGTCTAGCCGTAATGCTAACAGATTGCAGCGATGTTGCTTTGCCTCCTTAAGGACAGCTTTGTTGAGGAGAAGCTGTTCAGCACAGCCCCAGACCCTTTTCTTTCCCCTGCCTATTCATCAGTTACCACACCATTTGTTTAGCAGTGGTCTTGACGAAACATATTTAGACAGCCTGTGTATAGTTTGTACATAACATTTAAGCATGTTATGGGTCTATAGATTGTGGTCCATAGTTCTAGGGAATGAGTAGTTTTTGCAACCATCAGCCAATCTGTTATATCTAGCTCATTAGTTATTGTATTTTGCTTTTTAATTGGTTCATGAGTTTCTCTGTAGAACGTGAGCTTTTTGTACCAGTAGCCTAGTATCAGGTCTCTCCCAAGTGATTTTCCATTCAACAGTTTCATAATAACCATCAGGAATGTTTCACTGGTGAAATCATATGTTTTGGAGAGACATTTACACAATATTCACTTTGTAGTTGTTTAACCATGCTGCATAGTAAATGTATTCTTTGTTTACATTCCAAATTCCCTGCCAGAGTGATTTATGGTCTTCCTGGGGAGGAACATTTACTGCCTTGATGGTATCACCTTTCATATTGCAATATACAGCTTGCAGGTTTGGGATAAACTTTTGGCTTATTATTCTTTGTTGGTTTTTTTTTTTTTTTTTTTACAATAATGAAGTTTTCCACGTAGAGCTCATAAATCACATTTGCAATCATATCTGGTGATTCAAGAACTCCATGTTAGGTTTGCATTTAATGATTGTGTCCCACTGTCCTATTTTTTCTGAGTCCATTGATGTTGTTTTGAAGGGAGTTAATACATTTTAGTTCAGTATTATCCTGTGGATTGGTCACTTTTACTTCAATCTGTTGGTGTAAATTTAAATGGCACAATACAGCAGGACGTTCAATTGCCCAAAACCTGGGAGTTTGGATGTAAGCCTCTTGATCTCTCACAATTTCATTGATAAGTCAGTGCAGTTTTTGTTTTCAACTCATGTCAGTATTGTTCTCTCATACAGTGCTTCATCATCATCATCGTTTAACGTCCGCTTTCCATGCTAGCATGGGTTGGACGATTTGACTGAGGACTGGTGAAACCGGATGGCAACACCAGGCTCCAATCTAATTTGGCAGAGTTTCTACAGCTGGATGCCCTTCCTAACGCCAACCACTCAGAGTGTAGTGGGTGCTTTTACGTGTCACCCGCACAAAAACGGCCACGCTCAAAATGGTGTCTTTTATGTGCCACCCACACAAGAGCCAGTCCAGGGGCACTGGCAACGATCTCGCTCGAAAATCCTACAAGGCCAGTCAGGCGGTACTGGCAATGGTCACGCTCAGGATGGTACATCTTATGTGCCACCCGCACAAGAGCCAGTCCAGGGGCCCTGGCAACGATCTCACTTGGCTTGCCGGGTCTTCTCACGCACAGCACATTTCCAAAGGTCTCGGTCAATAAATAGTAAAGTACTGCATGAGCTTCAATGTAAGCTGTGATTTTAGAGTTTAATATTCCTCATTTGTTTTCAAGGAAACATAAGTGGTTTCCACATTTCCATTAGTGGTGGTGGTTTGTTATTGTTGTTTGTGTTGGTCATGTTTCCTGTCATTCACAGTCGTTTCACATCAAAGAAGTTTACTGTGTTAATACAAGTATTATCGCTTGTGCATTTTGGCAGAGTGATTTTGTTTGGTTGGGTTGCATATTTCTTTTCAATAAATGTAGCTTGCTGGTGTAATTGTTTTTCTGAAAAATTTAAGAATGTTGGGAATTTCTTACCCTAATATTCCTTGTCTTTAAGGTGGTGAGCTGGCAGAAACATTAGCATGCCATTAAGGTGGTGAGCTGGCAGAAACGGTAGCATGCCAAGCGAAATGCTTAATGGTATTTCGTCTGCCATTACGTTCTGAGTTCAAATTCCGCCGAGGGCGATAAATTAAGCACCAGTTACATACTGTGGTCGATATAATCGACTTAATCCCTTTGTCTGTCCTTGTTTGTCCCCTCTGTTTAGCCCCTTGTGGGCAATAACGAAATAAGAAACATTAGCATGCCAGGCGAAATGCTTAGCAGTAATTCATCTGTCTTTCCGTTCTGAGTTCAAATTCCACCAAGGTTGATTTTACCTTTCATCCATTCTGAGTCAATAAATTAAGTACCAGTTGCATACTAGTGTCGATCTAATCAACTGGCCCCCCTCCCCAAAAATTTCAGGCCTTGTGCCAAGAGTAGAAAAGAATATTTGAGGTAGTGAATAGATAGAATTGTTACCAGTCTGGGAAAAATACATACTGATATTTCATCCATCTTTACGTTCTAAGTTCAAATTCCGTCGAGGTTGACTTCACCTTTCATCCTTTTCAGGGTCAATTTAATAAGTACCCTCTCCTCTGAACTTGCTGGCCTTGTGCCAAAATTGGAAACCAATATTCTTTAAGTCTCTTCATGAAGCCTATCAAGAGACCTTCCCTAACCTTTTTGCAGAATTGTTATAGGACTTGGTTCAGTTCAAAAGTCCTCTGTAATTTTTCTCAATGGTTCTGCAATCTGCAATAGTTGATTCTCGGTCCTTTTGTTGCATTGGTGTATGTGTAGTAATTTTTCACGTGGTATGTATTTCACTTTTTGACTACAATATTTCCAAAAAAAAAGTTTAATTCTTTGCATTTACTTAAAGATTATTTTTTTTTTCCAGGCTTGTATAAATGACACAGTTTATCAGGGATAGTATTTATCATCAAAGAGAATAAATAGTCCTCTATGCCAAAGTGCCTGCATGTGATGCCATGATGAATGTATGTATGTGTATATGTTTGGGGGAGCAGGGGGTGAATTACTGTTTTGAATCTGATAAAACTCAGATGTAGCTTAAAGACTCACTTTATTAAGGGCATAGAAAAAGGCATGGGCCAATTTGCATATATAATACATGCTCAGCAGTTATTGTGATGAATAAATTACTGATACCTTAACAGTGTTTTGTGTCAATGCTACACTGCATTACTGCATTGCAGAATGAGTGTATATGTGTGTGTAGTGTGTGGGTGTGTACATCTTATATACAAGACCAGCCCATGCACTCATGGAAATGTGGGCATAAAAAGTAATGAAGGTAATGATGACAACACACATGTGGATGTGGAATATTATAGGCTGTTCTTAGTTAATGCCGCATGCTTATTGCCATTTCACTGTTTGCAGTTCTTCACTTTTATGACTGTAGTTTAATGCTTTTACCATTCACTAAAATCATGATTTTTTTTTTTATGCACTGATTGTTATAGTTTGTAAAATTGTGATGTAAACCAACTAATAAAATAATACTTTACTGACAACAAGGTGAAATAATAGCATAAAAATTGACAGTTAAATTGTAATAGGTGATCATTAATCATACAACTGGTATTTCATATCTAGGTTATGGTATTGATCAATAATACAAGGTCAAAAATAGTTTCATTAATAAGATAACCCCTCTTACCGCTATAATCACATTTCCCAACACCCCACTGCTTTTCTGAGCCCCCCACCACCTTAATTTTTATAATTATATGAATAATTTCACATACTCATAGAACATGAATGTCATAGTAAAACTATGCCACAATGTCTTGCTCCTATTATCACAAAAATAAAATAAAAATTATTTCAAAACAATATCAATAATAAACAATTTTTTTTTCTTCTCCCCTTTTATCAAATATTGATTATATCAAATATTTGATCCATATTTTATATCTTCATATTACATTGATGTACATAAATGAACAAAAAAAAAATTACCATCCATATGTTTTCTTTTCTCATATTTAGAAAGTCAAATTCAGTTATTTAACCGTTACAATGTCATAAAAATATGTGTGGAAGATCAAAGAGATATAATTAACTTCATTTCAGGTGGTATTTCAGATACAAAATATTATTCATTTTATGAGAGACAGACAGGATATCTGCTTTGTCACAGAAGACTAATTAAAGAAAACAAATATTCTGAACTGGAAATGTCAGAATAAAAATGGTATAGAAAAATAAAACAACAGGAACACAGTGTGAAAATTATTAACCTCTTTGCAGCTGCAGTCTGTTGCTATCAGCATTGTAAATTGTTGTTATAAGCAGCTATAGCCAGGATATATGGTTTTGTATATAACATATGAAGACTAATGTTGTGGTTAATTGCATCTGTTTATTCAATGCAGCATTTCATATCAGAACAGAAAAGAACATCTGTAGTTCTGGTCAAATGCTCTTGTGTAATCAGAACAAAGAAAATATTGAATATAATGCATAGACATTAATGTTTGGTGGTGCTCTTTCTTGTGCTTAATTTCTTATGATAACATTTTGCATTATATCCATACATTACTTTGTCTGGTGTTGTTTTACTGTGTTATATTTTTTATCTCTTTTAGAGCAATTTTAGTGGAAAAAGTGAAAATTTCTCTTTTTTGTATTTTGTTGAGTGGTGGAGCAAGGTGATAAAAGCTGAATACTTCTCTGAAATGGCAAGTTAAATGAGTCAAGTATGAACATTATTGAGAAGTAATTATGTCATCCTTGGTTGCTTTTTATTGTTTGTTTGTTTTTTGTTTTTTTCTTTTTTGTGGCTTTTCTTTTTTGTCATGGCAAAATGATTAATGACCAAGGAAACATATCAATACGAGATTACATACCAGACAAATGTATGTATTTTATGTTATGTTATCAACTCTGAATGATGGAGCATTATGATATAACATCATCGTCATCAGAAAAACTATACGTTAATGACCAGCTGAAAAGTGTTCAAACTTTTTCATTGCCCACCGTTTGAGGGAGTTGATTAGGAAATAATAGAAGAGGAATCTAAGCACTAAAGGGCAATTTCTCTCAAAGGGACAAATACAAGGACCCATGCAAGCAAATATTAGTTAACTGTTCTGTCTACAATCTTTCCTAATGAGTAAACAAAATAGCTGCAACCAAAGTATTTTTTTCATTTGCCACAAGATTGTATAACTTTAAAATAATTAAAAACACTTTTATTTAGTTCTCCCTTTTGCAATTCTCACAACACTTTTATATGAGAAAGACTACTCTAAAGCAAACTGTTTAAAATTTTACAACTTCACTTGTCAATTCCCTTTGTAAATTTTACTATTTTTATAACTATAAATCTGCTATTTTAGTTTCATATTTTTGATTAACAGTCATGAAGGTTTGGTGCTAATTTTGTCAGTACTATAAAATCGGTATTGATATAGTAAGAAATTCTTTTTAAGTTTTACCACATTCTGGTGAATATTTTATCAAAGTCACGAATTTGTAATTGTTTGTTAACATTTGTAAATCTAACTTTATGGTAAGAGCTATTGTTACAAACATACATCTAGCTTTACACTTTTAGCACACTATTGTTTAATCACACTACACTCTGGAAATGAAAGTGTGTGAATATATAACTCTGTGTGGGCGGGGTTGTGTGTTTGTGTTCATGTGTATGTGTGTCTCTGTCTGTGCATATGTATGTTTTTATTGTTTTCATATTTTTACTTTTTATTTGTTTCTGTCATTGGACTGCAATCATACTAAGGCACCAGCTTGGAAGGTTTTATTTCAATAAATTGTCCCCAGTAATTATTATTTTTTTTTAGTCTTATACTTATGTAAGCAGTTTATTTTGCCAAACCACTCGGTTATCAAGATGTGCACAAACCAGCATACTGGTTGTCAAGCAGTGAAGGGTACTAGCAGTTCACAAAGCCAGACACACACACACACAACCATATATATATATATAACATCATCAATGTGTGTATATATATATATATATATATAATATATATATATATATATATATATATA
>NC_068998.1:24150173-24152140 GCF_001194135.2 Octopus bimaculoides
TATATATATATATACACATATACACACACACACACACACACACACACATAGATATGCAGGGCAGGGAATCGTCAATTAGTAATAAAATTAATAAACAATTTTGCCGGGTAGCTCAGTATGTTGGAGAAGCAGGTTACTGTCAATCCCTATATATTTATGATTATATATATATATATATATATATTGATGAGGATATAAGACTTCATAAGCTTTCAAGACAAGGTGAAATAATTCATTTTTGGAATTGGTTTTTAAAGCACATAAATGCTATAAATAATACCATGTAAATATCGGGGTGAAGAACACTTTGGAAAGAAACAGTCAAAAGTTGTTTTTGTCTTTTTCTATCCAAAAGGGGTTTCCAAACCAATATTTTCTTCCTGTTATTTAGAGCAATTATGGGCTTTGAGAAATAATTCTAAAAAGAAATATGATCATCATCATCATCAATTAACATCTGTTTTCTTATTTCTTTATTGTCCACAAGGGGCTAAACATATAGGGTACAAACAAGGACAGACAAAGGGATTAAGTCGATTACATCGATCCCAGTGCATAACTGGTACTTAATTTATCGACCCCAAAAGGATGAAAAGCAAAGTTGACCTCGGCGGATTTTGAACTCAGAACATAACGACAGACGTAATACCGCTAAGCATTTCGCCTGGCATGCAAACGTTTCTGCCAGCTCGCCACCTTTAACATCTGTTGACATCTCTATTAACATATGTTTTCTATGCTGGCATGAGTAGGGCAGTTTGACCAGAGCTGGCAAGCAGGTTTGCTGCACCAGGTTCATTTGATTTGGCTTGGTTTCTATGGATGGATGCCCTTCTTAATGCCAGCCACTTTACAAAGTGTGTTGGATGCTTTTTATGTGGTATAAGCACAGGTGTTTTTACATGGCACCAACATAGGCCAATCCTCTTCAGCAGGAGGAACAGCATAACAATTCTGTTGTGGAGGACGGGTCTTCGTGAGAACAGCAAGGCACCATATATCTCATTCTCAATCATATAAATAGACCATCATCATCATCATTTAACATTTTCCTTCCATGCTGGTATAGGTTGAACAGTTTGACAGGGGCTAGCCAGGCAGAAGACTGCACTAAACTTCTGTGTCTGCTTTGGCATGGTTTTTATGACTGGATGCCCTTCCTAACACCAACCATCCTGCAGAATGGACTGAATGCTTTTTAAGTGGCAGGACCACAAGCAAGGTCCGTTTTGGCATGGTTCTTTCAGTTGGGTGCCCTTCCAAACACCAATCACTTTACAGTGTGGACTCGACGCACCTTACGTGGCACCAGCACTGGCGGGGTTAACCAAGCACTTGCAAGACAAAGAACCTTTGAGAGGGGAGGGTCATTGAGGGAGATGGCCTTGTGCCAGACGATGAAAAGATAGGGCATGACAGAGGCTGAAACAGGATTGTCGCTGTAGAGGAGGTACATGGCTACCTGGCCAGGTGTAAAAAAACGCACGCACGCACGCTATTTTGCTTAAAAGAGTTCCAACACTGTCTGTTTTTTATGTTTTATTTATATTCCTACAGCACTAATGTGGGGTATAGAATATGGAATATATGATATAAAATAAAATAAAAATGGATGGCACCATGAAAGAAAGTATTGAGTGTAGATGAAATATTGAGTGTTCAATATAAAGTATCAAATATATAAATATATATATATATATAAAGGCGACTCGAGTTTCAGGGCTATTTCCCTTCGTCATGGCCGGTATGACAGACTGTAATAAGTTGGCTGGTTTTCTGTCTTTTATACCAATTCCTTTGGACGGCAGCAGTAGGTGTTTGGCTATTTTTAGAATTGATGTTAAATTTATTTTTAGAAATGATATTTTAATTTCTTGTTTTGTGTGGGTTGTTGGGATAAGATTTTTAAACCCCAGTAGGTGTTTGTCGATTGCTTCATAAGAACAGCCAGTCTTATTGAAGAAGAA
>NC_068998.1:24152657-24153355 GCF_001194135.2 Octopus bimaculoides
GACCCTAAGATAATTAATCTTTCCAGAAGAGATCTTGACAATGATGAAACCCAACTTCTGTTAAAAGGCCTGAAATTTACACCTACACCAACAGTCAACCACCATGAACTAAAGGAAGATATCCAGAAATTCTGTCGCAAATTACGACTTGTCGAATTCTTCACCACCAATATTAATAATAAAAATAATAATGAAACCGAAGATTCTTTAGTGAGGAATAAATCAAATTTCACCCCACCAAAAGGCAGAAATATCTACCTGGACCAATATATTGACACCCTATCAAACTTCCCCCTAAAACAAAATACCAAAATTAGGCCGAACATTAACAAATCAGAGATATCTGCACTTAAACGCATACAGAACGATGAAACAATAATAATTAAACAAGCAGACAAAGGGGGTGCAATCGTCATCATGGATGTGGAATACTACAAGGATTTAGTTGAGGAACAACTAAATGACACAACCTTCTATTGTGAAATACCCTCGAACATAGACCACCACATCACGAAGAAGATCAACCACTTAGTTTCTAAACACTACAACTCACTCACTGACAATGAAAGAGACTACATCACCAACTTCGAACCAAAACCCAGTAACTTTTACGGCTTACCCAAAATACATAAGTCAGAAGATATTCAACAGGGAGTAAAGGAACAAGGAAGTGAATACATAAAAGTGCTACATCCAAA
>NC_068998.1:24155539-24161152 GCF_001194135.2 Octopus bimaculoides
TATATATATATATATATATATATATATATATATATTGTAAAATATAATGTGCTTTGAATGGCACAACAATTATCCATAATCTGATGTAATGATATTTTTGAATACAAAAATTCCTTCTTCAGACATCGCTAGGAATTGTTTGAGTCACTGCTACAATCGGTTTTCCAATGGTTACTGAATTTTTTTTTTTCTGAAAGCGTAACTGCAGTGGTCTCAGGAAGCTCCTTCTAGAATTCCTCATGAGAAGTGTTGGAGGGCAGCCTTGTTTCAAGCTCATGTGTGTTGGCAAATCCGCAGTGCTACTTCAAAGTTAGGTATTATATGCTACCAGGAAAAAAAAAATCAGTAATTGTTGGAAAATCCATTGTAGCAGTGACTCAAATAGTTCCTGGCGATATCTGAAGAAGGAAGTTTTGTATTAAAAAATATTATTATATCAGACTATGGACAATTAAATTATAACAGTTATTATAGTGCATTGTTGTGCCATTCAAGACGCATTATATTTTACAAATTATATACAATGCTTCAAGCAAACTACAAAGCTCTCCTATATTTATATATATATATATATATACACACATACACAAACGTCCATAGATACATATACACAGATATATATATATATATATACATACATACATATATATTGGACTGGAAGTGAGATCGTTGCCAGTGCCCCTGGACTGGCTCGTGTGCGGGTGGCACATAAGATGCACCATTTTGAGCGTGGCCATTGCCAGTACTGCCTGACTGGCCTTCGTAGGATCTTCGAGCGAGATCGTTGCCAGTATCGCCTGACTGGCCTTCGTGCGGGTGACACGTAAAAGCACCTACTACACTCTCTGAGTGGTTGGCGTTAGGAAGGGCATCCAACAGTAGAAACTCTGCCAAATTTAGATTGGAGCCTGGTGTTGCCATCCGGTTTCACCAGTCCTCAGTCAAATCGTCCAACCTATGCTAGCATGGAAAGCGGACGTTAAATGATGATGATGATGATGATGATATATCCGGAATAAAAGACAGAGCTGATATTAATAGCAGATGCAGTATGACACTTTTGCTAGCTATTCAACAGGCAGAGAACTAGTAATATATTGGTTTCAAATTTTGGCACAAGGCCAGCAGTTTAGGGGTGGTGCTAATTTTAATGCTTCTGCCCCAGCCCTATCTGTGCTCAAATGGTGCTTATTTTATTGACTCAGAAAGATGAAAGGAAAAGTTGACTTCAGTGGAATTTGAACTCAGAACATAAAAACAGATGAAATGGTACTAAGTATTTTGCTTGGCATTCTAACAATTCTGCCAGTTCACCACTTTGGGGAGCCAGTAAGATGTTGTAATGTCATACATTATGTGATGACAATGCCTGAATTTCAGAAGACTAGTGTGAAACCATGGAATGGAAGTAATCTCGGGTGATAAATATACTCAGATATTGTTCTAATTATAATGAATCCTCAAAAGCACAAATATGTATTTTAAGCTATCTGAACCATAAGAGCTAAAGCAGCTAAATACCTTTTGCCATTGACTGGAGAAAGAAATTAAATTATTTTTCTATGGAGTGGTCAACAAATTGCGGAATTTTCCATGAGGAGTCTCTTACTTCTTTTTTGATATGTGTAAGCATGGAAGGAATGTATCTGCATTCTTTTAAATTTTTCTTATAGTTATGCTTTCTAATATTCAAGTTTATATTTATATTTATTGACACACACAAACACGTGTGTATATGTATTTATATATAAGAAAATGAGATGCCAAAGGAATAGGCAATTCATTTATTCCTTTGTCATCTCATTTTCTTATTACCATCCAACAAACACTTCATTCTGAAACACATATATATTGCATTCTAGACCAGGTTAATAGAGACACAATGCATAAGCAAAATATGCACGCACACACACAGCCACAGAGCCATATCGATAAAAGGCTTGTATTACAATCATAATTTTACAGGATTGATCTGACCTGTTGAGTCCTATGGGCAACACAAGCCTTCATGAAGTGAAATTATGTAGAATGAAAGTATTAGTGGAATGCTCTCTAACACTAAAATTCAGTGGGTGTATAGTTCTGTCAACTCAACAAGTTGAACTGCCAGTCATCAACATCAGTATGAGTACCATCATGTATTATTTTCTGGTATAAAACATTGAAGTGTTCAATACAGCTTTGTGTTTGAAGTGCATAAAGTTTGATATGTTTATGCATGTTTAAGGTTAGCAGGATCACATTTCCAAACTGTGATTTTGCTCAGTCAGCTTTCTGGTCAACTGTACATATAGATTTGTAAATTGAAAAGTGACTGTAAACTGTATACATAGCAAATGACAATTGGTTGCCATTTCTAGTAAGCTGAGTCACCCTATAAATGCTTCCTTGGAGACACATTGAATTTTATGCAGAATGGATTGGTTCACACAGCTAATTCAGAACAAGAGTTTTTAATAAAATAGAAAGGTTTGGCTGCTGTAGTTGAGTGCTGTTGTGTCATAATGTTTCATTTTCCAGGCTTGTATGTGGGTTTGAACAAAGAGCAGCAAACTAAGAAAACACGTATACATACTATTGATATAGTTCTTCCTTTCTTTATTGCATTAAGCTTTATGTACACATGGTAACTATTTACAGTTAAGTAGAATGAGACATTGAGAATTATGTGTCATAGCTATACGCACAGCATATAGCTGATGAGATATTACCAACCACTGCTTAGATAGTTTAATACTATATTAACTTTGCCATCAGCAACTTGTAAGTAAACATTATACAACTGAATGTAATGTTCAGCTCAGCTTATCTTTTATATTTGTTCTGTTTTCAAATATATTACAGTATGTGTTTTTATTCTTACAGTACTTATTCCTCAGGATCATTCGATAGATTCAATAGGATGAATTTCTTCATGATGCTAGCAAAATTTGTTGGCTTCTTTGTTAATACTTTGTTTTTGTGTGTTCTCACCAGAAACCTATACTTGACGGCAATATGCAGCACATGTGTATAGCGATCACTAGGTTGCTGCAATCATGTTGCAGTCCACATCACTATTACAACGGGTATTACAAAGTTTATTGCACCTATTTCTAACATGACACATTCTTTTGCTTATTAAGTTATTTGTTTAGTGTAAGTTTCACATAGCACAAGGGCAAGAAATGCAAGGCTCATGCAATACAATGTTCAAGTTCTGTCTTTAGTAATGTTTAATTAATTTGGCTCAATAAATAATTCAAATTTACTTTAATAATCTTTGCTTGATGTTAGCAATGTTTTAGCTTGTTGCTATCATAATTTAATAGATTTCAAGTTCATTATTTTATGTTCTTGTATGTAAGTCAATGTATATTGCATCTTATGTGTAGAATTACTGCTGCATTTAAATTTGATTAAAAGTTGTATTAACAGTTTATTTCACCAAGACGTAATATATTTGATACATCAACAACTTACTTAATCACCCTTACCAAATTGTTCTAAAATGAACTGAATTTTACTACTTCTGTGAGGTAGGAGATAAATAGGTTGTAGAAACATGATGCAGGTGAAAAATCTGACTTGAGTCTAATATATTTACCTTCAGTATTCTCTGAGTGATCTTTTGATTAGGCTTTTGTTATGTTAACTTCAGTTGATATTCCGTGTGAAACCAAGATGCCAGTTAATTGTGATTCACCAGCTGTGATACTCACAACTAAATCAATATTTTCATTAAAGCAAAGATAATTACTTTACTAACGTTAGTTCAGTTTGTTACTATTTAATTTAATTCAAAGAATCCCAGTTTAGGTTATAAGACGAAGAATTGGTGACAAGAGTTTTCACAAACTGAATCATTTCCTATTAAACTGGAAGTCAAGTAATCCAACAAGTATTTTATGGACTTTCTTTCCCTAATAGGCAGTTGGATATTAATCAATATTCTGTGTGTGTGTGTGTGTGTGTGTGTGTGTGTGTGTGTGTATGCACGTGCATGTGTGAGTCTCTCACTTTTTTCTTTTTTCTCTCTCTCTCTCTCTCTCTTTCACTAACTCTCTCGCTCGCTCTCTCTCTCTCTCGCTCTGTAGAAAAGTGTGCCCAAGCAATAACAATTCAGTTTTTGACAAGTTGGGGTCAGATGATACCATCTGCAGTAACATTAAAGTTGACAGTTAATATTGCACAGAATTCAAATATAGAACTAAAAAGGAATAAAATCAAATTAAACATTAAATGTGTCACAAGCTACAGAACAGAGTTGATTTCCTTATTTTGCTTCTTCACTATTTTAGTTTCCAATGTAACATTCGCAAATGCAAAAATTAAATACTAACTTAGGCCTTTCTATTTCAATCCTTTGGATTAATACAAATCAAGGAATACACATTTGATTTACAAATGTAAAATTCTTGGATAAAAGTCTTAACTGTTATTTATTTAAAGAAACAAAAAAGTAAACAAATAAATAAATGAACAAAATGTGATTGCTATGTCTGAAGACCTTTTAAACGATCAGTGCTATTTTCAAAATGCAAAAACTAATTCAACTCTTTTGAGATGAAGATGACTGCACATTAAAATCTTACACACATTTATCTACGTGGAGTCATAATTGTGTGGTTGACAACTGGGTTCAGTCCACAGCATAGTATCCAGGGTAAGTGTCTTCTACTACCAAAGCTTTGAGAATGTATGAGGTTATCCCATAAGTTCTGTCCGAATTTTGAATAAAGGAAACAAGTGATCAAATGTTATATTTAATTAAAATCTAATCATCAATGTACTTTCCCTGATTATCTATGACTTCCTTCCATCTATTTACAAGCTTTTTAAACCCATCAATGTAAAACTCTTTTGGTTTCAAAGTGAAGAACTCTGAAATGTCAGTTTTGACCTCCTCCAGGCTTGCGATAGTTATTTCCCCCAAATGATTCTGTAAACTACGAAACAAATGGTAGTCTGAAGGAGCAAGGTCAGGAGAATAAGGTGGATAAGGAATTTTTTTCCCAACCAAGCTCTTCGATCTTCTGTGATGTGGTCTTTGCAGTGTGGGGTCATGCATTGTCCTGATGAAACATCACACCTTTTCAATTCACTAAAGTGGGTTTTTTACTTCAAAGCTTGGTTGAAACGCTCTAATTGCTGACAATAGACTTCAGCAGTGATTGTTGCATTAGGAGGTAACAATTCAAAGTGAATTATTCCTTTGCAATCCCAACATATAGAGAGGAGAACCTTTTCCCATGAAGTTCCTTTCTTGGTTGTGGTTGAGTTTTTTCCCTTTTACCAAACTACAGTTTATGACATTTAACATTTCAATAGAAGATCCATTTTTCGTCACAAGTCTATCCAAAAAGGGTGAAATGAGTTTGAGAGAATGGTGAGAAGAGCAGATGTCAACTCAGGATTTGCGGTTTCTTTCGGACAATTCATGAGGCACCCATTTTCCAACTTTAGGAACCTTTCCAAGTTGTTGACGATGATGATGAACAGTAGGTTTGAACTAAGCTTTATTGCCAATTCTTCAACTGATAATGCAGGATTTTCTTCAATTAATGCCTCAAGGAGCTTATCATCAAACTCAACTGGACATCTTGTTCGATCTTCATCTTCAAGCCTGAAATC
>NC_068998.1:24161873-24169221 GCF_001194135.2 Octopus bimaculoides
ATATATAATATAATATCTAGGTATGTATATTTTTCTTAATATAAGATATCTGTACATAACTTCAAATATTCTATACACACACATATATATATAAGATGTTTTCCGTGTATGGACACATAGGTGTAGTAATATCAGAGGAATGACAACAGGAAAAATAGTCTTTGTGTGTGGTAGATGTACAGGTACTACAAATGCATAGAAAATAGATTCTGTCAGATGTCAGGTTTGGAAACTAGAAGTAGTTGATAGCTTCCATTACCTAGGTGAGCAAGTCAAAAGTGGAGGTGGATGCTCTGAAAGCATAGCTGCTAGCATAAGAATAGGCTGGATAAAGTACAGAGAGCTTCCGGATCTGTTTGTAAGAAAGGGCCTCTCTCTCAGGATGAATAGCAGACTGTATGATGCCTGTATGTAAATAACCATGCTACCAAGCAGTGAAAAATGGGCTGTGACTGCAGAGGGAATGCAAAGGCCTGAAAGAAATGAAGCCAGTATGCTTCACTGGATGTGCAATGTCAGTGTGCACATATGACAGAGAAAAATTGTCTTGAGAGAAAAACTGAGCATAAGTGGAATCAGATGTGATGTGCAAGAGAGACGAATGTGCTGGTATGGTCATGCAATGTATATGGATGAAGACAGTTGTGTATTGAAGTATCAAGCTCTAATTGTGGAGGGGACCTGTGGAAGAGGTAGTCCCAGGAAGACATGAGATGAGGTGGTGGAACATGATATCCGTTGGGCATAAAAGAGGTGATGACAAGTAGCCAAGACCTTTGGTGCTATGCTGTGCCTGGGAAGATTCATCAAGTCAAGTGAACTCACAATCATGGCTATCACCAGTGTCATGCGAATGGCACCTATGAAATCATAATCGTGGCCATTGCTGGTAGCATGTTCTTCAAATGTTGGGCAACAGCAAGTGACCAAGACATTTCATGACATGCTGTGCTTGTGCAGAATCGTCAAGCCAAGTGAAATCATAGTCTTGGTTGATGCCAGAGTTATGTAAATGGCACCCATGGAATTGTAGTCATGGTTGTTGCTGGTATCATGTAAATGGCACCTGTGCTAGTCACACATAACAAGTAGCCATTACATTCTCAGAGTGGTTAGCATTTGGAAGGGCATCCATCCATAGAAACCATACTAAATCAGACCTCTGGCTTACCAGTTCCAGTCAAACCAATGCCAGTATGGAAAGTGGATGTTAAATGCTGCTGATGATGATGATGTTGATGATGATATATACACACATACAGATAGATATGGACATATATGTATATGTGTGTGTTTTTGTGTTTGTGTGTTTCCCCACCCCATCTAGATAACTAGGGTTTGTTTGTTCACATACCTGTAACTTGGAATTCCAGCAAAAGAGACTGGTAAAAGACGTATCAGTCTTTAAAGAAGTGAGTACTGGGGTTGATTCTTTTGACTAAAACCCTTCAGGGCAGTACCCCAGCATGGCCATAATCCAGTAACTGAAACTAATAAAGGATGAAAGGCACACAAAATATCACAGCAGAAAGTGTAGGATCAGTAGGCTATTTTGGGTTTCAGGGGTTACAAAATGGTAACAAGAGAAAGTTACTGCTGCTATGAACACTTAACCCTTTAGTATTCAGATTTCTCTGTCAAATTTAAAGCTTATTTATTAACAATCTTTTTAATTAATCCTACATTATCTCGTAGTTTCGATATTTCAATGAAGCAATTGTTTATTTTTAGAATGACATTACACTGTGTAACACAACGTTTGTCTTTGGGCAGCAACCGATAAGTATGAAAAATGGCTAATATATCCTTCAACCTTTGCTTTTGTTGCATTTATTCAAACCCCCAAAGAATTCATCTGAACACATGGCTATGATGCTCCCCTACTACTCCTGCTCATGATCAGAGATGCACATATTGTCAGTCATTTAGGGACATGTTCAAGTGTTTACGGTCAAGCTACTGATAAACAAATCTGTAGTATTCAGCAGAATATTTGCTATAAAGATATTTCTGCTTTAGCAACTCAGTGCTGAATCTGTCTAAAACGTAATGGAAAATGGGTCAGTCTCAAAACATTCATGTCCAGGTCACAAAAGCAAAGTTTGAAGGGAGAAGTAGTCATTTCTTTTGATTTCTAGATAGCAGCAAATAAGAAATAATACTTACTGACCAAATACAAAAAAAAAAAAATAATTTTTTTACAGCCTTATAACATAGATGTAAGAGGTCAAATCTATCTGGTTTGAACATAAAACAGGGAGAACATTTGGGCCTGATATGGCTGATATAAATGCTAAAGGGTTAATTTGAATTGGTACGGAGTAATAGTTCATTCAACAAAGTTAATTACAAAGAGATATAATTTATATGAAAAAGGATTGTAAAAAAAATTTATATAAATTTTAGACTGGAAAAAAAAGCAAGACCATTGATTGAATGTGAAAGGTAGCATGTGCAGATTAGCTGAACACATTACAATTAGAGAGCAGGGATATAAATGAGGGTGAAATGACATTTGGAAAGCATTTGTGTGCGTAGCTTTGTGAATTTCCCTTAATGTCAATTATATCATCAACTAATATAATTGGCATTGTCTCCTTTTTTTTCTGCTCATCAGTTCTCTTGAAAGTTGCATTAAACACAATTAGCTGCTATGATACTTTCGCTATCTTTGTGTATCATTAAAACAAAATTCTAAAAAGTGACAGATCACTGAGCAGAAATGTGTTTTATAAGCTTAACTGTCCATTCATAAATTGCACACATGCACAAACACGTGTATAAACACATACAGGGTCTCATATTTATATGTATATACATAATTTGAATGTGTGTGCATGCAACCTAGTGGTTATGGTGTGTTGCACACACAATCAGAAGATGAAGGTTTTGACTCCCAAAATAGCAGTGCATTGTGTTGTTGAACAAAACACTTCATTTCACATTGCTCCACTCCACTCAACTGTAAATGAATATGGGATAAGCTTGCTGAAGACTGGCATTACATTCAGGGTTAACGTTTGCCTACTCACTAAGTCAATGACGTGGCATAATTTAAAAATAGTTACAACAATGTTTGATTCCTAGACTGGGTTGTGCCCTAACTGATGCCCTAACTAATGATCCAAATGAAATATATAGATGTATATGTGTATACGAGGTGTGTTCAAAGATTATCTGACTTTATTTTGCCCTCAAAGATTAATATCGCATGGGTAAAATCATTTTGGTAGGAGGTGAGGGCACCCTTCTTGCGCATGTGTAAAAATGTTTGTACCAGTAGGCCACATCTATTCCTGGTTTTTAGACCTAGGGTACAAACTTGTAGTGCATGCTAAGTGGATTTTCATTTTCACAAAAGATGACCAAATACAGTGGGCAGAGACCATAAACCCATGTCTTATTACCAATGATGATGATTTTCATGAAATCTGGGTCATGGTTTGCATAGTCCAGCATGTCCTGAGCAATTTCCATGCAAAGTTGTTTTTGCTGCTCCACCAGCAACTTGAGGGTGAATTTTTCCAACACTTTCTGCATACACAAATCTACTATCAGAATGGAATGCACTGATCTTGTGCTTATTTCCACTTCATGAGCAATTTCCTGGGTTGTTACATGACAGTCTTCCATAACTACCCATTAAACCTTTTCAATCAGTTTCTCATTTCAGCTTGTGAATGGCCTGCCTGAGTGAACTTCACTATCCTCTGAAGTTCAGTCATGTTTGAAGTAGTTATACCATGCTTTGATTATCACGAAAGGCCTGCAGAATCTCCTGGGTGGTTTGAACTTGAGTACCACCTAACTTTAAGAAATATATGCTGCAATGTCTCTACTTGATGTGTTCGGTGAAAGCGAAAATCTGACCAGTGTACATTATATGTCTGTACTCTAGGAATAACAACCAGAAACTGATATGACCATACAACAAATTCTTTTTTTATTAACTTTATCTCAAGTTCTAGAGGCTCGATCACAATTATCAAATAGTGACTGAGACCAGCTCCATATTAGAAGGGGAGATAAATTCAAGAATGAAACGCACTCCAAAGGTGACATGGCTTTAAGGGAGAGGATAGGATTAATATATGGAGATAAGAAGACAGTTGCAAACATGCATTTCTGACTTAATAGGCTCTCAGCATCACTCTACATTGTCACATGACCTATACATTCTGAATTCCATCTAAGCCAACCACTCGTATCTTGCTGCTCTTCCTTTCTATATCCTTTTAAATTAAGGTCACCAAACTATGGCCCATAGGTCGGATCTGGCCCACAAAGTCAGTTCATCCAGTCTGCCACCACACTATACCTTTTGTGTATGTACCTACAATGAGAGTTAATTCTTGTAGTGATCATGCTTTACCTTCCATTGCTGTTGATTTTGAATATTTGCCCTTGTCTGAAATGGAATTTCTGATCCTTCTAACAGACTGGGGACACATTTATATACATGTATGTATATATGTATATTCATGCATAAATACATACATATATTGATGTATAAACTTTGACCATACTATACTGATGATCGAAAGTTACATATTATTATAATAATCGGGAAAGCGTTCAATGTATAGTTAAGTTTGTTTTTAAGAGGCCAATTTTTGAGAATTGCATTTTCGTCGCATTCAGTAAAGATGTGTTTATTATGGTAGTTTAGCATGAGGCATTATTCTATAGTAATGCCTTTATATAAATATAAATATATTCTCGGGATAATGATGGATTTTTCCCTTACGAGTTTTTTTTATGCTAGCAACTTGATAAAATTCTTGTAAAACATTTTTATCCTATTATTGAATTAATTAAATATATAACCGAAATATAGTCAGTGCTGAATTTTATTCCAGTATAAACACATGTACCGAAATGCAATTAAAAAAAAGCCCGCTTCTTACATGAGTGTATAGGGATGAACAATCTTCTATGTACGATAGTGGATACATGGGTGTTTGTTTTGGTATGTTGAATCTTTTGTTTATTCTTATACATTCTGACCATACTACACTGATGATCAAAAGTTACATATTGTAATAATCGGGAAATAGTTCAATATATAGTTAAGTCTGTTTTTAAGAGGCCAATTTTTGAGAATTGCATTTTCCTCGCGATCGGTAAAAATGTGTTTATTATGGTAGCTTAGCGTGAGGCATTATTCTATAGTAATGCCCTTATATAAATATAAATATATATGTGTATATATATATATATATATATCATTACTATTTTGCAAAAGTGTCTTAAGTCCAAAACGGTGCTTTTTCAGAAAACGAAAAATAGTTTCACCATTTTATAGCAAAACCATTGTACTACAATTTGACAACTTTTGGATATCTTGGCATCTGAAACAGCTTGAGATATGATAGTTTGTTCAAAAGAACCAGCTATTGCATGCAAAAATAAATATTGTAAAAATGGATATACGACAGTTTAACATAATAGCAACGATACATACATATATGTCTGTGTGTGTATGCATATGTATGTGTGTATGTATGTATATGTATGTATAAATGTATATGTATGTACATGTATGTATGTATATGTATGAATATATATGTATGTACATATCTGCATGTATGTATGTATGGATATGTATGAATATATATATATGTATGTATGTATGCATGTATATACATATACACATGCATATAAATAAATGCATGTGTTTGTTTGTGTAATTTCAGTTATATCTTATTTATTGAAAGCTAAAGAAAATCATGTATTTCATTCAAATAAACTCTGCAAATACAGCTTATCGTTTGTAATCAATACTAAAACTGAATATTTATCAGTTCTGGATTTTCCACAAGTGCTTTGTGTTCCAAAACACAAAGATTATATTGGATAATGCAACTGTTGATACATGTAGAATGGTTATGTCTGGAACAAAATCAACCATACGTCTGCTTGGATACAACTAACCTTGGAGCAAACAAGAATAAAAATCACCATAAAACTTCACTTTTGCTTTTAGACCACCATCAGTAGTAGCACTGGACAGTATCCTGCTTTCCATAAAGCTCTTTTCGTTGTGATACTTCATCCTATAATTTGATTTATTTCCATTTACCTATGAAAAAATAGTGATTTTGTTAATTAGCTCACCTTCATACCTGCCATTTCGGGTATGAAGTTAGTTTCTCAATAACATGGCACAGGAGTGGCTGTGTGGTAAGTAGCTCGCTTACCAACTACATGGTTCCGGGTTCAGTTCCACTGCATGGTACCTTGGGCAAGTGTCTTTAACTATAGCCTCGGGCTGACCAAAGCCTTGTGAGTGGATTTGGTAAATGGGAACTGAAAGAAACCTGTTGTATATGTGTGTGTGTGTGTGTGTCTATTTATGTCACCTTGACCTGACATTGCATGATAGTTATAAAATAATTATCTGACCATGGAGTAATATTACCTTGCTTGGAAATGGAAACAGGTGATGGTTGATGATAGACAAGGCATCTGAGCATAAACAATCTGCAGCAATAATCTCTGTCTAACTCATGCAAATATAGAAAAATGTGCATAAAACCGATGATGATATTGATGAAGATGTGTAGCTGGGGGTAGTCATGTTTGTAGCTTCAATTCACTAATAGTTTTTTTCTAATATCACTTAATCACTTTCTAATTCTACCTTGACTAAATGAAGCTAATTTTTTTAATCATGTATTTAACATTAAAGTAATATTTTGCTCGTAGCATTAATTTGAATGTACAGTTTACAAAGAGTGTTACTGACAAGAAATGTCAGATAAAAAGCAATGAAATAAAAGGAGTAAAGTACATGGTTATAAAGGCATGCTTTTAGCTAAACTTCACTATTGCAAAGCCATCATAAATCTCAAAGTAAATCTTCTATACAGTCCAGCATTTTTAATATGTTGAAAGGAATAGAAATATGATTTATACTCATCACATGTTGCAAGCACTGCATGTACATGTGCAGCAACAATAGATGATTGTAACAGAATTCTATAATACCATCTTTACATCCATAATTTCATTTACATGTTCCAAACAAACACATTCACTAACACAAACACGCACATATATAGGCCTACACGCTTTTCTCTGAAGGCAGGCTACCAATAACCAATATCACCTGATAAAAACACATTGGACAATGTAATCCAAGACATGTAAAAAAAAGTAAGATGATCATGGCAGGAGAGTACTTGAGCATAGATCTGCTCAATTAAACTTCACCTGGGGCTAAACAATATAAAAAACACAGTGAACTAAACGTTTTCCTATGAACAATAACTTTAAATTGGCGTTATTATTGTTATTATAGGCAGAGAATAGCTGTGAGTTTAAGTGACTTGTTACGGACCCATGT
>NC_068998.1:24169319-24175603 GCF_001194135.2 Octopus bimaculoides
CATTTCAAATAACACAAAATCCGTTAGATTCACTTCAACATTTAAATTTAATTTGTCAAAATATTTTCGTCGCTTTGAGACCGCGACCTGTTCACTGACAAAATTCTGTGCTGCATCTATATATATATATATATATAAAAGGAAAAGGGTAAAAAACAAGGCAGGGTGATCATCTCAGGTCATTTGGAATATTTAGTTAAGTAAGGTGAATATATATTTTTATATGAGTGTCTGCCTTTGTGTACTGACAATAGATATTTGGTTTGTTTGTTTTCTTTTTTTTTTTTGTTCCCCACTGCAATTTAGCATTTCAGTAAATGACTATGCCAGAGTAATTAACCAGACTTAAACGATAAGTACTATGGTCAATTTATTCAAATAAAACCTTCAAAGTGGTGCTCCAGCATGGCTGCATTCCGACTGATAAACAAGGAATGAGATAAAAATTAAAAAAAGTTGTTGTTTGTTGATACAGCATTCATATGATCCAACTAGTCTCAGTCATGACAATCCTTCATTTTTATGGCATAATATAACTAGGACATCATCTGATTTGACTTCATCATCATCATCATCATCGTTTAACGTCCGCTTTCCATGCTAGCATGGGTTGGACGATTTGACTGAGGACTGGTGAAACCGGATGGCAACACCAGGCTCCAATCTAAATTTGGCAGAGTTTCTACAGTTGGATGCCCTTCCTAACGCCAGAAAGATGTTATTCAAGGCAGAAGTGCACTCAATTTCCAGCAAGCTGAACACTCCTCTGTTCTTCCGTTTAGTAAAAGGGAAACCGATGGATCAACCTCTTTAAGGTATTTTTTGTTTTGAGTGCAACCACAGTTTATATATCTTTCACTGACCATTTGCTTTTCCCATCAATAACTATCTACCCAAATAAATAAGGTAGTTTGCAGGTACCTGCTGAACTTAATACAAACACAAACCAAATTTTCACTTCATTCACACATACCAACATAAAAAATTTAAGATCAGATACATTGCTTACTGAATTCTCTCATACATTATACCTAAAAACAGCCTGTGGCAGTCATTGATTTTAACTAAAAATTAACTGATTTTTATTTGAAGTGCATGTTATATCAGTGAAGATGCTTCCACCAGTTTATCCATTCTGCATTATGTAGAAGTCACATATGTATCAGCAAGTGACCTGCTGTTGTTAAAATGAAAATCACATGTTTTTAGACTTTGATATTCTGGGGAATGATACCTACAAAGTCTGAATATGGAATGACTTTCAAATGTTAGAACAAAAAAACTATATTGAAACAATGACCTAGCACAATAAGCATTTTTCATGTATGTATTTAATAAAATATAGTTTGATTCAGCTTCATGCAACTTAAACCTTCAGTTCTGAGCTTGATGAGTTAGTCATTTGACAAGCCAATGAAATTTTATGTTGCATGGAACCAAACCAAAATGTTATATTGTATGTACCTTCAACCAAATATGCTGAATGATACTTTATTTCATTTGTTTGTCCACTCATTTGTGTTTGTGTGCGTGTATGTACTTTGTCCAAATTTTAATGAGTCACCAAAAGTAGACATTCACATATTAGGGAAGAGAGTGAGAACTTCATTATTATTTAGATTGTATTTTAGTTTCTTACCAACCAATTTATGATGTTATGTATTGACTTTACACTGAAAATAAATAGTTAAATTCAGCAATCAAAGAACGTGAGCTTTTTGGTATTGGAGGCTTTAAAACACTACATTCAGTTTATAGATCTCATGCAGGATATCCCACATTACTGCATAAGGAACATAGGGCTGGTTTCTCTAACATATATTCTTCTCTGGACAAGACACCAGTCTGTAACAAGATCACTTATTTTTTACCAGCTTAGTGGACTGCAGCCACATGAAATACATTGTGTTCTTGAGTAAAGCATTTTATCACCTGAGCCAAGAATCAAAACCACAATCTTACAAGCCATGTGCCTCCACTTATGCACCCATAATTATTAAAAAATGAAATAAAATTCATGGCTGAAAGAACACATTCCACTTTCATAAATTTGATTATAGGATAGAGAAGAGATACGGTTGAGGTGGAGAACGTGAGATGTAGAGAGTGAGGTCAAATAGAAGCCTGGGGAAGAGTTGAGAAGAATTGAATGGGAAGGAGTTGGGGAGAGTTAGTGTTAAACATGTATGGTTGTGTATAAATGTGAATAAGTCTTGATACTTGGTGAATAAGGAATATTAATTTCTCATTTAGCATCGATGTTTGAAAAACTGACACCTATATTTAGGGTGAACCTGATCAGCCTGCTAATATATATTTGCATGCCTGCTAATTTGTACTAGCACTCATGTGGACAAGAAGATAAAACTCAGTTTTTAAAGTTTAGATAGTCCCTAGGTGGAAGGAGTTTTTCAATATGAGTGATTGATTGATTGATGGATGGATGGATGGATGGATTTTCCCTCTGAACTTTTTCTTTCCATTTTTTTTTTTACACTATCCACAAGCCAGAGGTGACACTTCTTGACCTCCACTTGCAGAGAACCACTTCCATACTTTTCACATCAGCCCTTCTTATGAGCTCTAGGATTAGGTTTTCCCTTAACTCTCATATTCTAAACTTATTGGTAAGCTCAGCTGAAATGGATCTGTAATTCTTTATTCTATAAACATAAATATACATCCACTACTAATATATACAAGTGCTCTTCTTTCTGATTTATGGATTCTTAAGTCTTTATATGTGTATATATATATGTGTGTGTGTGTGTGTGTGTGTGTGTGTGTGTGTGTGAATGTGCACCAACACCAAGTTATAATCTCAAACACAGAGCAATATGACATATTCTATTAATTCCAGCTTAGCAGAAGATGTACTTAAATTACAGCCAATTTATCAAAATATTACAATTCAATGTGGAAATATCCAAACAAACATTATACAGGATTCAGTTTTCTAAAAACATACAATGAACTGTTTAAATGATTACAATCATTAATTCTATGATAAACTTAATAAGTGTCTAAGCTGCACTTAATATTTCTGATATATGAGATGCAAGGTATAAACCTTTACATCTAAATAATGCTCTACATAGAAAACTATGACAACTAATATTAATGAGAGAATATTGTTGTAAAATTCTTTCCATTAAAAGTTATTTCTAGTATAGATGTTTTGGATGTGGTTTATATTTCAATGTGCTACTGAATATATGGTTAACATAGGATAATATCACCATTTCTGACTCCCCATTGTGTAATTTCACTAAGTCAACTTAACTTCATCTATTTATTAATGTTGTTAATGTTCATTTTCCTTTGACAGAATGTTCAAAGCAAGAAGTCCAATTTGAGAATCATATATCCAAAATTCTAATATAATTTCCATTACACTCAGTAATTCCAGGTAAATTATATAGAAAGTGTGACAGGAAGCTTGTATTGAAGATTCGAATTTAAGTTTGGCACTTTATCTGTGATTCAGTTCAAGAAGTTCATATGAAATTTTGAGATAAAATGGGATTATAATGTAGTATACTTTCGTTTTTAAATTATTATTAGAATGGCAGGTAGATTTTCAAATAATATGTTTCCACATAATCATTTTTTAATGCTTTCATGATAAAACAATACCAAAAACAATAGATCTATATTCAACAGCTCTTTACAAATCACTAGAAAACTTTCTTATATAAAATAATTGTTTTTACTTAAAATGAAAAGATTTTCTGTTAATAAAAATTATGTGTGATAGTTGTAAAATTCATAGGCAATTTTATTTGATATTTTACTTTTTTTCTCTTTAAACAAAAGCTTTGAGCAATTGTTTTAAAAATGTATGGAAGAAAAACAGACATACATAGATATGTACACACACACACACATGTATATATACATACATGCATATATATACGTATGTGTGTTCATATATATGTATATATACATATATACATATATATACACATACATATGCAGAAATACATACAAATGTACATATATATTTACATACATAGACATATATATATAAATGCATATATGCACACATACATAATATATATGTATATACATATATCTATACATGCTTATATATATATACATATAAGCATGAACCATATATATGTGCATATACAACATATACAAGTGTATTTGTGTATATGTGCATTACATTTAAATAAATAATTCTTATAACATGCATTAGCTTAAAATATATTTTATAAGTTATGGCTTTTGATTTAATGTTTTTAAAATGTAACTGAATTGTTGTTGATCATTTCCTTTTCACACTTTTAGATCCATGTCACTCATCTTCTTAACATTTATCAAATAAAACAATAAATTTCATCGCTATTAAAGGAAAGAAATTTCTTATCAATTTTATTCTATTCAAATGACAAATAATTCTGTCACTTTTCAAATGGATGTAAATAAAAGACATAAAAAAAAAACAGAAAAGGAAAATTTAACATTTTCAACAATGACAGATTCAAGAAAGGAAGTTTTAGTATATCATCTTCATCATCATCATCGTCATCATCGTCGTCATCATCATAATCATCATCGTGGTTGTCGTCATCATTATATATTCTGAATCACTATGTAATTGCCATTTCCACTAGTTTTATTTCTCTGTTTGATATTTCTGTATATAGTTACTCTTTAATGTTCATATTTACATAAATGTATTTATCAAATGTATTTATTATTTATTTTTTTTATCTTTGTAGTATCTTATTTTTTTACGTTCTACACTGTCTATTTGCATGTTTCTCTCTGGCATCAAAAATCGGTTTAATATCATTTTCTTCCTTTTCATTAAGCTATTTCAGTAAGTCACTTTCATCTAAATTCGATTCTATTGTGTCTTCAGCATGAGGTATTTTTGGTGTGTTTGCTTTTAAATTTTCTTTTATGTGTGTGTTTTTCCTTTCTTAGATCTGGTGAAGCACATCTTCCCCCACCATTTTTACCAGAATATCATGACATAAAAGTTAGTTCACATTAGTTAATATATTTAATTCAAGCCAAACTCTGCTGAACCAAATTCTATAAATTCAAGGTTGGAGACAATAGCAATACAATTCGATATATACTCCATTTATTTTGTAGTTCAGGAAAAGAAATCAATATTTTATCAATCAATATATTTGTTGTAACCTCTATCAAATATTTCAAACGTTGCTAGAGGAGATTTCATTTGCTCAAACATGATTTGAATAAGGCACACTGTGCAAACAGACAGCAAATGTAACTGCATTGAAGGAATAATAGAACACATCGATACTGTGAAAGAGTTTCTCATGATGCATTAGGTGGTGAAAAGCCTTAGAAGAAAGAAATGTATAATCCTTAGGAGAAGTATGTCCAGGAGCTATAATATACTTTTATATATACATATATCTTTTACAGACAAGAATGTAAAATTCAAATGCAGTATAACTGTGAAAACAGCAGAGAAAGATTGGGCATTTACACTGAGAAGATGGGAAAATATTACCAACAGGCAGCTTAGCCACTCACTGATGACTTTTTTTCCGTCTTCTAAAGAGACTCAATCTTTCCCTGCTGTTCTCGGTTATACTGCATTTGAAATTTACTATTTTGTCTGTAAAATCCCAGCACTTCAGCACTTCCAAAGCTTGTTTAATATATATAAATACACACGCACGCACGCACGCACGCACGCACGCACGCGCACACACACACATGCACACAGATATATATACATTTATATATATGTTATTTGTATGTGTGCATATATATATATATATATATATATATATTGCTATATATATGTGTGTGTGTGTATGTGTGTGGCAAGAAGCTTGCTTCATCACCACAGGGTTCCAAGTTCAGCCTCATTGCCCAACACCTTGGGCAGATGTCTTCTACTATAGCCTCAGACCAACAAAAGCCTTGTGGGTGGATTTGGTAGGCAGAAATTGAAAGAAGCCTATCATATACATCTATCTATGTGTGTGTATCTTTGTGTCTGTATTTGTCCCCCACCACTGATTGACAACTGGGATTGATGTGTTTACATTTCCGTAGCTTAATAGTTGGATAAAAGAGATCGATAGAATTAGAACCAGGCTTTAAAAAAATAAGTACAGGGGTTGATTCATTTGACTAAAAATCCTTGAAGGCAGTGCCCTGCCTATCTACAGTTTAATGACTGAAACAAGTAAAAATAAAGGATATATATAGGCACAGGAATGGCTGTGTGGTAAGTATCTTGCTTACCAGTCACATGGTTCCAGGTTCAGTCCCACTGCATGGCACCT
>NC_068998.1:24175703-24184427 GCF_001194135.2 Octopus bimaculoides
TATATATATATATGTGTGTGTGTGTGTGTAATATGTATAGGCACAGGCATAGCTGTGTGGTACAAAGCTAGTTACTTATCCACATGGTTCCAGGTTTAGTCCCACTGTGTGGTACCTTGGGCAAGTGTTTTCTACTACAGCCTCGGGCCAACCAAAGCCTTGTGAGTGGACTTGGTAGAGGGAAACTGAAAGAAGTCCAGCATATATATATATATATATATATATATATATATATATATATATATGCCATAAGGTCTGACAATATAATGGAGGCCTCAAAAGATATTTTAAGATCCGCAATGATCAGAACTTAACTGCAACTCTGGTGGTCCAAATCAGATATGCAGTCTATGTGAGTGTCTTTTCAAAACATTGTCTGGTTTAAAAAGCTACATCAGGCACCATGATGGATTTAAGGTATAGGTACAGGAGGTGGTCAGACTCTGCACCATATATGTGTTGATATGTACGTGTGTGTATGCCTTTATATCAGTGTTTGTCCCCTCATCTTCACTTGACAATTGACGTTGGTGCATTTACATCCTCATAACTTAGCAGTTCAGCAAAAAAGACTGATAGAATAAGTACTAAGCTTTAAAAAAAGTCCTGGAGTCGATTTGTTCAACTAAAACCCTTCAAGACAGTGCTCCAGCATGGCTGCAGTCAAATCATTGAAACAAATAAAAGAATTAAAAATATATATATATGCGCAGAAAAGCTGTGAATTAATGTTTACTCCACAAAGAATACATCAGAACAGCTGGTGAAGAACTTTGTAGCTAAAATTAAAATTGACTGCTATAAAACATTTATTACTCTGTATATAAACTCAACGAACTTTCTCTCTGTTCTCTTGCTTCCTAATTTACTAACATTCTTGGAAGAACAAAACATTTTCTGTGTATTTCTTCTAAACTTTAATTATTTCCATCTTTAATGAAGTGTCTCACTTCATAAAATATCTAATTCATAATCATAGGTCACATCATGCTGATGATTTCTAAAAAGAATAAAATAGTGCTTGGCATTATTATCAATGTCTACAATTTTCAAGATCTTTGTATTGAGTAAATAGAATCAAGAAATTTAATATGTTAATTCTATGCATTTTTCTTTATAATTCCATACTTTCAATCTCAGAATTTCAATCTTGTGTCATGCTACAGGGAAATGATTATCTTCCATGTGATTGCTATAACTCTCAATGGGACCATATGTATATCTATCTATCTATCTGTCTGTGTGCATATGTGTGTGTGTCAGTGTGTGTGTGTGTCTGTGTGTGTGTGTTTAATTGTGAGCAAGACTGCAGTATTTCATTTCACAACTAAAATATACTACCAAGGATATTACAGATTTACAACTCAATATTGTGTCTTATCATGTGTTTACAGTGCAATATTTTCTACTTTTAAGTTTATCTCCATTGATGGTCTATAGAATTCACTGCCAGCATTGCAAGTTATGACATTTCATAAACAAATATGTCTGTGGAAATAATGTGTCGCATCCAACAATAACGAAGTCTGGATGAAAAAATTTAAGTAAAAATAAAGTATACATTGGAATACATACGTATGTGTGTCTTAGTGTGTGTATAAAATTAATAAAGCCACACTTATATTTACTGGATATGACATATTCTATGTGTATGAATATTGAAAGAAATATAAGTATGAGGCTCAGGACTTAAATATCTCAAAGTATCATATGATAAAAACACATCCATCAGTGATGATGGACATTTTATATTCATAGATGTCGATTTATATTGTATTGGTGTAATGCATTTTAAATAAAGGGAACACAATGCAATAAAACATAAATAAGGATAATGTCTACCAATGAGAGATAGAAAGCTCTTCGTATAGAAAATAGTGTTATATTATTTATTAGAACCAAAAGCTTCCTAGGTAGTTATAGAGATTAGAAGATGTATACATCCATATAGCAGATGCTCAGGGGCAATAAACACTGAAGATGTACAGAAAAGAGATTCCATCACAGGCCAGGGGGAGAAACTAGAAGTAGTTAATAGCTTCTGCTACCTAGGTGACCAGGTCTGTTGTAGGGGTGGGTGGTTACTCTGAGAGTGTAGCGACTAGAATAAGAATACCCTAGGCAAAGTTCAGGCAGCTACTACCTCTGCTGGCAACTAAGGGTCTGTCGCTCAGGATGAAATAATATGTTTGAATGAAAATAATCATGAGATTATGATGTCATACAGCCCCTAATGTTTGATGCATGATCCTCCACATGCAACAACCTTCCTGACATGCTGATCCATTGAATTTGTTAAAGTGATGATACCTTCATGTGTCGTGCTTTGAGCCGCATCTACAATAGCATCCCAAAGGGTAGCTTGACTTGAAAACTGCTGTCCATCTTGGTAAACGCACCTCTTCAGAACACTCCACAGGTTCTTGATTGGGTTTAAATCAGGGAAGAAGGTGGCCACTCCATCAAACAACTTCCACAGAAGCCTATTTGCTACAGGTATTTCTTAGGATTCTTTGCTGCATGAGGTGGGGTACTATCTTGCATGAAGACCAGCTTTTTCATGAATGAAAGGTTTCGCTTTTTGAACCACAGTTGGAAATTGTCATTTAAGAAGGTAACATGTTTTCAGTGTCTTCTTAATGCCATCTGGGATTTTCTATAGCCTGACCATCATACCACCAATGATGCCAGCCCAAAACATGACCCCCATCTCCCCACTGTTGGTATCTCAAATGATGAGAACAGTTCCTGCTGATTGATACCCAGACTTTACTCCAGCCATCTGGTCCATCAAGGTTAGCACAGCATTCATTACTGAACAAAACTGTTGAAAAATTTATCTTAATGTATTCTTCTGCCCATTTTAGTCTCTTCTGATTATGAACAGCCTTCAGAGAAGTCCTTGTAACATGTTTAAATTTCCCGGCTACCTGCTTCAAGTGGCGACACCTGGTAATTTTCGATACGTCTTCCCTGCCACAACATTTGAAGACTTCTCTACTTGTTAGACATGGGTTCCACACAACTTCCTTTTTCACACATGACAAAGTACGATTCAAAACAACCCTCGACTTACCCTTATCTGCCCTCGACTGAACAGAAATAGGGGACTGCACAAATTTCTTCACTCTTCGGTGATTTCTTCCCAGTCACTTTAACATTTCTATGGTTGTTTTCCTTTTCCAAGCTCTGACACAATGGCAGACTTCTCATTATGTTTCTGCCCCATAATGACACTTAAATTGGGCACCTGCCTAATAATTTGGGGCAGCAGAAATGTTGCTTGCTACCCAAAAATGGCCACAGTTTGTTTTTGTTTGCACAGATCCAATTTATTTTAACAGAATATGTGCAGATAGGTGTTACCAACAGTCAGTGGGAAAACAACTGGCTTTGAACGAATACACATTTATTGAGAGAAGGTTGATTTACCTAATAATGTGGGACGCAGTGTATATGTATATGTATATATATATATATATATATATATATATATATATATATATATATGACTTTATCAACATTATTCTATTCTTTTTCAACTGTTGTTATTTCCTCTTTGTGTCTTTCTCTCATTACTATCCACAACTTTCTTGCATGCTTCCTTACCTAAAATCTGTTTTTTCTTTTGTATTTGTTTAATGCAGTGGATTTATTCATCTCTTTTATTAAATGTAGTTTTCTTTCAAGATTCAGTGAACATTTAAAGAGAGATGTATCATAGATTTAACTCATTTATATTCTTTAATGTTTATATATTCCCGTCTAACTATACACAAGCACATATACGTAAGTAAATACGCTTTGGTATGGTTACAATGTTTTCTATTTGCTTCTTTTTTTTTGTGTTGCTCACAGAAATTTGCTTGTGGGTAAGTTTTATCTTTCTTTGCAATGTATACATGCATCCATGCAAGTAACCATCTTCTGTAGAACAAAAATTGATTTCATCTTGAAAACTTTATATGCACAAATTTTTTTTACTTGTGTGCACTAGTTGCAAAATGTGTGTATGCACCCAAGTGCACAGCATAAAGGGAACTTTGTATGAGTATTTCCTTAAGAAACCTGCTTCAAAACTATGTGTTTCTGAGTTTAGTCTTGCTGCATCAAACCTTTAACAAATGACTTCAGTTATAGTCCCGAGTCCTTTGAAGGAATTTAGTAGTTAGACCTGGTGCTGAAGCTTTTGGTTATATATATATATATATATATATATATATATATATATATATATATATATATATATATATATATATATATATATATATATATATGTATGTGTCTGTCTGTGTGTGTGTGTGTGTATGTATACATATATATATATATATGTATATATATATATATATCTTTTACTCTATTACTTGTTTCAGTCATTTGACTGCATCCGTACTGGAGCACCGCCTTTAGTCGAACAAATCGGCCCCAGGACTTATTCTTTGTAAGCCTAGTACTTATTCTATCACTCTCTTTTGCCAAACCACTAAGTTACGGGGACGTAAACACACCACCATCGGTTGTCAAGCGATGTTGGGGGACAAACACAGACACGCAAACATATACACACATACACACATACATATATACATGTACATATATATGACAGGCTTCTTTCAGTTTCCGTCTACCAAATCCACTCACAAGGCTTTGGTCAGCCCGAGGCTATAGTAGAATACTAGCATGGGTGCTTTTCATGTGGGCCAGCAAGGGTGCTTTTTACGAGGGCCAGCACGGGTGAATTTCATGTGGACCAGCATGGGAGCTTTTTCTGAGGACCAGCATGAGTGCTTTTGAATGGTCTGTGATAATTCAAATGAAGAAATCAAAGAAATTCAAAACTGTTCAGTAAACAAATATTTTTTATTTCACACCACATAAATGGATATGTAATGCACAATATATGTAACATATATAATAAAATAAAATAAAATTACTATTGTTCATTCACTTCGTCAGATATCATTATTCATAACACACTCGACGTAAGAAATAAACATGTGATACAAGAAAGTTATGACACTTCATAGGCATGTTGACTTCATTCAAAAAGACAAAATATAATATAATCCTTCATGAATGAACCTCTAAACATTTGAAACATCAAAAGGATATATGTTGATTGACCGAGAGAAAGTGAATAAAAACTAAGATTCAGCTAGAACAGTTGTTCCCAGCCTGTGGTCTGTGAACCCCTAGTGGTCTGCAAAGGTAGTATTTGGAGGTTTGTGAACTAAATTCAAAATTTCATGTATTTATATATATATATATACATATATATATATATATATATATATATGCACACACATAAGGATAAGCATATTAAAAGGGGTTTCTGAGAAAAATCATTCAAATAAAAGGGTTGGGAACCACTATAGGAAACCACTATAGAGAACCACTATGAAAAGGGTGGCAACCACTGAGCTAGAACATTTCAAACTTCAAGGTGTATACCAAGTCTTACTTATGACATGCTGGACAAACCATCTTTTAGTCTTCCGGGTAAGAACACTATATACATTTATATATTGTGGTTACTATGTTAAACTGTCATATGTCCAAATTTGGCCAAATGCGTTCTTTTCAGTATTTATTTTTGCTTGCAGTAGATGGTTTTTCTTTGTCAAATTATTGTATCTCCAGCTGCTTCAGATGCCAAGATATAAAAAATTGTCAAAATTGTCATAGCAGTTTTGCTATGGAATTATGAAACTATTTTCTTGTTTTCTGAAAAAGCAATATTTTGGACTTACAACGATTTTGCATAATAGCAATGATATAAATACAGACACTTATATGTTTGTGCACATGCACACAAATACATTCCCATGACCATTTGCAGGCATTTACAAATATTAGGCTGTCTTCAATGTTGCAGATACAATAGTATATAAATAAATATAAATATGCACAGGTACATAGATTCTGTATGTGTGTGTGTATGCATCTGCAAATTATGATACAAGATGGAAGAACAGGTTTTAATCCAAAGCACTACATCTGTTTCTGTGCATTGGTATCAGCTAGTAATTGCTGAGTGTTTCACAGATATACACATTCTTGCATTAATATGATCCAACAATATCTCTGTAGCAACATGCCTTCAGGTAAGTGGCTTCAAGAGCACTGTCAGATCACCTGTAGTTCCCAATTATTTTTAAATAAGTGTATATATGTGTATATGTGTGTATATCTATTAATGTATGTATGAGTGTGTGCAAACATGTGTTTGTATATATGTGTGTGTATATATATATTATTTTATTCTTTTACTTATTTCAGTCATTTGACTGCAGCCAGTTGTCAAGTAGTAATAGGAGGACAAAGACACACACAGAGGTATATTGGGTTGACAACTAAGTTCCCGCTGTTTTTTTAAATTAAAATTTTTTTAAAGGTTTCATAAAAAAATAACACCTAATTAATCAATAATGTATTCACCCTTGTTGTTTACAACTTTTTCCCAACATTCAACAAGATTTTCAATACCTCGTTTGTAGAAATCACCCGACTTCAACTCGAAAAATTGATCCAACCAAACTCTCAATTCTGCAAGAAAATTGAATGAAGCTCCATTCATAGCATTTGAAAGAGATTGAAAGAGGTGGAAATCCGTTGGTGCCAAATCAGGAGAGTACGGTGGGTGTGGCAGCACTTCCCAGCATTGCGTTTGAATGGCTTCCTTGGTCATGCTGGTGATATGAGGGCGGGTGTTGCCGTGCAGCAGAAGAACTCCATGTTACTGATTAGGTCTTTACTCTTGAATAACCGTGTTGAGTCATTCCGTCTGTTGAGCATAGAGTTCTGCATTGACCGTTTAGTTCTGTTCAAGCAATTCGTAATGGATAATCACTTCCCAGTCCCACCGTACGCACAACGTTTTACGCAGATGAACTTGTTTCATGTGCAGTGTTGCTTGTTTACCAGGGCTAAGCTATTCCTTACGCTGCTTCATATTGATGTACAGGCACCACTTTTCATTGGCAATATCGATTCGGTAAATAAATCATTGCTTGTGTCCACGAGTTGAGTGGTGATGAGCAAGTAAACCAGCAGAGATTGTGGCTCGTTAATATTTGTTGTTGTCACTTAAATCATGCGGAACCCATGCTCCATACTTCTGAACATTTCCCATCGAGTGAAGATGCTTCTCTATAGTAGTGTGGGAACATTCCGTTTTCTCTGCCAGTTCCCTTGTCATTTAATGAGAATTTTCATGCGAAAGTTGGTTTAATCGCTCTTCATCGAACTCAACTGGACAGCCAGAATGAGGTGCATCTTGGAGGTCAAAATTTCCATTTTTGAACTTGGCATACCAATCACAAGCGGTTCTTTCAGCTATCGTACCCTCTCCATACACAGCACAAATGTCCTGAGCAGCTTTTGCGGTCTTAGAACCTTGATTAAAAGCAAAAAGAAGGTGTCGGAAATGCTCGTTTTTCTTAACTTGACATTCCATTTTAATGATCTGAAAATAAACAAAAATTAATTAAAATTAACTAGAAAAGACAAAATAAACTCCAAAATGATTCAAAAATAGAATTCTCGAAAAAAATAGATTCCAAAATTTAAAAACGCAATAAAAATTCAAAAAAACGGTGGGAATTTAGTTGCCAACCCAATATATATGATGGGCTTGTTTTTGTTTCTGTCTGCAAAATTCACTCTCAAGGCTTTGGTCTGTCCGAGGCTTAGTAGAAGACACTTGCACAAGGTGCTATACAGTGAGACTGAACCCAGGACCATATGGTTGAGAAGTAAGCCTCTTACCACACAGCCACATACACCATGTAATTGAATATGTATGTATGTATGTATGTTTAGGTGTGTAGGTGAACAAATTCTTCTTGTTTTCATTGCATCTCTTAATGTCTACTAAGCAAATATGATGTGACCCAAGAGCAGCCAAGACAAAGTTTATGAAAAGACAATTCTAAGTGTGCTGACAGCTTGGTATCCTACTGTGATAACAGGCTGATCACACACAAATGATTTCCTTTGAAGTAGAAGACTTACAGACACAAGTGATAAGGAATTTTTCCACTCTATATATTTATGACATTATAATCATAGGGTGTTCATCTATCTTAATTAAATTCTAGACATGTCTAAGTTAAAGAATAGACTGAATAAGTGGTTTGTTTATTTTACATTTTACGATTTTGATTTTCTATTTCCATTAATTTATTTTGGTCAGTTTATTTATTTTATATTTCATACTTTTGTTTTTTCTTCCTATTATTTTTTTAATTATCATTTGTATCCATTTGTATTTCCTTGTCACTTTTTGTCAATGGAATACTAAAAACAGAATATAGGTATAAAACAATTCGAAATTAAAAATGATTTGGCAGTGCTCTTGAGACTACTCACCTGAAGATACCCATGGGCAAGATTTATAAAGCATGCAATGCAATAAGGTCATTACCAAGGTGATATCAAATATATATATAAATATATATATATGTGTGTGTGTGTATATATATATATGTGTGTGTGTGTGTGTGTGTGTGTGTGTGTATATATATAATATATTAAATTCAAATTATGATAAATGTAAACAAACGAAGTTTGCTTTTAGAACTGTTGAGATGTCTTAGAAAGTTAAAGAAGTTATTTTAAATTCTCAATTGCATGATAATGCTAATAATATAGCTTGAACAAGATAAGCTACCCCTATTTTGCAGAAAAAAGTGTAGGTGGTTAGCACACTGTTTTCTGCAAAAT
>NC_068998.1:24184623-24187523 GCF_001194135.2 Octopus bimaculoides
TATATATATATATGTATATATGTAAGAAAATTAGATGACAAAGGAATAAATGATTATCTTATAAACTTCATTAGCTTAGAGCTGTTTCTTCTATAAAATGCTGTGGACTCATAGTTGAGAGCCTGAGTAACACATTATAGCTTCATCAGAGCCTCGAATATGAAGTGCTTCAAACATGAAGGGCACTCTGTACTCAACCAACTAACACTTCATTCTGAAGTATATGCATATTGAGTTCTACACCAGGTTATTAGTCTTGCAATGCCTAAGTGAAAAATATATTGCGTTTTTACTGAACAATTATCCATCGACCAAATAATTGTCAGCATAGTGATGGGAGGACAAAGACAACCTCTTCTTATTTCTTGTAAATTATGGTTATTGAAATTCACCCAAAACTGTGCTTCAACACCTAAATTGGAGATAACCCATGCCTCTTCTGATGGTGCACTTTTGCAGAGCCAAAACGTCTTTCAACAAACAGTCAACTATCATTTCATGTATTGTTAAATCTATTTAAAGACTCAGGCAATAATAAATTCCTATTAAAATCTCATCTACCTCGCATGAATTTCTTTGCAATGGTTTAGAGATGAGGATGAGATGAAAGAAGAGAGAAAAGGTAACTACATCACCATAGGAGAGGTGAGCAAATAAATTATTTCCAGCCTCAACATTGAGGCATGATTTCAAGTGAGTTTCTAGAATTATTATAATTTACATGAATTGTGACGATGGCATTGTACATCAAAATGTTTTTTTGTGAGCTGATTGTCTGTTTATAATACTCAGTCCCTTTAAAAAATAATGCACTAATGGCTTGTTAATAATTTATTCAAAATTTCGATCACATAAGGCTTCTATATTATTCTATGATATTAGTAAAACTTTAGCATTGATGCTTCTGTCCAGCAGAAGACTAAGAGAGAGAGAAGAGGAAGAGAGAATGACTAATTCAAATTACAATACACAAGATGAATGACATTTCAATGTTTTTTGTTTTTTTTCTGTATGAATGTGTTTATGATACATCTGATAAAATTCAGATATTCTGAAGGAATTAAAGGAAATTAGTTCAAGCCACATTATAATGATTGACAAATTCAATGAGTTACATCATTTTGTTTGGAAAGTCAAAGAAGAAAAGGAAAAAGGAAACATAGTATATCAAGTCAGTGAAAGTTTAGAAAAATTTTGCATAACAATAATTTCATATTCTTTCAATAATTCTGAGTAAGGAGGCTATCAACAAAAAGGAAATACATGATAAAAATATACCAATATCACTGCATTTTGTTAAAAGGCATATTGGTAACCAATAAAAGAAAACTAGTATCCTAGGCAAATATACATTTTGTAAAATTGTAATATTGTTGTTAGTTACAAAACTAATTAAAATTTCATAAGCAAAACCAGTTAGAAAGATGAAGAGGTTTTATGATGGAACTTACCATTTCTGTCATAAGTTTCTATCAGGAAAGTTTTAGTGCATTTACATTATTCTTAATTTTAATAGATGCTGATGTGTAATTTCTTGATGTTTTGTTGTATATATATCATAAGTTGCATATATTAGAGTTAGCATATAAAATGTTATTTATAAAGTAAAAGTGCACACTTTATAAACAGGTTTCAAAATATTTAATCAAAATATACAAAGATTAAATTAGATATCTCTGTCAAAAAAGAAAAAAAGGGACAGCTCACTGTCTTTCAATACTGCTCAAATGTTTCAACTAGATCTTAACTTGTGAATATTTTATTTTGAAAGAAAACTTCCAAGTGTAAGAAATGGTAATAATCTATTAAGAAAATGTTCAAAGGTGTAAGGTAAGTGCATTAAAATTTCATGATTAGGTAAGATCATGTTTGAGTGTTGTCATTGCATCAGAATTCTTCCATATCTATTATTCAGTCTTTGCAGTTTTGATTTCAGTTTTTTTGTGCATACTGTCATTTTCCTGACTGTATGATTTCACAGTTATAGTGAACTATGTGTTTTGTAAACCAACTTACAATCACTATATCCTTTTTAGAGTGTGACGCTTGCTTTTAGAAATGTTTAGAGATTTGTCTGCATCTAACGATATTTATTTCCCATCACATGTATTGATATAGTACAAAAAAACGGTTAATTTTTGTTGCTGATTGCACTGCTGATCACATTTGTGGATGCTGTGATTTCTGATGTTTAATCAATTCCCATGAAACCAATTTATCAAACTTCAGTTTTCCTATGACACACAAATGCTGGGTAACAGTCAGAGAAGATACTGCAAAGTCTACTAAAAGTTATCAATATATTTATTGTTTACTTTCCAGTAGTTCTTTTATCTGTTTTTCATTGATAAGAAAGTTTGGTTTCCTTCGGGGTTCTCACTGCAAGACAAAATTACTGTTCTCAAGGCAAAATTTGTGAATCCACCATTCAAAGGTTGTACAACACTCTGAATTGCAAATCGATGTCTTATTATTTATTTATTATGTAATTTCTGTTGCATCATTTTCAAATTTGTATGACTATAAAATAAAAGTTGTACTTGTCTAGCTATCACCATATCACCAAGGGGCACAAAATCAAACCTTACAAAACTTTGAAAGTGAAGCCAAATCGAAGTAAAAGTTAGACAAGTAACGCAAGATTGCTGACTTATTAGCTGTATTTCTCAGCATGTATAATCACAAAAACATAACTAATAGCTCAAATAGAAAAATTATATTTCATGTACTTACATATAACAAATGTATATATGTATGTATGTATGGATGGGTGTGAGTATGTATGTATATGTATGTGTGTATATATGTATATGTATATATGTGTGTATATATGTATATGTATATATATATATATGTATATATGTGTGTATATATGTATATATGTGTGTATATATGTATAT
>NC_068998.1:24190312-24191531 GCF_001194135.2 Octopus bimaculoides
TATATATATATATATATATATATATATATATATATATATACAAGTGTGTGCGTGTGCATGTGTGTATGCCTACCCATATACATATTCATATATACATATGTGTGGAGGTGCAATGGCCCAGTGGTTTGGGCAGTGGACTTGCGGTTGTAGGATCGCAGTCTCGATTCCCAGACCGGGTGTTGTCAGTGTTTATAGAGCAAAAACACCTAAAGCTCCACGAGGCTCTGGCAGGGTTTGGTGGTGAGCTCTGCTGTACTCTTTCACCACAACTTTCCCTTACTCTTCTTGTTTCTGTTGTACCTGTATTTCAAAGGGCCAACCTTGTCACACTCTGTGTCACTCTGAATCTCCCTGAGAACTATGTTATGGGTACACATGTCTGTGGAGTGTTCAGCCACTTCCACGCTAATTTCACAAGCTGGCTGTTCTGTTGATCAGATCAAATGGAACCCTCGTCGTTGTAACCAACCGAGTACCACGATACACATGCATACGCCAGCAGCAGCAGCTGTAGTATTTTCACACCCACTTTTCAAGGCTGGCTTGGGACAGACAGATTTTATTTGGGCAGGTTTTCTTTGGTTTGAACCAACCTTCACTTGCTCCATGGAAAGTGATATTTTCTCATACTCAAATATGACCTCACAGAATATTGACTGGGAATGACACTATTTGTATGACATGTGTGTGTGTGTGTGTGTGTGTGAGCAAGCAAAAGACATTTATTTAGGGCTACAAAAGTTAAAAGACTCTTCATGAAATTCAAGTCTTGTGTTTATCACATTACAGAGAGCTGTCATACTGAGAAAAATGTAAACTGCACAACAATTGTATTGGTGCATGGACATAATTTGTGTAACATATTTATGGTCTGAAGAGAAATAAGATGACTATACTTCTTTGTAGGTGAAATATCTGGTTTAAAAGAAATAAACTGAACAGGAGTGGCTGTGTGGTAAGTAGCTTGCTTACCAACCACATAGTTCAGGTTCATTCCCACTGCATAACACCTTGGGCAAGTGTCTTGTACTATAGCCTCGGGCCGTCCAAAGCCTTGTGAGTGGATTTGGGAGACGGAAACTGAAAGAAGCCCATCATATATATATATGTATGTGTGTGTATATGTTTGTGTGTCTGTGTTTGTCCCCCCCCCCCCAGCATCGCTTGACAACCGATGCTGGTGTGTTTACATCCCCGTAACTTAGTGGCTCAGCAAAAG
>NC_068998.1:24191541-24226704 GCF_001194135.2 Octopus bimaculoides
CCCCCCCCCCCCCCAGCATCGCTTGACAACCGATGCTGGTGTGTTTACATCCCCGTAACTTAGTGGCTCAGCAAAAGAACTGATAGAATACGTACTAAGCTTCCAAACAATAAGTCCTGGGGTCGATTTCCGCGACTAAAAGGCGGTGCTCCAGCATGGCCGCAGTCAAATGACTGAAACAAGTAAAAGAGTAAAAAGAGGGAGTATGTGAGCTGAGGAAGTATCAAAAGGATTTTCTCATGTTTGAAGGAGAAATAGTTTAAGTACTTTACTAAGGATATATAACACAAACACACAATATATGCTAGGTCAGTATATATGAAAATCTAATATCAGGAATTAGGCTCATATTCTGATCTATGAAGTCATTTTGCTTTATAGGTGAGATTAACTTGGCTAAAAGATAAACAATTTTATTGCAGACCTATCAAATCCATGTGTCCACTGAAACAATTGAGAAAAGGAAGATTGTAATTTTGAAGATACAGAAATGGACAAACAATACTTTAACTTGAAGTATATCAATGGTAAATATTATCAGATGTGTCCATATATAGTAATTACATGTGTCTTTCTTCAAGAAAATAATATAACTTGAATATGTATACTTGCTTTCATAGTATTTATACCCGGGGCAAAAGTGAAGCAATATATCAGTGAGTTTTGTCATGTTTAATTCCATCAAAGTACCGGTTCGCTAACAAATGCAAACTGTTAGGAAGCTAACACTTTAACTCAATATTGTACAAATCTGACGCTGACGTGTGCAAATGTAGAATTCTATTTTAGAATCGCAAACTCTCAGTAAATATCAGTTTTGAATCTTTTAGTGTCAATAAAATTATATATAAAATGCTTTAAATAACATTTCTCTCAAACTTTGTTTAGACAATATCAGCACAAGTAGCTTCAAATAGTTTAAATATTTTTACTTAGAACAACTCCAATGATATACGGATATTTTTCAGGCACTTTTGTTTTGTTTGTTTGCATAATTTTAATATTACTTACTTATCTGTTGCTCAACTTCACACCAACACCTGATAATTGTTAACATTCAGGCTAAATCTTGGATCTGAGAATACCTAATGATGGATTCAGTTTTCCCTCACTGCTACCGTTAATTTCAGAGGCCCCGCAAATGCCATGGGAGTTTCCCTTCATCAGATCAAACCATGCTAAAAAAAAAAAAAAAAAAAAAAAATTTGTTTGTTTTGGGGCTACATTTAAAATTATCACAGAAGCTAATATCTGTTATATACATACAAATTGGTTTCCAAACCAATGAGGGAATTTTTATGTGGTAGCTCATTCTATTAGAAACAGAACTAAATGTTCCTCAAATTACACACTAACATTTATAAAAATGGGCACACTGGATAATGTTGTCCTAGACATGCTATGACTGGATAAAAATATGGAAGGCCATGACTGGAATATCTTCAGTCATAGCTCCATCAAATCAGAGTTGACTCAGGGTTAAACAACCGTAGTAACAAGAGCAGCATCAACAAATATTTGGTCAGTGAGTAGTAATATGTTCCTACAAAATGGTTTCAACTTTTGGCACAAGGTCAGCAAGTTCTGGGGGTTGGGGTAAGTCGATTACACCAATCCCAGCATTCATCTGGTACTTATTTCATTGCCCCCCCCCCACACAAAAATAAATAGATAAAAGGCAAGTTGACCTTGTAGAATTCGAACTCAGAACATAAAGACAGATGAAATGTTACTGAGCACTTTGCCTGACATGCTAACGATTCTGCTAGCACACCATTCCTATAATATTAACATGGAAAAGCTTCGTGAATTCAGCATTACCAAAGCATAGTTTTAATCCTTATATTGATTACTTAGATAGGAAACCATAGAAAGATGAACAAACCTAAGGAGGAATTCCAACCATGATTCATGGTTTGCTACCTCAACATCTCCTTTATAGGATCCAGTGGCTAAGGACATCCTCAGCTGGAGCTATGTCCATTTTCAGCCCTACTCCTCTACCATTCTTGACATGGTGACCCCCCACTCCCACCTTCAGAGGTGTCTTCAGTTCCAGTGTTGAGTGTTTTTTTTTCTTTTTTCTTTTACCTTTTGCTCTTTGGTTTCTTTGATGTAGCATCAACAAATGTCAGCTGGTGAATGACTACCCTGCCAACTTTCCCTTTAGATACTTGCTGGTAGGCTCCAGCAGCCAGTGCCACCTAACTGTCATGTTACACAATCTAAGCTTCAACTGACCAATGGAGGGGAAGAGTGTGTAATTTTTAGCCCAAGCCCTCTCTAGACCTACCTTCCAAAAGAGTTGTGTTAGTTTCAGTTCCAGCAGCCAGAGCTGTCTGGTGGTACAAACCTTCTGACCATCGGGGAGGAGGGTGTACAATGAGTGAGATGGTTCCCTTGGCTCACCCCTCAAGCAGCACTGTTTAAGTGCCAGCCAGCCTCACTTAGTGATGCTGTTTCCCAGTTGGCATGTTATGGCTTTCGAGCCATTTCAGTCTTCTCACTTCATACAACACAAAAGCCAATGGTTTTAATCCTCATCTGTATTCTCTCATGTATGTCTGGAGGAATTAGTAATGTAAATGAAATAAAATAATCGTTTCAAATTTTGGCACAAGGCCAGTAAGTTTTATTGACCTCAGTACCTGTTTTATCAACTCCAAAAGGATGAAAAGCAATGTTGGCCTCAGCAGAATTTGAACTCAGAACGTGAAGACAAATGAAACGCTGCTAATCATTTCGCCTGGCATGCTAACGATTCTCCCAGCACACCACCTTTAATGAAATGGAATAAAGCAAAATTATGTCAATGACATTATTTGAAAAGTAGTGACCTCCACTACACAATGTTCAATACCTGGCAGTTGTATTTATTTGATTATAAATAAAGGTATAAGAGAGAGGGATGTGAGAATGTGTGATGTTCATTTATTCATCAAGAGAAATTTTACAATATACATGAAGAGAACCTGATTCAATCCAAAATTGAACATGATTTGCAAAATTGCTTGCTTGAGTTTGCTTCTACTCAGCAGTACCATACAACTCACCAAGAAGTTCTATGGCAGAGAAATTAGTTGAACGTATCTATTTATTGGTTTTATAACTTGTTTAGCTATAAATTCAATTCTAGTTATTCAGCTGTAAGATATGTAACAATTATTCTATGGTTTGATAGTACCTTCAATTAACTTGATTCTTCGGTTGGATCTACCAACACCACTTGTCTAACTATTGGACTGATTCCAAGTGACACGTTCTTTCTTTGAATATTGATATCTCTTACGGTGAATAGTTCTAACTTAAGATCTTATTGAGAGAGAATAGTATATAATAGCATTAAAGGAGAGAAACTATTAAAGACTTTAATTAACTAACTGAAATGATAGCCTTTGGTTAGGAAGACTGGTTAATACAGATGAGGATAAAAACAATTGGCTTTTGTGCTGTATGAAAGAGATATGAACTTAAATCAGGAAATAACAAAATCTAACAGCCTGGGTGAATAGGGATTCCATGGTAGCAGACGCAGATAGCAGAAAGAAACACAATGATGCCATAACAACATCAGAACCTCATTATGAGACAATGATACATCTGCAGTTCTGATAGGAGAACTGATAAAAGCACATAGAAGAGAATATTTAATGGTTGGGCAAGGAAGATGATCAAGAGGAAAATATGTATAGATGTGCATGTGTTTGTGTGTGCATGTAAGTGCATGTGTATATGGATGGATGGATGTACATGCATACATACATATGTATGTATGTATGTACATATGTATGTTTGTATGCATGAGCTCAATGAGGAAAAGCTGTTGCTTTTAAAAGAATAGACCGCTATTGGATAGCCTGAATATATGAAAATCTATCATCATCATCATCAGCAGCAGCAGCAGTATCATCATCATCATCATCATCAACAATCATCATTGTCATCATCAGCATTATCGCCATCATCATCATTGCCAACGTCCTCATCATTTCCAAACTTATCATCATCATCATCTCCAACTTCATCATCAGTTTCTTTTATATAGTGTCCCTTCTATCTTCTGCTACCCCAGCACCACCACCACCCTTTTTTTTTTCCTTATGCTCATCTTTTTCCTTATCCTTATCTTTATTGATGTTCTGAATAAGCTGCAGCATACACTTTTACATAGATAAGAAATAAAAGCATGTATCGAAATGTAAAGAAAGACATAAAGACAAGGGACTGAAATTATTGCTGAGTAAAAAGAAAAACACCTAGACAAAACATGTATGAATACAAAGGCAGTGGTTATGATTTGAGAAGAAATACATTTCTAGATATTTATCTTTTGATGTAGCCAGTAAAGAGCCTGCTGCAAAATGACTAAAATATTACAGCAATATAATTATGAAATCAATAGTTTGCAACCTGAAATCATTCTCTAACCCTACATTTTCAATATCAGTGTTTGCTAATACTGTACAGAAGTTCGATATTATATTATAACCAATTATATGCATATGTGTGTTTGAGCGTGTGTGTTGTGTAAGTGCATGCATGTGCGAATAATACATAAACACACACACACATAAACAGAGAGAGAGAGCGAGATTTATATATATGGATATATATATATATGGAAAGAAAGATTTATATAAATATATATATATGTATCTATGTATGCATATATATATTTCTATCTGTCTATCTATACATATATGTACAATAACTATTTTTCAAACATGCACACACACACATACTCGTGTGTATGAATGCATATATATCATATATACATACATACATGTATGTATGTATGTGAGTATGTATCTACTTACATGCGTGTGTGTGTGTATAATATATATGTAAACATATCTGTATGTACATATATATATATATATCACCATCATCGTTTAAGGTCCGCTTTCCATGCTAGCACGCGCACACACACACACGCACACGCACACGCGTCCGCGCGCACACACATGTATGTATGTATGTATATGCATGTATCAATCTATCAATATTTCCATATGTGTGTGTTTGTGCATGTGTGAATGTATATCCCTGTGTTTCTGTGTATGGGTGTGAGTTTGTGCATGTGTGCTTATGCATTGTGTACAATGATGAAAGTTCTGCATGGGGTAAAATACAAATATATGACAATTATTTAGCTGGGTAAATTGTATATACAATCTCTGCCTGATTGTGTGTTTGTGGGTGTGTCACATTGGTAAAAAAATAATACACAGGATTTCACAAAATTTAGTGCCCTACCAACCACTTTCCATCCTCTGTATCCAGAGTTCTTATCTCTCTATGCTTCCAAAGTTAACAAAATCATTAATAATAGTCCGTTGGAGTTTTTGCAATCAGCCTTACTTTTACACAGACATTATCCTTGTGCTAAGTCAATGAACTTGACAGAGATTGAGCTAAGAAGGCATATTCTGTTGTGTCTTGCATGAAGTGGCAATCAAACTTTCTTCACAGCCTCAGACTCTACAGTGCTTTCTTGAAATAAATCTCATTGCATGATGTATTCTTATACTCTTTTACTCTTTTATTTATTTTAGTCATTTGACTGCGGCCCTGCTGGAGCACCACCTTTAGTCTAGCAAATCGACCCCAGGACTTATTCTTTGTAAGCCTAGTACTTATTCTATCAGTCTCTTTTGCTGAACTGCTAAGTTACGGGGATACAAAAACGCCAGCATCGGTTGTAAAGCGATGTTGGGGGGACAAACACACACATATATATATATATATATACATATATACGACGGGCTTCTTTCAGTTTCCGTCTACCAAATCCACTCACAAGGCTTTCGTCGGCCCAAGGTTATAGTAGAAGACACTTGCCCAAAGTGCCATGCAGTTGGACTGAACTCGGAACCATGTGGTTGGTAAGTAAGCTATTTACCTGCGCCTATATACAAAGTCTGAAAAATAAAATATATATTCTCTTATTACACAACCATGCCTGCACCTGTATGGTTAAGAATTTGTTGTGTAAAAGACTAAAATACTAAGTTATATCTCCTTCCATTACCAGTTCAAACCAAGCCAGAGCATCATAATCATTATCGTCATTTAACGTCCATTTTTGGTGCTGGCAGAGGTTGGATGGTTTAACAGGATCTGCAAAGCAGATCCTGTTATCAGGCACTAGTACCAAAGCTGACAGTGAACCTGAAGCAATCTTTACTCTGGGATTCAAAATTAGTAGCAGTTACATTCTTGAAGTTACTTCAATAGACATCATTAGGTTTTGTTGTATAAATAATTCTGAAAGTAAATGTACTTCAGAAAATATGAATAAGATGTAGACTGTTATAACATGTAGAGGAAATAATTTAATTAATGTGGTCTGGCTCTAAGTGTTTGAGTTAGGTTCAAATGTTTAAACTTATTTTAGCCAGAAGCAAAACACTAAATCTCAGTTTAATAGAGGAAACTTAGAAAGAAAATTTTTGTATGCATTATATTTCATATGTGCTGTTTAGCTCCACATCAAGCCTGGTTGATTATACGTCTGCTGGATCAGGTTTTACTTGGTGCTAAACAACCACAACAAGAGTAGGTCGAATAATGTTTATAGACAAGAAATAATAGACAACAATTACAGTTTCTGAAGTGTTTCAAGTTAAAGTTTTTTGCCATATCCAAACTCTCAGAATTTTGCTTCTCTATCATTTCAAACTTACTTTTTTCTTTGTGTTGGTGGCTTATCACCATTTGTCATACATTTGACTGGTGTTGAGATTGTTGTTATTAGATATTAACTTCCAGCTGAGACTCCTCATGATAACTGGACCAAATGAAAGATCGAAGACCATTTAAGAAGCCTCTATATAGTTTCTCAGTGTTCTAAAAATAATAGCCAAATCTCCTTGAAGTCACACTATGATATAGATAGTGATAAACTTAAATATGAAACTAAGTACTAGAGTTGATATGGAATCCCTTGAGAAAAGAGCTCCGTGGTCACAAGTAAAATGATTGAAACCAGAAGATTGAAATATTTTTATATTTCTTGATATAGTCAGAAAGGAATATAATAGTTGTGGTTGAATCCCTTTTAATCATAAGTTTACTTAATTATTAGTGACCAGGGTCAAAACAACAACAGTGGATACCACATATTTGTAAAGCCCTTGTAGCATAATTATTTTTCACTCACTTTCCTCATCTGAAAGGACCAGCAAATAACTGACAATCTCTCTATGACAAATGGCAGGGAATTTTTTTTCCTTTCTTTCAATCATATGCTTAATTCATGTTCATAAACCTATTCACAGAGTCCCTATTCTTCAGAAACATACATGGATGAAATTGCTTATACTGTTTCTACTATTCATTCTTCTCACCCCAGTTACATTCAGCACATGAATTCCAGTTTAAGGTCTCTTTGTGGTCACTAAATATGCTACATAACCATCAAATCTCCCTCAAATTACACCCATCTTTAAATAACAAGAAAAGATACAACTGGCAATGTAGTCTGATATAAACTATAACTATAAAGGCATGATGGTCATAGCTAGACTGCTTTTTGGAGTTAATTAAAGAAGCAGTCAAAGAGAATTATTAGGGCATCAGATGTGATTCATTGCAGTATCTGTTCTGGCTCTCTGTTCTGAATTATAGCCAGTGTTGATCACTCAGGTATGGGAATGCCCTTCCAATTAGTAGTTGACCAGTCTGAACTAGTAGGTCTCAAAACAGCACTGGTCAAGCTGATAATGACTTGATGTGGTTTCATCCAGCATTAAATCAAGATCAGCTGAATGGAATAGACATTGTGTATGTTAGCTCATACTTTTTCCCAGTAAATCCAATAACTTGAAAATTAACAAGCATATGAATTTCTACTTGATAAATATATTAAACAAATTGCACTCAAATCAAATGCTAACATTCGAATTGGGGAAAGATCGTGTTGTGTGATCATGGCTGATATGCCTTTTGACATTGTTCTCTCAGGACTGACTTAACGCTAAACAACAATAACAACAACAACTTTGGTCAAATATTTCAAATGTGTAAGACATTAATCTTTGAGGACTTCAATGATCACAATTATGATATTCACCTAAAACATTCTAGAATTTAAATTCCTAACTCACAACAGATATTCTATGTGATTGATCTACAAACAGCAAACAAACTTCCACAAATCCTAAATATTCTGTCGTAAATACAGAAAGATATAAAGCCTTTCATACACACACATATATGTTCAAGCATATGACCCACGTTGTACTATCATCACCCTCTCTCTCTCTTTCTCTCTATCTATCTCTCTTTCTCTCTATCTATCTATCTCTCTTTCTCTCTTTCTCTCTATCTGCCTATCTCTCTTTCTCTCTCCCCCTGTCTCTCTCAATCTCTCTCTCTTTCTCTGTTACAAATACTATAATGATCCCCATCTTCTCAGAGCCGGCTGGGCTCATGCAATGCCCTTGCTATCTTTCTCAACTCACTCATCTCTTCTCACTTTTGTTGTACCCAACACTCCCCAGCCCTGCGCTGGTCACTACATCCAGTCCCTGCTTCCCAGTACATCAGCCCCATGGAATTCCCTTCCAGCTAATGTCTTTCCTGCAAATATTAGCTTACAGAGGTTTAAAAAAGAAACATTGATTGCATCAGTCTCACCCATCTGTATACAATAGTTGATCCCATGAAGACCATAGCTGCTGACCCTTTCTCCACATCTAGCAAGTACAATTAAAGAAGTCCACCATACTCCTATAATACGATCAAATGGTCGTCATGACTGGAATACCATTGATCATGAATTTGTTTAATAAATGCTGACCCGACAATAGCTTACTTTCGTCATTCTTCCTACTTGAATTGCAACTTCCTCAGAATCTCCTCTAATGCACTTCTCCATTCAATTGACATTTTCCTTACAAATAACTTACTAATAAACACAAACTATTTCCAAACTTATACATCTGCTCTGCTGCTTCAATCAGTTACTGCTAGTAAGACCACCCACTTACTAAAACCATTACATACTAATGACAGAATAGCATCTATAAGCTCACTTCCTACAGACATATCAAACTTTCCTTTAACTCTTTGTTTATATGTACACCTTTCTCACTATGCTTCTCTCTTTCTTTCTATATACCTTTCTTTCTAAACACTTCTCTCTCTCTCTCTTTCTCTCTCTCTCTCTCTCTCTCTCTCTCTCTCTCTCTCTCTCTCTCAGAGAAAACACAAAAAACAAATATAAATTTAACTGAATGAAGAACAAATCAATTGCTTGGAAATTTTAACTCATTTTTCTGATATATTATAGAACTGTTTGTGTGCTTGATATAGCAGAGGACATTTCTCAAGTTCTGATCAACATATTCAAGATAATTATGAACATATGTTCACAATTCCTCAAGTGAGGTAACGAAGCCAGCATTTTATTTTATATTTCTTTGCAGCATAGATCATTAGCATCATGAAAGAAAACAAGAAATATCCCTGCAAGGAATGTTATTTCAAAATCTTAATTAAGCTTCAGACAAGTCACTTCTATTCTCGCATCTTTCATGCTCATTAGTTTTAGCATTTAAAATCAGCACTAATCAAGTACCTCTCACCACCACCTCCAGAACTACCATTACTGCAACAACAAACACCTTTGCAATTACATCTATCAGCTCCACCTATGTTTCAACCATCACCAACATCTAGGATTTAAAGTCTTTAATTTAACAACACAATCTTAAATCAGAAAAGCCTGACTAATAGTCATGTTCTTACTTTTCTGGTTTTTCGAGGATTATTCTATTAGTTTAAAAAGAAATGTCGAAGTGTTTTTGTTTTTTTTCCATAATTAATTGCACCTGCAGGACCTCTTTCACCATAAGAAGTACAACTAACTTTCATTAAACATATGCATATACACACACGTATCTGGGTATTAACACATGCATGAAGTTAAAAACATGCATATAAAGTTAGTTAGTCTGGTGAGTTAATGTAGGAACATGAGTCAGTACATGTGTGTGTTTATAAATATATATATATGTATATACACACACATAGACAAGCACATATACATACATATATATATATATACATACATGTATATATATATATAGATATATATATATATATATATATACACACATGCATACTACACATCCAAACACACACATACAACACACACACACACATTTATATATGGTGTACAGGCATATATATGTCTTGTATGTTTGTTTACATTTGTGTTACTGTGAAAATCATAAGCTACAAATGATGATGTCGTTGTCCTGTCTCCTGCCAGCATATTGTCAACTAGCTTGACAACAGGTGAAATAACTCTCTTAATTGTAAAAACAGGTAGCAGATGGTGACAGGAAATGCAAAACAATGCCTCAATAAATACACTCTTCTAGCCTTTGCTAGCATTGAGAAACAGATGTAAAAACCAAATGAAACACACACACTCGCACACACTAACACACTCACACATACACACCTCACAAACACATACACGAGCACACATCCCTTTAGTATTTAATCCGGCCATATCCAGCCCAAGTAGTCAATCTGCTTTATGTTAAAACTGACCGGATCCAACCTCTCACACATATCTTACAATGTCATTTTAAACATATACCAACACACCATTGAAATCTAGAAGCTACAAGATAATGCAGGATTAATTTAATAAATCAGCAATATGTTTGACAAAGTAATCTAAATGTTTAAGAGATATATATACTAAACAAGAGTATAGTATATCAAAACTTGGGATATACAAAATAAATACACATGTTAGCAACAAAGTAGAAGGGTCCTGCTTGACTCTAATAATCTTTCATTTCTAATACCTTCTGCATACTGTGTCTACCAAATTTACCCATGAGTCTTTATGAATTTCATTCAAACACAAAGTCTCCCATATCCTCAGGAGAGAGATTTGTTAGTCACATGTAAAATTGTGGAACTATTTTACTCAGGCGTTATTTCTGAATTCTGTATAATCTTCTGTATTTCTTCCTCGATTAGTACAGAATTTCATTTCTCCTTCAGCTTATTCAGCATTTTCACAACGATTTTATGACTACTTCAGGTAACTGCAAGGCCCAGACACTTCATATAACAGTAGGGATCTTCTCTGTGAGAAACTTCTAGCATTTTGTTTACATCTTGTTAAGGACTCTTGCACTCCTTTATCTTCTTACAGTCCCCAGTAGCTTCCAATTCATCTCCAGTGTCCTTCATTGTACGACAATGGGATGATACTGCTGCTAACAACTTCTAGGGATCGCTATGCTAGTGGAAAAGGCATTTCTGCTCCTTAGTCATAAGGTCTGTCAAATGCTGATGGCAGTGAGGATGAGGTAACTTTGCTTACTTCCACTTTGTCTGTGTCAGAAGCTGCAAATACAAGCAGAAGCAACAGAAGGCTTTCACCTCTGCACTCTATTGTCATTGCTGCTATCTTTCCCTTGTTTTGGTCGTTGGACTTTGGCCATGCTGGGGCGCTACCTTGAAAAATTTTTAGTCAAATGAATTGACCCCAGTACTTTTTTTAAGGCTGATATTTATTCCATTGATTACTTTTGCTGAACTTCTAAGTTTCTGGGGAGTAAACACACTAACACTGTGGTTGGGAAGCAAGCTTCTTATCACACATTCACACCTGCATTATATTTCTCTCCCTCTTGCTCTCTCTCCCTCTCTCTCTCTTTCAGGGAAAAAGAGTCTGATTGATTGCTGCTCTCCTCTTCCAATGTGGTACAGCATGAGGATAGCCCAGCAGTCTCTGGCAATGATTTGGAAAATTAAAGACGAATCTTTATTATATTATGAAATTATGTCTGCCTATATTTGGTAGTTTATGTGCTCCATCATTTGACAAATCTTCTCCATACTAATCCCACCCAATCATACTTTTGCTGTGGGTCACCTCCATTTTCACCACTTATTCATGCTGGGTATCATACCAGATAATAGTCCAATACAATGGAGTATAATAATGTATGTATATGCAGAGGTGAAGGACTGGTGTAACCATGATGTTCTGGTGATATGAAGTGCCAGCCTTCTTTATCTGCATTGATTTGTAAATGTATGATCGTATTGTACAATATATAGCATTCATATTGATGCAGACCTGGAAAATAATTTATCATATACTGAAATTATTATTACATGATGATGACTGTGAAACAGCTGTAAAGAAAAGGATATCAAGTGGTAAATAACTATATTCACCTCTCATACCTTCTAACTTTTTATGGATTATATGTGTGTGTGTGTGTGTGTATGTTGATTTGTAGATTATTGAATCAATGTGTGACAGTTTTAAATATCTTTGGAAATTCAAGTTCATGTGATTACTTTTATCCAATATAAAATGTCATTTTAAACTACTGTAACAAAGAAGGTTTCTTCATGTATTAGAAAATAATGTTTTTGTTATATTAATAGGAAAGGTTTACATGCAATACAATTAATGGAAACATTCAGATGAAATAGTATAATAAGAAATATACAGAAAGTCTTTTTTAGAAACTCAATATTTGGGCTAATTATTATACATCAAATACATATTCTTTTACTGTGGTCTGTCTTCTTCTTCGATCATTCCAGGTTTTTAGCAGTTAATGTAATAGTTTTAAACTATTTTATGGTATTATCTCTTACATTTATATTGGCCTTGATTGAGTTGATCTGTGACTACCCCATCTTAGTTAACTGCATTGTTTATCTTGGACAACTTTATCCAGTGTAAGCTTCCATTTTCTTAAGTTATTGGAACATTTGGCTGCTAGTTCTCCCGTATCAAATAAGCTCATAAACATTTCCTCACTGGCTTGATCTATTTTATCATAAGGATCGTTACCAGCATTGCCTTACTGGCACTTGTGCTGGCGGCACGAATAAACATTCGAGCGATGTCGTTTCCAGTGCTGCTGGACTGGCGCCTGTGCAGGTGGCATGTAAAAAAACCTTTTGAGTGCGGCCGTTGCCAGTACCGCCTGACTGGCCCTCATGCCTGTGGCACATAAAAGCACCCACAACACTCTCGGAGTAGTTGGCATTAAGAAGGGATTTCAGCTGTAGAAACTCTGCCAGATCAAATTGGAGCCTGGTGCAGCCATCTGGTTCACCAATCCTCAGTCAAATCGTTCAATCCATGCTAGCATGGAAAGCAGACATTAAACGATGATGATGATGATGATGATAACAAATGAAGAGAATAAGTTCAACAAAATACCTTCATCCATTTTCTCCACAATTAAAGTTCAATTCTTGACCTAATCAATTTGCTTTATTATTTGAGGATTTGAGGATTGATACATTTGATGCCAGTCAAAATCCAGTATGAATTCAATGTCTTACACCCACCTCCCTTGTGAATGTGAGATTTTATGGAGTCAAGGCAAGAACTTATTAATATTATTAAGAGACTTTGTGAGTAGAAGTATGTTTTAAAACAAAATTTTTGGTGGTCTATAAGAATTATGCAATTTTTTGTCTTTTTGTTTGTTAGCCTGTTTTCATTTTATTAGAAGCAGAAGAGCAATGCCCATGGCTACATTAAGGCACCTATAACTAGTTAAAGGGAGAAGGGAGAGTCAAAGGTATGTGATGTGGGTAATCTGAGCACTTTATTTTAGGCCTAGTTCAAATCCTGCTTTTGTAAGACAAATTTGTCTGGTGCTTATGGTGCCTATAATATAAGTGCCAATCAGGAAATGATTTTGATTATTTTAACATCTCTCCAAAACTTGTGAATGGTCAATTATTATTATTAGCATTGATTATCTTAGAAAATCCTTAGAATTGCAATTGGTGTTTTTGCATAGTCCTGATTGAATAGACCAAAAGACATAACCATTTCAACTATAACTATTTCTACATTTTCCTAAGTGTATAAACTCAAGACTACATTATGCAATGTGTCATTTTTGCTAAAATGGTAGAATATGATTGAAGCGAGATTAACAGAAACAGAAGTGGGATGAACTAAATATATTGCATTATTTCTTGACTTGCATTTATGCTCTGAGACCAAATCTCACCAAAGTCATTTTTATAAAGTCAATAAAATTAAGTCATTTTCTTCCAAAGTCAATAAAATAAATACCAGTAATATAACAAACTCCTGTGAAATATTTCTGACTGAACCAATGTTAGAAATCAGTATTAATAATAAAAATTTGAATTAACACTTTTTTTTTTATTAAACTTGTCTCTCTGGATTTGGAATCCTGTCAATATAAAAGAATTTTTATGGCAAAATGATGAGCAGGGGAAAAATTTTAAGTGAATTTACATCACAGTAAAATATCCATTGAGTGGTGTTTTTAGTATAAAAATATTGCCATTTCAGTGATACTGACACATAAAAATGTTGTGCCATTCCCCTCTCACCTACCATCATATTTAATGATGAAAAATGGCTTCTTGCAGTTGTACTAACATGTAATGGGAATAAGCAGCAGGGGCTAGTGACAGAAGAGGCCATAGCAAATAGAGAAAGCAACACTGATGTCACAGTTGTAATAGTTTTTCTATAAAGAATATTATATTACAGGCAACTGCAACTATAAAATTATAATGGAGCTTTTCTACAAGGTTGTTGAACCAGCTAGAAATAACATCCAATTATCATTTCAATTATACCCTAGAATTTTGAAAAAAAAAAGGGGGAGAACATATTAGAAAATGTACACTGTACCACAGTATACATGAAAAAGTAAGGATGATCATGATTAGACAGTCTTTGGTCATAGATACATTCGATAAAAGCTAATCTAAGACAAAACATCAACAGTATTTTAGCAGTAAGATGGCAGAACTGTTAGAACACCAGGCAAAATGCTTAATTACATTTCGTCCATCTTTATGTTTTGAGTTCAAATTCTGCTGATGTCAACTTTGCCTTTCATCCTTTTGAGATCTCTCAAATATGTACCGGTTGAACACTGGCGTCAATGTAATCCACTTGCTTCTTCCCTCAAAATTGCTGACCTTGTGTGAAAATGTGAAACTAATATTAAGCCATTCTATATTTTTGAGAAGAGGAATTATTTACATTATTTTCAAATTTCTGCCTGGTATTGAACTTAGAATCTAAGGGTTAGCAGCCTGTGCTCTTATTCACTATGCTACATGCACTATGCTATACATATAGCATAGTGGATAAGAGCATGGGCTACTAACACTCAGATTCTATGTTCTATCCCAGGCAGGGACTTGAAAAATAATATCAACAAAAAAACATCAGCAACATACCTTAGGAATTAGAACAGCATACCCTATTGGTCAAATAAAGGGTTAGGTTTGAAATTCCACTAGAATACTTGATGAAGCCTGGAGAGTACATCTGCCGAAACATTGTGATAACAACAAACAAGATGAGGACACCTATCTGTCCTTTGTAAATAATGTAACATTAAGCGAGTTGGAGGCCATGTACATATCCACCAGATCTTCTGTAAATAACAGCCAAATTTCCTATAAATTATGTGTATATTATTATGGCCGGGTTCCAACCTGGATTGTAGCAACAAAGTCTACCTGCCACACTTCTTGGTCCATCATCACTGCCTTGATGTCCTGGATACATTCCAGGCCAGTGTCTGCAAACAAGTTGTTGATGTAAGTCTGACAATGTTTTCCTCTTCTAACATGAAGTGAGTTCCACAAGACTAATTTGGATGCTTCCAGTTCAGGGCAACACACACAGTGACCAGATAGTTGCAGCTGCCTTTACTTAATATTCTCACTAACTTTCAGCAGATCCCCATAAAGGCATTCATTTTATCATATGTTGCTGCTATTTCACATTTAGGGTCATTCATAGCATCCTTGTGTAGCATCTATTTATGTATACTAAGTTGGAAAGGGAAGGATGCTTTACATCAGTGGTTCTCAACCATTTTTCCTTATGGAACCTTTTAGATCGTATTTTATGCTACTGGAACTCCATAGCCATTCAATGTATATAACAAAATATCCGACTTTATTTTTATAATTAAGTATTATTAGAGATTGTATTTAAAAAATTGATAAAATATTTTGTGTATTGTAAAAGTATAAACAATTTATTGTACATAAATTTTAACAACAAAATCTTATGTGAACCCCCAAAGGCCAAATGTTCCCCAATTAAGACCCACTGCATTACATTAACTAGACTTAGATATAGATACACTATACACTCAATGAATTATTGGGTCTTGACTTGGCTGTCATTGATTATAGATCTACTCCTTTAGGGCTAACCTTAGGATTAAACAATAACATTGTATGTTGTTATATGATGATGTTCTTTAAGTGACAATCCTTCCAAATTTCACTCAAGCACATTCATACATCAAAATTTTAGAAATGTCATATGTAGGAATCAGAGAGTGAAGTAAAATAAATATTTAGATGGATCATCTAGTTTACTTTGAGAGGTGAGTGTTCACAACAGATAACTAAGGTAAATCAACCAACACAACAACTTTGCAGTGACAGCTCAAAAAAATAATAATACCCAAGTTAAAAGATGGATGGTAGTTTTGCATTTGAAATACATAAGATGGTATTATAACTGATATGACATTATAATTTAGATTTCACTTACCCTATTTTATACAATTATTTGTGAAAGAAATATCGATGGTTAACCTCTGAAAGTTAAACAAACTAATATTGGGTTAAGCATCTTTATCTTTTATGTGATTCAGTCATTGGGCTGCAGCAATGTGGGAGCACTGCCTTGAAGAATTTTTAGTCAAATGAATAAACCCAGAACTTCTTTTATTAAGCCTAGTACTTATTCTATCCGTCACTTTTGTCACTGAATTATGGGGATGCAAAAACACCAACACTGATTGCCACATGGTGTGTGTGTGGGGGAGACAACCCCCCACACACACACACACACACATAAATACAGAGCCAACAGATGAGATCCAGAGATGCTCAATACGGAAAACACTTAGTAGCCTTCAAATGATTTGAATTTACTCTCTGAAATCTTTACCTAATGTTTATATTCTTCCACTATTGGTTTCATATCCGTAACTTTTTGTGAACTATATCTGCCAACATTATGACATAATTCTGAACCCCCCCCCCCCCAGAAATAACTGTTGGACCTCTAATACCTTACTTTCTCCCCATAATTTTTTTTTGTCTTTTTATTCTGTGTTAGTTAATATATGAATATCTATATATTTATACATGAAAATTCATCACCTGGATATTTTTGGTCTTCGTTTTCTCTCTTTTTACATGTATATCATCATCATCATCGGACATTAAACAATGATGATGATGATATACATGTAAAAAGTGAGAAAACAAAGACTGAAAATATTCAGGTGATGAACAGTCAGATTTACACAGTAAAAAGACACAAAAAATTAAGGGGAGAAGGTAAGGTAATACAAGTCCAACATCTATTTCTAGGGGCTCAGAATTGCATCATAATGTTGACAAATATATATATGTGTGTATGCATATTTTATATATCTAGCCCAATTAGTTTTATTATCTGTTTGTTTGCATTTTTGTCTACATATATATAGAGTACAGGGAATATACTGCCGTCTAAATTATGCAAAAATGAAAATAACACTGACATCTCATTTTACCAGACAAAACTACATAAAGATATCATGAAATACTAAAGAGTAAATTTATTTGATAAAATCGCCATTGGCTTCAACCATGGCATCCAGACGACTTTGGAATCTCCTACACCTCTTCTGTATGGTCTCCTTGTTTTAAGGGAATAAATGCAGCCATAATCCTTGCCTTCAGTTCATATTTGGTGTTACAAGGAGTTTTGTTGATCTCTCACTCAACTGCACCCACACATAATAATCCAAGGGGTTGCAGTCTGAGGTGTTAGGTGGCCTGATGTTATGGGGTGATGTGGTCACAGAAATTGTATGACACCCATGACTGGGTTCTCTTGCTTGTGTGGCATGGTGCAGAGTCCTGTTGTAAGACATAAGGTTTTCCAGCAGCCACCCTCTTGACCCAGGGCAACACTACCTCCTCCAGGCACTTGATGTAGGCCTCTGTGTTGAGTGTGAGGCTGTGTGGAAAGATGAATGGGGTAATAACATCACCATCACTAGTGATTACTTAACTGGATGTTTGATTTTTATCACTCTCGGTACATGTCCTCAGATTGCACTATCCTCAGATTGACATCCAAACACTTTGAAATGTTCATATTGAAGCTTCCAGCATAAATACCAAGCAGTACAAATATAAAATATAAAATGGCGACAATTTACCCATCACACCCTATTTGTATATATATGTATATATATATATGTGTGTGTATATATATATATATATATATATATATATATGATAGGCAGTTTTCAGTTTCCACCTACCAAATTCACTCATCAGCCCAAGACTATTGTAGTAGACATTTGCGCAAGGTTCTAGACAGTGAGGATGAACCCAGAACCATATGGTTGGGAAGCAAACTTCTTACCACCCAGCCAAGTCTATACCTATGTTAAAAAAACAATTTTAAAAATTTATGAATATATGTGTGCTTATCATCAACATCAGCAACAGCATCATAAGCACCACCACCACCATCGTCACCACCACCATCATCATCATCATCATAATCATTCTACATCTGTTTCTCTATGTTTGTTTAGACCAGCAAGTTTTCTCCAGCACAGTATCTTATTGTAGTCCTGTGTCATGTGTTTCATAATTTCAGTTTCTTGAGAGTTGCCTTAACCACTACTTCTCATGCACCCCACTTCGACCTTCCCTTTTTGCAAGTTTCTTCCAATTATATAAACTTGGCACTTCATTATACAAACACCTTCTACTTATTAATTTATATGCTAAGGTTCTGTTGTGGTCTGGAATAATTAAATATGTGCTTGCAAATCAAGCCATCTTATAAATATGAATTGGGAAACCTATAGTAATCATACAATGCTTACTCATTCTGAAGTGACAAAGTGCCTAATTGATTAGCTATTAAGCCAAGTTAATTTAAAATTCTCTGAAGGGATTTCATTATGTTTTAGGAAAACGGCTTTTATTCTACATTACTTTAGACCATCTAATTCTCAGAAATGTGTGCAAGGGCATATACAAATATAATCATCATTTGATATGTAATTGGTAATTAAAACTCATAATGATATGTTTGTAAACGATTTTGATCTGTCAGCTGAAGGGTAAAGATAATTTAATGTTTAACAGCAGAGCAGTTAAGTCTTGTATTTGGCTGCATGTTGCATCCAATAGGAAATGCAAAGCAACTACTCAATTCTCCAACCACCTTCTGTGTTGTGCATCAACTTTCATCAAGAATTTTATAAGCGACAGTGGTTTAATGGCTAGTATTTTTCTTTCTGTATCAAATACTATTCATTATTATTCTTTAACAATAAGTATCCCTTCCCAATATAGATCCTTTATTTTCATTTGCATAACTCTCAGTACTTGATTGGGAAAATTGTGAATCCAGATGTTTCACAATGTGCTATAATAACAGTTGGGATTCCCATTACACACTTTAATTTTATGATATTGAGTGGTAATGAGAGTATTTCAAATGTTGGACTTTACTAATAATTTTGAATTATGTTGGCTTCAATGCTCAAAGCTGTCTCCAGAACAATATTCTCCAGTTACAAGTTCTCATCTCATAAATGGCTCTTATTAAGAGAATTCTTCCAAATGAAATTTCCTTCTTTCATCAACTTGTTGCTTCACCTCAGCCAACATAGTGTTACACTTCTCATTGATATTACTTTGTTGAAATAGTCTGAAATTCTACTTGTGGGGTCACAGGAAAACACATAAGACAGCACATTCTCAAGGTTAATACATAATACAAGCCTCGCACAATAGGCATAACATCTCAAATTCTTCTCAACAAAACTGAGGGTTTATTTTATATTATTTGTCCACATCGTACGAGCATTAAATGTTCCAAGATATTTCTTCAGGATTAAAACAAACACCAGCTATAGTATAATCTAAATATATTCCATAATGTAGACTACATTAGACAATAAAGTAAAGTAAAAAGATATCTAAATTTCTTGTACTTTTATTCGTTTCAGTCATTTGAGTGCAACCACGCTGGAGCACCACCTTGCAGGATTTTAGTTGAACATTTCAACCCTAGGACTTTTCTGAGCCTAGTACTTATTTTATCAGTCACTTTTGCTGAACTGCTATGTTACAGGGATGTAAACACACCAACACTGGTTGTCAAACAGCAAGAGGAAATAAACACAGGCACAAAGACAAACATACACATAAATATATACTGTACACAAACACATACACACACACATATAAACACAATGGACTTCTTTCAGTTTCCATCTCCCAAATCCACTCACAAGGTTTTAGTAGGCCCATGGCTATAGCAGAAGACACTTGCCCAAGGTGCCATGCAGTGAGATTGTACCCAGAACCATGTGGTTAGGAATCAAGCTTCTTACCACTCAGCCATGCAAACACCTAACAAATAAGCCTTTACCTACAAACACATTTCCACAGCAATCAACTTTTAAACTGAAGTTAATAATATTTTCTGCTATCGGCACAAGGACTGAAATTTTTGGGGAAGGGGCAAGTCGATTACTTAGACCCCAGTACTCAACTGGTATTTAATTTATTGACCCCGAAAGGATGAAAGGCAAAGTCGACCACAGTGGAATTTCAACACAGAACATAGCAGCCGACGAAATACCACTATGCATTTTGCCCAGTGTGCAAACGATTCTGCCATCTCGCCACCTTCCTCTGAAGTTAATAATAATGTGCTACAAGTAATAAGTACATAGTTATCCCTGGTGTGGGAAATCTTAATTATTAACTTTCAGCTTGAGAAAATGCAAATTAAACCAGCTTTTCACTCCACTAAAATACTGTACAAAATAGCACAAAGGAAGATGTATAAGAATTATTACAATAGTCACTAATGATATCTAAATATAAACCAGTTAAATTATTTCAGTTATTTTTTTCCGTTTACTTGTTTCAGTCATTTGACTGCAGCCATGCTGGAGCACTGCCTTGATGCGTTTTTGTTGAACAATTTGACCCCAGGACTCTTTTTTTTAAGCTTAGTACTTATTCTATCAGTCTCTTATGCTGAATTGCTAAGTTATGAGGATGTAAATGCACCAATGTCAATTGTCAAATGAAGATGAAGGGACAAACACTGATATAAAGGCATACACACACATACATATAAACATACAGGGATGTAAACACACCAACATCAGTTTTCATGCAGCAATGGGGGCCAAACACAGATACAAAGCACACACACACACACACACACACATATATAAAACAGGCTTATTTCAGTTTCCGTCTTCCAAATCCACTCACAAGGCTTTGTCTACATTTTTTTTTTTTTTTTTACTTTATAACAGATAGTAAACAATTTCAATTCTTTACAGATTATTGAAAAATGCTAGTTCTAATACAAACCATTCTCTTCAAACCCATACATTGTTAGTCAAAAATAAAGGATTGCATGAGATGGACAATAATCACATGAATTTACCAAAAGCTGTGATGGCCATGTCTGGAATGCCTTTCATCAAAGAGTAGCTCAACCAGAGCTGGTCTACAGTTAAATAAACAGTATTAGTCAAATTCTGAAATATACCAAAGACAATTCTAAATGACTTTTTTTATGTTTTTTTTTTCCTTAAAGAAAGTCAAAATTCTTATACAAAACTTATAATGTGCTGCAGATACATTTTAAACAAAACGAATTGCCTATAAAATCTGGAGACCCTTCAGCTGACAGTAATCATGTGGTACTTTCTCTTCCTCAGCTCTTCACCGTTTCATCTCATTTTCATTGTTACTTCAATAGGAATAAAACTATTTTCTGCTCTGTGGAGTGGTTGGCAATAAGAAGGGTGTCCAGCCATAGAACACATGCCAGACAAACATGGTGTGGCCCCTGGCCTTACCATTTCCTATCAAGCTATCCAACTTATGCCAGTATGAAAAACGGACATTAAATGTTGATGATGATATTTTTCCATGTATGTTTAGAAATAGTTATTTTCATGTAAAAAGGTGATCATGTTGCATGTTCTCCTCTGTTTCCTTAATGCTGCTTTTTTGTGTGTGAAAAAGTCTGCAGGAACTCAGTCTCAGGTGATAATATAAAAATTGATAGGAGAATTAATTTCACATTACAGAATTTTGCATTACAACCAGATTTAGGAAATGCATTACTTCCATAAAGCAAAAGCTTCCTGTATATGTCTCAGACAACACCAGCTAAACAACTGCAGCAAAAATAAATATATAAACCTAATGATGGAAAGTGAAGAAATCAGCAGCCTACAAGGTGGCAGTGAGTTCTCCAGGAACTATTCTATTCCTGATGACTTCCCATACAACAACAAAACAACTGGACTCATATATCTCAAAGATGTGGATGTGAAATACTTAACATGCCCAAAACAGATTATGCATGAGTATGTTTCTTGAAGACTTGAGGATGACAAAAATATTGACATGAAATGCAGCCATTTTTAGACTTACAACTACTTCATCACATCATACTAGAAAGACTATACATTTGAAATCCAAGGACATGGGATTGCTACAAAATACCTTATGAATAAAAGAGAAACTGAAGGCTTTGAATCCTTTGATGCCCAAATTGCAACTGTTGACTATGTTACATTTGCCATATGTTGACTATGTCACATTTCTGTGGAAGACGTTATACATGATCAACCACTGCCCAAATATATCATCAAGTTACATTCTCCCAGTGCAACATGGCATTGTCACTAAAAGAATATACATCTATAAAAATGACTGGGATAAATATAAAGAATCCCCTGATATTGGATACAAACACAAAGAATATTTGTGAAACATTCATAGTGAACTTCTACCAAGCAAAGTACAACAGGTTAGATATAACTGTTTAAGACAGACAAGAAAACATTTGTGCCATTATAAAGGTCAATTGCCCTGTTAATGTGAATATGCCTTTGAAAATCAGAGAGGAAGATGATAAGTACAGACAAGAGCTTCAAAACCTTCAGCTTTTATATCCAAATTATAAATTCATATTTTCACCAAAAATAAGAAGCACTCAATAGTGTTCATAAATGCTTAAGTGACAATTTGGAAAGGCTAAGATTTTTCAGAAAAAAAAAATCAACCTGCTGACATGCACATTACAAATACAATCTATTAACAGAACAGTAAACTTATGCAAAAATTTCTCAAGCTCAAAATGTGACACTATTTTGTTATCAACATTTCTGTGATGACATTTTGTATGTTTGTTAGAAACCAACTCCTTCCTTATGGGAAAATTTCAAACAATTCAAACTAGAAGCAAATATACATAAATGCATGTATTTACATATGTATTTACTAGCTGACATACCCAGTAATTACCGGAAAAGCTGGGCTTGTCCCTTGGTTCTGTTCTCATAATTGTTTCACTAATCCAGTAACAACAATACAAAGTATGTAGTCCTTAAAATGGATTTTGTGCATTTACAGAGAATTCCGAACTGTCTTATACAGGATCTTGTTTTTAGGAATTCCCAATAAGTTACGAATACCCAAATTGTGAAGTCAGTTATGTAATAACATATTTATTACCTGATAGTAAGAATTCCAATAAAGTAACCCCGAAAAGGGCTTTAATGCATTCCCAGAGTATATAGAACATAGGAGGAAATACTAATAAGGTATGTAAACTAAAATTGTGAAGCATGTTAAATAATAACAGGCTAATTAGATATGAGATAATAACAATTCAAAGTAGATAACTCAAAAAAAAGCTTTTGTGCGTTCACAGAGAATATTACCCTCAGCGGCGCTAGTGTTGGTGTATTCATGAATAAGTCACTAACCGAAATAAGTGGATCTATTGTTTAGGAAAATACTATTGATTTGTTAAAGCATTGTACTGGATAAATTGCAAAAATAACTTAAATAGTTCAAATACTAAGAAATAACCATACTCAATTTGATTTTACGAAATAATTTACGAACATAAATAGGTTATTTCCCTTGGATATATATAAGGATCCCTTTCAAGAGTGAATGGGTTATTTCCCTTGGGTGTTTAAACATAATATATTAATTATATATAGTAGATATAAGAATCCCTTCCAGGGGATCTATTATCGATTTTTTTTCAACAATCTTAGTATGTCACCAGTTTTCCAAACATGAGTTCTACTCACATGTCAAGTTTCATCAAAATTGATAAAACTATGTAGGAGGAGTTAGATAACAACGCCACAAACAAACACTCCTGCAAATTTCCACATATGTAGTGTAGATGTAATAATTTAAATTCTTTCTAAGGGGAAGAATCTAAATAGTTAAAGATAAAAGAGAACATACATTGATGCATACATACATGCATACATACATACATACATACATATGTACTTGCATGCATGCATACATATTTCTATTGTCTCTTCTCAAACTTACCTTTCTTTCAAGCTTTAGAACCATTTTTCCATTTCGTTCCCCTTCATCCCATCACTTTTATATCCTTTATATCAGTAATGCTCTGAAAGAGAGATAAGGCTAAAACCATTACATTCATCGTATTTATCTTCTTTCCTTCAATATTTATTTATAACTGTTTTCTATGCCTTTGTTGTTAAAATTTAGTTTTCTTCCTTAATCTATTGTATAACAAGCCAAATTATATAAAATTTGTGTGGAGAATTCAGCTTTGTTAAAAGGTATCCTTGTAGTGTAATGAATATAATTAAATATCCATCTATCCCTTCTTCTATCACCTTAACCATCCCTCAGTTCTTTATCCACTTATCAATTTAACCATCTGTTCATGCATGTGTATGAGTAGGTATTTTATATACATGAGTATGTGTTACATGGGTGTGTGGATGCATGTACATTGTACATTGTTACCCTGTCATTATTTCTTTCATCTCAAGGCAGCGAGCTGGCAGAATCGTTAGCATGTTGGAGGAAATGCTCAGCAGTATTTCGCCTGTTGCTATGTTATGAGTTCAAATTCCACCAGGGTCGATAAATTAAGTGCCAGTTATGTACCTGAGTCGATGTAATCGACTAGCCCCCTTCCTCAAAATTTTCAGGCCTTGTGCCTATAGGAGAAATGATTATTTCTTTCATCTCAGCATTTTTAAAAACTGCTGTTGTTTTATTTTCTTCTCTCTTAGATCGTTGCTCCCTCAACAACAGTACCACATTTTACCATTTTTTTTGTTCCATAACTTTCTCTTCTTCCCTATTCTTAAACCCCTTCTATCTTCTAATCCCATTTTAAATATCTTTCAAATTTATTCCATTGTTTGAATTATTGTAAATGAATGGATTGGAGGGGAAACCATATCAGTATACCCTGCAATGAAACAACCAGAAAAGAACTTTCTGGATGAATATATGAGAGACAAGAGGCAAATAGAACTCTTAGATGGGCTATGAGGTTTTCAAACCAAACATCTACAAAATCAACAAATATTAGAGGATCTCTTGTCATCAAGAGCATCAAATTGCTTCCCGTTAATAGAGCTGAAACACAATAGACCACTAGTGCATGATATAGGAGAGATCTGATTCAACAGAAACCATAATAGATGCCACTGAGAAGAGAGAGAAATTGAAAAAAGAAAAGAGAATCAAAGAGATAAGGGTACTGGTAGTTTATGACCATCTTCTCTATCTTTGACATACTGGAAGTGAGGATGAAAGGTCAGTAGTTAAGAAAGTCAGAGAATGGGATAACATATTGATTTCAAATTTTGGCACAAGGCCAGCAATTTCAGCGGCAAGGATGACTTGATTATATCAATCCCAGTGCTTGACTGGTACTTATTTTATGAGCCCCAAAATAATGAAAGGAAAAGTTGACCTTGGCAGAATTTAAACTCAGAACATAATGACGGATGAAATGCCACTAAGCAAATTGTCTGGCATGCTCACCACCACAATGGGACAACATAATTTTGTATGTTCCTACAGGCTGAGATGAACGTTGACAAATATCTATAAGAATTTGGCAAGCAAGTGTGCTAGCTCAATATTTTTGTTTGAGTGTAATGGAGAGAAGGAACACTGTTTGGGATCCCTTGTCACTTTGTTATGGGATGATTTTGCCTCGACTCGATATTTATATCAATTACTTCATTATATATCTTGTAAATGTCATTTGGTTTCATGTGTGCAGCTGTGTCATCAGAAGGAGAATAGGTGTAAACTTGTAAAGTGATGTACAGGTCAATTTTTAGACCAACTTGGTTGATAGCTTTGAATGAGGCTTTGTGCTACGTGGCTGGCCATATTAATAAAAATTCAGTTTTGTGGTTGCTTAATCAAGAACTACTCTGATTGATCAGGCAATAAAGATTTTCTAGTTATGAGCACGAAGCCCATCTGTATATCTAAGACAACATTGACTAACATTGATTTCCAATTTTGGCACAAGGCCAGTAATTTCAGGGAAGGGAGTAAGTTTATTACATCAACCCTAGTATCCAACAGGTGCTTATCTTATTGATCCCAAATGAATGAAAGGCAAAGTCAACCTTAGCAGAATTTGAACTCAGAATGTAAAAACAGATGAAACGCTGCTAAGCATTTTGCCTGGTGTGCTCATGATTCTGCTAACTTGCTGGATTAACATTGACTAATATTACACCTAACATAGAGGTGGTTGCAAGCAGAATCATTAGTCTCCCAGGCAAAATTCTTAGCAGCATTTCATCCCATCTTCACATTCTGAGTACAAATTCCATCAAGGTCAACTTTGCCTTTCATCCTTCTAGGGTCGATAAAACAAGTACCAGTTGTACACAGGGGTTGATGTAATCATCTTGTCCCCACCTCCAAAATTGCTGGCTTTGTGCCAAAATTTGAAGAAATATTACATCCAATACAAAGATGTGATTTAAGACGATTTGGTTACCAATTCTATCAGATCTGCTGTCCTTGTTAACATGTTTTCATTGGCTATAAGCCATGTATTGGTTTACAGCCAATGAAATCATAGCTAACTAATTATTGGAGTTAAGAAATGAAATGACCAATTCATTGAGACATTTGTAAAGCAGTGTTTTGATCTATGAGGTATTCAGGCTCCCTGAATAGGTTTGTATATTCAAATAAATACAGCTTTTCAAGATCTCTCTTCTGACATAACTGCTAGCATACTAAACATTGTTACTGTGAAATCATGGGCAAAATTTCATTAAAGTTCTAACTCAAATATCTATTTCATAAAATAACTTACAGCACTTAAATATTATTATCAACATTTGTGTAATTAGAAGATATAAATTCTCTTTCTTTATTTAAAATTTATGTAAATTTTTAATTTTACAACTCAAAGTTATAAAATCATGAAAGAAATTAAAACATAACTATATGCGTATTTTCATAAGCTAGCATAATTTAAACAAGTTCAAAAATTTTTTAGACCACTGAAATTTAAAAGCAAATAGGCTGAATACTATAGATGTAACTTACACACGCTTATCCATATAGATGAATATACACATATTCACATAAAATATCCCACAAAATATATATGAAATTTTACAAGTTTCTGTATATTTTCTCTTGTATTTGCAATTTATTTCAGTTTTCAAGATCTTAAACATTCGACTCATAAAATTCTTGTGATCAATTATGATAAAATGAAAATTAATGTAAAACTTAGATAAGAATGTATATTTACATTAATTGCTTCAGATGCATTGAAAATATTTCTGAAATATAGTTAAATCATTTTGACAAAGGTATGATATGTTAGGATTTTCAATTTCGGTATATGATATTTAAACTTTTTTAAAGGACAAAAAAAGTTTGTCATACTTAACTAGAGGATATTTTGTACTGCATAATATCAACCACATGTCATGTTAATAAGGTTTTCCAAATACAACCTCTTTGAAGTAGTTACTCCTCATACTATTGATGTCTTGGGAATGATTTGTTAATTAATTACTATCTGATCATTAAGTAATATCATCATTAAAAGAAGGTGGTCTCGTAATTAGATGAAGTCTTTTGAAGTGAATCAGTATGTTTTATTCAAAGAAATATATTACTATACATAAAAGTTGCATTGTTGTTCCTGTTGTGTAACTCCGATTTAGCTTTGAATGAGTAATTAATTCTATGGTTTGTCAATAGATAAGATATGACCCAGCACTGCGATGAAATCAATCTCAAATATTATTCTACCATCTTAAAAACACATGATGCATGTATGAAAGTAGAATATCATTATGTATTATGCATATATATATATATATGTACGCACACATATACACCCCACCCCACCCCTATATATATACACACACACATATGTATACACAAACATACATGTTTTAAAGTGGGTTCCTCCCACTAGTGTGATGTGTGACTGCCATTGTCCTGTAGTTGCTGCTTTATGCTAGTAGCCACAATACTTACTAGTCATTGGATACTGTTGTATCCCTTGGTACTAGAATAGTAATACACTAACTTTTTCTGTCTTACTATCACTTATAGTTCCACAAGACACCGACTAAAACTGTCAAATGCCAACTCTTTGACTTTTGACCCTCTCTTGAGGACTGGCCACTGGTCTATTTATAATGGCTAACTCCTACCACTTTTAACCAGGTGGGATATACAGTTTCACTATACAACAATACACACACACGTGCACGCACACACATACACATTTACATATGTATGTGTATAAACGTGTGGGTGGGCATGCACACATGTGTGTTTACATAAATACATAAGCATATTTGCAAACACATGTGTATATACATGTATGTATACATGCAATACCCACACATTCACACATATTCCTATGCTGAGTTGTGTTAAGTGAATGAGAAGGGTGATCAATAAATATTATTTTTATAAAAATGAAAATTTGCCTCATGACTTGAGTTCCACCCCACTGATCTTAGTCACATAAAACTTGATTCATGAGACAAACTTCCAATTTCAGTAAAATATACATACACACACACACACATACATACGTACATATGCACATAAGTATGTATATATGTACATTATCGCATTCTTCATTATTTTATTATGGCTTTTAACATCCATATTTTTCATATTGACATGGGTTACATGAAATTTTATTGAGGCAGATTTACTGTCGTTTGTTGCTCTTTCTGTCACCGGCCCTAACGTGTAAGATATTTTTGAATTTTAACAACTTTTTGTTTCAAATATTTGGTGAACTACAGTGCATTTGTTCACTGGAGAAAATAAACAATTTTACTGTCTTTCACTTAGAAAGTGCTTATGAAGACAAGCTGAATTGACATTTATGAACATATGCAGACACACAAAAGCATTACAATTCCATCGAGGGAGTATTAAATGAAATGTATGTAGGAGAAAATGGAATAGTTTATATGAAAATTGAAGTAACACATGTATTTCTTCGAAAACTGAGTGGTTGGACGTTATAATTGCGTCAAATTTGGCTTTAGAATCCACTATTAAACAAAGATGTAGCAATATTTGAAGAGTACCTTTTAAACATCTTAAAAAGAATCAAATTTCATAAGGTGCACAACAGCTTTCAAAGTAATTTGAATAAGTACTTGATGTCTTGGTGAAAATGAAGATGTATGCTGTCACTGACAAAACAAGGAACTTGTATAGCATAGCAGTTACCTCATATAAAAAGCTTTTATCAAATGACATAACATTTTACATGAAGTCTAGAAACAAGGTTAATAAGTCTATTCAACTGGAAACCAAAGAGTAGGCAGTAAAACTGAAAATAGATGATAGGGTAGAATGCTTAGCATCCTGGTCCCCTTAAATACATAATGACTTTAACTTTTTAGCATTCAGTTTATTTTGTCAAATGTAAAGCATATTTATTCACATTGTTTTGAATTAATTATGGCATTATCTTGTAGTTTTGAGATTTTGATGATGTGATCGTTTATTTTTACAATGACATTGTAGGACAGGTGTGGCAGGTGTGAGCTGCCAGATTTTGCTGGATTGAACATAAAATAGGTAGAATATTTAGGATTGATATGGTCAGCTTAAATGCTAAAAGGTTAAAATAAACTTGAAATATAACCTTAGATATAGTTTAATTAACCCAGCTAACCAAGAGTTAGATATCGTTAGTAAAGAAATATTAGAAGAAAACATTTCCAGAATGAAAGCAGTCTCATTAAAGTTATGGTGCTGCTTTTCAGAAGTCCTGAAGTGGCTTACAGAATAAAAGAGGGGAAAACTGTAGATTCAAGCAAATAAAACTAAATCTTTGTTAAGAGGGCCTTAGATTTTGTGAAAACAATCAATGACTTTAGTAAGTCAAACATTAATGTGATTATGAATGCAAAATAAATCATTTCTGTTTTTCAATAATAATAAATCACAGGTTCAGAAAGTTAGGAAGAAATTGTTTGATAGTGCTTATATGAAATGAGTGAAATTATAGGTCTACATATATTCTAGATATTTTGAGAAAAAAGTTTCCTGAAATGGAAGATGGTTTATATTGTAATGACGGCTCAATTAAGAAGTTGAAGCAGTCATAATTGGTGAATTTAAAGAAAATCTGATGAAATTATTTCAAGAAATAGTACTTTAGTAATTAGTATTAACATAGATACTAGCTTTATCTTTGTTAATTTTTTATAGACTCAGCCTTGAAACTAGATAATAGTTTCAAACATTACTACAAATCAGAAAAAAAAATTAGTGTGCATACATAGGCAATCAAATAACCTGTCCAAATATCTTGAAGGACTAAGTGAGTAATAAGTGAGTTAATTAGCGAATATTCTCAATATCTCCACATGGAAAATCTTTTATGGGGGCACCATCATCATCATCATCATCATCATCACCATTTAAAGTCCTCCTTCCATACTGGCATGAGTTGAACGGTTTGACAGGAGCTGGCTGGGTGGGAGCCTGAACCATGCTTCTGAGTGTGTTTTGGCATGGTGTTTATGGCCAGATGCCCTTCCTAACACCAACTACTCTGTAGAGTGGACTGAGTGCTTTTTACATGACATTTGCATAGGTGAGGTCAGTTTTGGCATGGATTTTACACCTGGATGCCCTTCCAAATGCCAACCACTCTATAATGTGGATTGGGTGCTTTTTAAGTTACACTTGCATTGCTGGGGTCACCAAGTAGCTTTACAGGACAAAGAGTCTTTGAAAGGGGCGGGGAATATTGGTGGAGGTGCTCTTGTGTCAGATGATGAAAGATTAGTGTGACAGTACAGCAGAAACAGATGTCTTGCTGTAGAGGAGGTGCATGGGTACTCAGGCAGAGAGTGGGAGAGAGAGAGTGAGAGAGGGGAAGAGAAAGAGAGTGAGAGTTAACAAGAATGAGTAAGAGTGAGAGTGACAGATTCTTTGATAGAATAAGATACATAAAAAGCATTGAAATCACACAGCATAAGAATAGGAAAAAGAACTTTTCATTGTACAACCCAGTATTTGATCTATCAGTAAAATCTAATGTAGCTAGGGAATTTCTAAATCTAATAAATTGACTATTTAACTATACTCATGCCAGAACATAAGTATAGTTGAATAGTCAATAGGCTATATGTTAAGATTAGTAATTTAGCAAGTAAGAAGTTCATCTGTTCTCTGCTGGAAGGCCAAATGAAAACAATAGGCAAGCAACTGGCCAATATTAATCATGCAACAATGGAATTTGTGAAAACTACCCACTAGATAGAACTGTTTTGCATAGGTGATAGTATACAACACTAAAGTAGGAAAAATCAACAGGCATGAACTTAAAGTATGTATTGGAATAACTGAAATGATATTTAAAAATCGATTTCATAAGCACAAACATCCCCTAATCAGCTCTAATGAAAAAAACACTATAGCATTGTCAAAATTTATACAATATTTATGTGAAGCAAGTCATCAAAATTCAGAACCGTGCAGACGATCATAGAAAAGGCACACCCATACAAGAACTGCAGCTTCAAATAAAAATTGTTGTGTGTCTCACTTTGAACCAAAACTTAAGAATTTTGTTTCAAGAAAGTAATGGTTTGTATCAAAGAACTAAAATGTTATCACCTTGAATGTATGGAGCAAAGTGTATTTTGTGTAAGTACCATCTCCTTATTTTAGACATTGTTCAAGGAAAAATAAAACATTCATTTCAGTGTGTTTTCAAAATGATTGTTACTGTTTTTGTAAATATTGCTTGAACTACATAATTTCCTAAGGGGGCAGTTCACAGAGTGACCTGCTTTGTATGAGTTTACAAGCTGATTACAATTCTAAGATGTTTGGGGTATTCCCGCAAGAGCTAAAAAGGAAATGAAAGTTGTCAGTATGAAGTAGACATTTTTACATCTAATACATGCAAGATGTTTTACAAAAATAAAAGTAAAGATTTTTTCTAGCTTTCATATATTTAAAATATATTCAAGCAGTAGATAATTAAAAAGAAACATGGTCATATTAACAGCTGAATGAGCAGAAACATGGTATGCAGTATACTGGCAATTATGAGCCTTTCAGTTATAATATATAAGGAATACAATACATTTATGTATTGATGTTTTGTAATTTATCACATCTTATGAATCAACAGAAATTTATTTATACACACGCATGCATGCACACACACACACACACACACACACACACACACACACACACATAGATGTTTGCTTATATATTTGTACATATATAATATATATTTATACATATACATATGCATATATATATATATTTGTCTCCTGATTCATGTACAAAATATCTTTCCTCCTACTAGCATGGAATGAAAACTTATTATGATAGCCTGAAATTGTAACTACTAGTTTGTAACTAAGTAGTTAATTATTATTAACTACTTAGCATATGTGAAAGTGGTCATTATTATTAACTACTTAACATAAATAGTTATGTATGTATATGTGTATGTATTATCCAACATGAAATCTCTGTGCATTTTCCTTCTTTCCATTTTTTCCACTACAATTCACAATGTGGAAATTTTTCTCAAAAATCATTTCTTGAATCTTTTCACTGTGTGTGTGTGTGTGTGTCTGTGTCTGTGTCTGTGTCTGTCTGTCTGTCTGTGTCTGTCTGTCTGTGTGTGTGTGTGTGTGTGTGTGTATTATATCAGTGTATTAAATAAGAGTCAGATTACAATGGTATATTATATTGATACTATGATTATTAGGTGTCTTGCATTTCATTTATGCATGTTATCATTTAAGGGTCATGTAGGATTAACATTTATTGTTAGAGTGCAGGGGAAAATGCCTTGGAGTATATTTTGTTGCTTCTTATGTTCTAAGGTCTAATCCTGCGAAGGTTAATTTCTGAGTTCAAATTCTGTTGAGGTCAACTTTGCCTTAAGGCAGCAAGCTAGCAGAATTGTTACCATGCCAGGCAAAACGTTTAGTGGTATTTTATCCATCTTTATGTTTTGAGTTCAAATTCTGCTGAGGTCGATTTGCTTTTCAACCTTTCAAGGTCAATGAAATAAATACCAGTTGAGTACTGGGGTTGGTGTATTTAACTTACATCTCCTGAAACTGCTAGCCAAAATTTTAAACCAATATGTATCATAGTGTAATAGTTATTACATAGGCTTTATGTATTATATCATAGTATATGTTTCATATAAGAACCATCTATTATAGTGTGGCACTCCACCAGTTATGATGATGAGGGTTCCTGTACATCCGACCAATGGAAAAGCCTGGTCATGAAATTAACATGCAAGTGACTGAGCACTCCAAAGACACGTGTACCTTCAACTTAGTTGTCAGTAATATTCAGCATGACACAGAGTGTGACAAGGCCAATCCTTTGAAATAAAGGTACTACTCACTTTTACCAGCAGAGGGGACTGGAACAACATGAAATAAAGTGTCTTGCTCAAGGACACAATGTGTTGCCAGGAATTGAATTCATGACCATATGATCATGAACTGAATACCCTAACCATTAAGCCATGTGCCTTCACTATTATAGTGTGAGGTCTTTGTATATATACCATGCATTTTAGTGGATAAGCATCATATATTGTATTAAAGCAGCAACCTGGCAGTATCACTAGTATATCAGACAAGATGCTTAGTGATATTTCTACTGACTCATAACATTCTAATTTCAAACAATGCCATAGTCAACTTTGCCTTCTACCCATCCAGGGCTAATAAAATAAAAGTAGCAGTCAAGTACTAGGGCTGATGTAGTTGGCTTAACCCACTTCACTCAAAACTGCTGGCTTTGTGCCAAAATTAGAAAAGAAATTATTATACAAGAGTCATATAATATATTAAAATAAAATAGATGTGCCCTTTTAAAGCGTAGCCAGGCCCATGGGCCCAGTTTCAGTCGTGTACGTGTTTCCCAGCTGGACTGGACGCCAGTCCATTACAGAGTTACTCATTTTTGCCAGCTGAGTGGACTGGAGCAATGTGAAATGAAGTGTTTTGCTCAAGAACACAACACGTCGCCCGGTTCAGGAATCGAAACCACAATCTTACGATCATGATGCTGACACCCTAGCCACTAAGCCACGCACCTTCAAATATAATATATTACTGTCTATTATTTTATAACAGTAAGGTAGCAAGTCAGGTGAAATGTTTAATGATATTTTGTCCATCTTTTCCTTCTGAGTTCAAACACCGCTGTGGTCAACTTTACTTTTCATTCTTTCAAGATAGGTAAAATAACTACCAGTTGAGTACTGGGGTCAATCAATTATCCCCCTCCCCTAAATTTCAGGCCTTGTTCCTATAGTAGAAAGGATTATTTTATAACAGTAAAGCAGCCAGCTGCTAGGATTATTAAAGTATCAGAAAAATTGCCGTGCATCCTTTGTTCCAGTAATGAGTTTAATTCTTACCAAGGTCAACTTTTCATTTCATCCTTTTGGCAGGGGTTAATAACGTACCCTTCAAGTATTGAGTTCATGTAATCAATTAAGCCCTTACCCACTAGAATTGCTGGTATTATGCTGAAATCTGAGACCATTATTTTATGATAGTTATAGATTATAAGCATGTTTATTGAAATGTAATTTTTTTTTTACTATATAACTTGCTTCAGTCATTAGACATCAGCCATGCTGAGGCACCACCATGAAGAATTTTAGTTGAATAAATCGGTCCTAGAACTTTTTTTTTTTTTTTT